>NW_012133857.1:24564726-24624776 GCF_000956105.1 Propithecus coquereli
GATGAAGATGTCTGTTGCTAAGAGAGGATGTTGTATGTTTGAGGCTCAGAGCACGGTGACATTGCTTCCCTGATGCCGGGGAGAGAGACCCTAGAAACCTCTTGGCCACATCAAGTGCTGTTTCTTATGTGTTCATTTTTCTAGATAAATTGTGATCCTTACAAATGGGAGAGCCATGAAGAAATAGAAATAGAATGGAGGAGTGATTTGCCATTGATGCTGGCCATCTACCTGTCCATCAAGCAGTAGGCAGAAGCACTAAAATATGTCTAATTAAGTATTTTATTTTTACTCTAGCACAGCGTCCACGAGAGAGGAAAGATTTAGGGAGACGCTGGGAACCCTGCTCACTGCGTTGACTCAGCATTTATGGTGCTTTTGGTATATGAGAGCCAGCATTGCAGCAGCTATGCCTGATATATAAATATTATTAATAGTTCCTACAAACCTAGTCTAGTTCTAATTTGTTTAAAACCCATTTTTGAAAATATCTTCTTTGTGAATTGGTATAGAAATGTAGTCTTTCCTTATAAGTAATTTTACCTAATTATTCAATGTTAATTAATGTGCATTATGTCCTGTGTCAGTTAAAAAGTGTATATATTTCTCTGTCACGTTTTTGGGTCACCTCCCTTCTGTTTTTATAGTACTCACTCTAGGAAAACCCAGCAGGCTGTTGGTGGACACGTGTACACACTGTCAAAAGGCCTCAAACCACTGACCACCCTCTCGTGTCAATCATCTAAAAAAGACCTCTGTTCTATTCCTGAAAGGAAACTTGCTAGTGGCGATTGTTTGGTCGTTGAGTCTTGTCCCTTTGTCCCCCTTTTTCCAATCCTCACCATCACGTTCCTCTGCCCTGGATGTACTGCCTTAGCAAGGCACAGAGAAGCTTCTTTTTCTTTCAGAGAAAATGGGACAGGAATGGTTAGAAATCGCCTCAGACACCACGAAATCTTCTACCGGTCAGAGCTAGATGGCCGCTCTCCCTGTCCTTCCTCCCCAGGCTCTTCCAAGAAAGCTATCAGTGAACAAACAAATAAATTATCACCTGAGAACACCCTTTTATTAATGTCACAAAATGAGGCTCTTGCAAGCTTTTCTTGTCAAAACCCAGCACTGGAAGTTGGGACTACAACAAGATCAACAGTTTCCTTGCAGAAATAGCTTCCCTGAGTGACTAGTATATTCACTGGGCTCACCTCTTGGCTGCTTCCCCCTCCCCTTTTCCCCTAGTCCTTTGACACTCATCTTGTCCTTGCCGAATCTATGGACAATATTCTAGAATAACTATAGGTACTGCAGGCCTCTAGCAGAAAGAGAAGAAATAAATTTGCAAATATGTATTGCCTGCCCAGCCAAGTGTTTTCAGACAGTGGTAAGAACTATTTAAGAAGCTCTACATCTGTTCTTTTCTCCTATTCCACCTGCTGCGACTCAGGTTTCTACAATAAAGAGTAACGTGGAAGCGTCTCCAGACTGGCGCTCCTCTGAATATCTTCTAAAGCAGTGGGTAGCCTTCATCTTACACGACCACTGTTGCACCACCGGCCACAGATGCACTGTGTAAAAAGAAACCAGCCCCAGGGTGTGGTGCTGCTGGTACTTTGCTACCCTGCAGGAGGATGCAGATGACACAGCCCCTTCAGAAAGCCTTGTGCCCGTTTCTGCCAGCGTCACACATGTGCCCTACGCTCTGAGCCAGCAGTTCCACGCTTAGGACTACCCCTGGGAAAATGTCCACAGAAGATTTCTACCTATCAGCTTTGGTCACAATAGCTCCAAACTGGAAACTCCCAAATGTCCATCAGTGGGAGCGTAGATACACAAGTTGTGGAATATTCATACAGTGGAATATTATACAGCAATTAAAAATAATGAACTACTGATTTACACAAAAACAAAACAGCCCATATTGCATCGCTCTGCTTATGTCAAGTTCAAGAACAGGTCCATCCATAAAACTAATCCATGGTAATAAAAGTCAGAATAGTGGGGTATTGGAGTATTTAGTGAGAAAGAACCCAAGGGAATTATCTTGAGTCATAAAAATGTATTAAATATATCTTGATCTGGAGGATGATTGCATAGATATATAAAAATTTAGCCATCTGTTCCCTTAGATTTGTGCATTTGACTATTTGTAAATGAAAGAGTAGCCCATATATATGATACATTAATTTCTGAAGGATATTATAACCACAAAGCTTAAAAACAAAGTCTAGCAGCGTGCAGCAGATACTCAAATAATAAAAATCCTGACAGTGTTAAGCGTTGGCAAGGATATGAATGCAGGAACTCTCATATGTTGCTGTTGGGAGGATAACTCAGTGCGACCACTCTTTAGAAAACAGTTTGGCAGTATCTAGTAAAGTTGATCTAGGAGTCCCACTCCTATGTGTGTCCCCTACAGAAACTCAAATATAGGCATACCAAGAGCTGTGTACAAGAATGTTTGTGGCATTGCGTTTCCTAACTGCCCAAACCTGGAATGCTTCCGATGCCCCTCATTAGCAGGCTGAATAAATACAGCGTGGTGGAGTCATTTCACCACGAGGAAAAGGAACGGCCCACTGAACAACATGGGTGCATCCGAGATCCATAGAATTAAGCAAGTAAAGCAAGATTCTGTGGAATACATTGTGTATGCTTCAACATAAAGTTCAAAGAATGAGAAAATCTAACCTATATTGCTCAGGAATGTGCACGTAATTGGTAAAACTATTAATAAAAGGAATGCAAAGTAATGATTATTTCAAAATGAGGCCGGCACTTACTTCTTGAGGGCAGGATGGCAGAGTGGCCGGGGACTGGCCCAGGGAGGGGTGGCATGGTCTCCTATTCTGAGTGGGGGTCACACACCAGGGTCCATTTCAGGATTATTTCTCAACAGTGCATTTACGTTTTGCACACCCTTCTGCATGGGTGTTCTATTTCACAATCAAAGAAGACAACGATTAGCATTAGAAAGTAAGAGATTCAGACAGCGCTTTCCTCTGGGATGCATCATGTACCAACTGGCCTCATAGCAAGCAAAGAGGGGAGTGACAGCACTTTCTTAAAAACTTTTTACCATAACTAGCCCTGACAGGCTGTTTGTTCTCTCTACAAATTGATTGCAGGCCAATGAAACAACTGTGGCTGCCTTGGAATTGTATCATTAAGGTGACTTTGGAAGCAAAATATCTCCTTGTGGAGTTTAGAAAAAGGAAATCAGAAACAAAGGAGATGGGGTGTCAAGTGACAAGTCTAAAGACAGAAGGCCCCTCACTGTTTCTGTGCTGGTGCACACTTGCTCTGCACCAGGTAAGAGTCCAGTTAGCCCACCAGGCATCACTGACTCCTCTAGAAACCCTCTGAGGGTTGTTCAGAAAGGCAAGTCAAGCAGGCAGTGGCTGGGTGACTTGCCCAAGGGCCACCTTAAGAAGTGACCCAGCCCAGAGTCAAACCAAGGTCCTCATGACTTCAAACCGGCCCTTGTTACTCACAGGCCATCTCCCCCTCTGTTCTCTGCCAGGGTCCCTGCCCATAGATTTCTGTTTTGATTGAGGCTCATCATACAGGCTTTACTGAAGGAGCAAGTGAAGACGTTTAACAGGACCATAATCTGTCATTGTCACTCCGGCACCATTGTGACTGTCCCCGGGGTCTAAGATCATGAAATACGCTATCTGAGGCTAAATGCTGAAGTTTTTGAAAACATATTGTAGGGACTTTGGAAGAAGAAGACAAGACAATCATAGAACAGGGGACTTTTGCGGGAGAAAAATGAATCCATTAGGCAGACATGGTAGTCTGTGTCGTTACAACCCAGCAGCAAGAAGGTAGAGTTGGGTTGAGTTAATGCCGTTTGAGGGGTTCTTGCCTGTTTTGTGTATGTGAACTTTAAACTCCTTTAATCGTAAAGTCCGTCCATCCTTCCATTCATTGAGTGCCTAATAAGTGCTAGTCAAGGTGCTAAGGACAAAATGAGCAAGATTTCCCTTGTCCCTTGGGTAAATTTAATCTCATGAAAAATCTTTTTTTTTTTTTTTTGGCCCTTGCCATTTTTGGTGTTAAAAAGACTGATGGTATTTGCATGCAAAGTAATCTCATGTGTTCACACAACCAAGCAGTTGAACCTTCGGAATGAGCTTTTCTAAAAAGTCTGTGTTATGGAATACTTCTAAAGACATGGAATTTTGTGACTTTTTTGCTTGAAATTTGACTCTCAGGAACACAAATAAACAAGAATTCTAGGTCAGCGCTGCAGAGTTCAGGCGGGCCTGGGTTTGGATTCCAGCTCTCCAACTTGAGAGCTGTGTGATCCTGTACAAATTGCTGACTCTCCCTGTCCCTGAGTTTCTGCTTTATAAAATGAGGATAGTGACAGTGCCTACTTCTTGAGTATTACTGCTAAATGCATTAAGACAGGGAAAACACAGAGAAGGAAGAGTACTTGGCATGTATCCAGTGCCCTCTAAATCGGGGCTCAGCAAGCTGTAATCTGTGGCTCAAATCTGGCCCACTGCTCGTTTTTGTAAATAAAGTTTTATTGGAAAACAGCCACACTCATTTGTTTACATATTGTCTTTGGCTGCTTTTGCACTACAACCGCAGAGTTGAGTAGTTGTGACAGAAAGTCTAACCTGCAAAGCCTTACGTATTTACTTTCTGGCCCTTTATGGAAAGTTTGTCAACCCTGCCTCGTTTGAACTGTAGCAATTGTAGTAGCTCTACTACTAATAATATTGCCCTCACCCAGTGACGTGTTTATGTTGGGACAATGTAAATACCCACTCAGATCATTACTTACCATTTGCTAGACTTTACAGAGATAGGCTTCAGTTTTGATCTTGCCCAGATCATCACATAATCCAAATGTGTTTCAACTGAGTTAATGAGGGCTCTGTTTTAATGTTTAACTTAAATCATTCAAATTATATTCTCCGTTTTGAATGGGAAACCCAGTGCTCTATTATCTGTAGCTCGCTGACAATTTCGAACATCTTAACACGCGACAAAATTTCCCGTTTGAAGTTTATGTTTCCAGCATTTAATTACGTGGAACTTTCCTGAAGTGTGCTATAAATATGCAGCACCCTGATCTTGGCTAATTGGCTCATGTCTGTTAAGGATCCAGGAAGGGGCTGATGCTTATCTGAACACTTTTGATCTCAAAATCTTCTAGAAACAGGCACACTTAAGCCATTTCCACAGTTTCCTGGATTTCAGTGTTATCAAAACCACCACCATAGACGTGAGCTATTTCCATTTCTTTTCTTAGACAGGAAATGGGATAATGTGCGACTTTTGTTTTATCACTAATAGTATTGTTAACAATAATGTTAAGACGTAAAAAGACATCAAAAGTGGTTCCTTTTAGGTTAGGTTTGAATTTGAGGCTGGTTCTCATTCGGCCAGCCTTCTTCGTCAGTATTTTATCATTTGAACAGGATTGTGGGAATCCAAGGAAATGCCTTTTTCCTGGCTGTTTCAATGAGACGTAAAGAGCAAAGAGTTTAAAAATACATCCTTTGTCTATGCAAAATACTTGGAGCTACCTTGCGTGCTCCTCTTACCCTGCTTGCATGCCACGTGTATGTCATCTTGGTATAGGAGAGGCACTGTTGCCTGGTGGCCAAGAGCACAGGCTTCGGGTTTGAATGCCAGTTCTACTTTTGACTACTTGTACAACCTGGACAGCACACTTGGCTGCTTTGGGGCTCAGTTTTCTCAGCTGTATAATGAGGCGATAACAGTACCAACCTTACTGGTTTATCCTGAGGTTTCAGTGACTCGTTGTACCTAACTGTGCCTGGCCCTTGGTGAGTGCTCAGTGTCAGCTGTTATCACCATCCCGGCCCATCATTGCCATTATTGTTGCCACTCGTCGACTTGAGCATGGGGGCCTTGCGATGACAGGAGATGGTTGTGGAGCTCTGAGTCCTGCCACCATCACTACCTGGCTGTTGAAATAGAATGTATGTTGCTTGACTCAGTTGGGCGATACAAAAATAAAATAAAATGATGAAGACGATGATGACAAAAATGCTCTGGGGTAGCCAGTCCTTTTGAGATCAGGGAGAAGGGTAGTTAGTGGACAGAGAACCAGGAAGTAGGTGAAAGGAAGAAGCAGCAGCCTCTCACCTGTTAACCCCTGTCTGGGTACCTAACCTTGCCTAGGTGCTATAGAAATATACTATTATTTAATCCCAGCAGCAACACAGGGAGATGAGAATTTTTAATCTCATTTTATGAATGGGTAAACTGAGGTTTCAGAGCGATTGGCTAATCCATCCCAGCTGTGCAGTGGAGCAAGGGTTTGAAGCCAGTTGTATTGGGCTCCGAAATGCATTTTCTTTCCGCTCTACTGGTCCAGCTTATAAGTTCCAGCATCGACTGACTTCCTGATTGTTGTCAAAATCACTTAACTCTTATGTACCTTCGTTTCTCCTTTGTGAATTAGGTCATTGACTGAGCATCAAAAGGAAGCCAAAAGAATGTACACATCATGTCAGTTATGGCCACCAGAACCCTGTAGGGGAGAAAGGCAATCAATGAAAACTGTTCAGTGATAATATCGGATTTTTGTCACTGTGTGACTCAGTATCATTTAAATGCCATGTTCATTTCTTTAATTGTTGACAAGACTGTGATCTTTATGTACTTTCTCTTTGGAAATATTAATGTCAACATAGGTTTCATTCAAACACCAACCCTTAAGTCAGAGTTCCACACTCGGTCAACTGAAACCACTAATAAAGTTCAAGGAGGTTGGATGTCTTTGAACCACGTGGGGTGGCTGTTCCATGACCCTAGAGCATGCCTCCCCAGGTGCTTGATGGGAATCTTACTTAATCAGGTGGGCTCTCTCCCTCCCAAGCCACCCCTGCTTAGACCCCAGAACGACAATAGTTATTCATGCCAAAATGTAGGCATCTGGGATTTCCTCTGGACTGTGCCTGTAGGGAAGGCCAGGAGGTGTACATTTAATCCTGCGCCTGCTGGTGAAGAGTGGTTCAGCTCTACCTCTACATGTAGTTTGCCCTATTTATGCTCAAATCGTATTGCTTGTTGCTAGCGATGTTGCCCAGGCTGGTCTCAAACTCCTGAGCTCAGGTGATCCTCCTGCCTTAGCCTCCCAAGTAGCTGGGACTAAAGGTGCACCCACTACACCTGGCCTTCTTTGTTAAATATCCTGCCCTTTATGTGAGAGCAGAGGTTGGCAAACTTTCTCCTTACTGGGCTGATAGCTAATATTTTAGGCATTGTTGGCCATATATTCTCTGTTGCACCTACTCAACCCTGCAGTTGTAGCCTGAAAGCAGCCATAGGCAATATGTAAACAAATGGGCATTGCTATATTCCAGTAAAACCTCATTTACAAAACAGGCACTAGGCCAGATTTGGCCCGTGGGCCATCATTAGCCTACTTTTGACTTAGAGTTACTTAGTGACTTAGTTTGATCAATTTCTTTCACCCATATATAAAGTATCTCCTCTCTAAAGCTGTGTGTTGGGTGCTGGGGATATGTCAGGAGGCATGGTCTTGCTGTAACAGCCTCCAGCCTGCCAGCAAGACTGTTTAACCAGTCACACACACTGTAAGTGAGACCCAGGTCCGTACAACCCGGGCCTGGTGAGTTCTCAGCCCTCATCAATGTCGATGCCTACTTCCCAGGCTTACAGGGCCTCCTTTAGAGAACAGCCACAGCAGTGCCCGGCACCCAGTTCCCGCACCCTAAGTGTGACTGGTAAAAGGTGAACCGAAGCACATCCCACAGTGTGGAATGGAGTCCTGGGGTGCAGGTTGGTGAAGGGTAAACTGAGGCTGGAGAGCCCAGTCAGGATAAACAGATGAGAGTCAGTGTGCTGTGCTGTGTGGCCCTGGGAGCATCCTGCTCTGTGGTCACATAAAATGAGCTCTAGACTCTGCTTCTACTAGACTCAGCAGATGAGGCCCTTTGCTGTGAGTCCTGTTGAATCGTGTCGCCATCCTAGTTCGTCAATTCTGTGACTCTCATGTCTTCCTATTTTAACAACTCTACAATTAGAATGCATCTTTGAGTCGATAGCAAATCATTGTTTAATTAGCAACATGTTGCCTTTATTAGTGGTGTTTGAAATAATGATGCATCTTACGATTGATGGTGAATACAATATCTAGGATTTATTGGTTATTTAAAATATGCCAACTGCTATTGTGCTTGTTTGCTTCTTCTCTTTTCGCATGATTATTAAGCACCTACTGTGTTCTGGGTAATGGTTTAGCTGCTGGATATATGTCCAGGCAAGGTCTTTGTCCTTGTGGAATAATCAGGCGCTTGGGGGAGAGACAGTAAACAAATGCTAGAAGGGCAGTGAAGTGGGTATGGTATAGATAGGTAACAACAGAGGCAACATACTGAGATGGGCTGGTCAGGGCAGGCACTCTGATGAGCACATGTGAGCCGAGACCTGAAGGATGGAAAGGAATCACCCAGATGGAGGGTGGGGGGAAAGGATTCTAGGCAGAGGGAACAGCAAGGTGAGGCAGGTGGGTGGTCAACAGGAAGAGAGAGGAAGAGACAGGCTGCAGAGGTGGACAGGTCGTGTAGGGCCTCGTGGCCATGGTAAGGAGTTTGGATTGTATTCTAAATGAAGTGAGAAGCCACTGGAAGATTTTAAGCTGGGTAGTGTCAGGATTTGTTTTATGTTAAAATAGCTAAGAGAGTTTTAGTCCTCAGTGAGACTTCCTTACCTGATCATGTCTACGCTAGCTGCAGGTGAGGGACCCAGAGCCCAGGGCTCCAGAATGAGGTAGTAGGACGGTGGGTGTCAGGAGACCCAGCTGCCCTTCCCATGTCACCGTGTGGCCTTTGTCCAGTCTCTTTCCCTCTCTAAACCTCCTTTTTTTAAATTTGTAAGACCCTTTTGGACTTGGTAGTTGTCTGCGGTTCTTGGGTGATTTGCCCAGGATCACCTAGTCATAACCTCCAACTAGGGCTTGCTCCTTAAAATCACTTACCGTGAGGCCTCACGATGGCTGCACGTGCAAACAGGACAGCCCCTCCATGCCCTGTCTTCTCCCGTTTCATCCTCCTCATTGATGGCTGAGAGATGACACGCTTTGATAATGAACATCCAGTTATAGAGAGCCAGTATTTTTCTTGCATTTAGATCATAAAATTAACTCCTTCTGGGCTCCCTCTTGAAGCCTCTGCTACCGTCTTCATTATAATCTTTCTTAATTAGAATACTTTCTGACCTCCCTGAAGGCCTCTGGGTGCTACATTCCTAAAGCCTCTGGATTCTGACCCTCAGACTCTTTCTTCCCTCCTGACTTCCCATTTCCCATCCCTGTGTTTGGCTGGCCCCCCTGTCACCAGCTGTCAGACCTGAGACCCTCCCAGGTCCCACGTGACATTCATGGCAGGTCTAGACTTAACCCAGAAATGCTGACTCCACGTCCAGTGATTCACCCCACTCAGTAGCCTCTGCACAATTCTTAGCAAAATTACTGACTGCACTGACCGGCAGCTGGTTTTTGACACTTGACCCTGTTAAGTTCGGGGCTGTTGAACTTTTCCTTCTACTTGCTCACTTCACTCCAGCCGCATGCCAGGCAGAGTCCCTTTGCAGTGGCTTTTTTCTCTGCTTGGAAAGTTCTTCTCCCCAGGTAGCCACGTGGCTTACTTCCTCACTGCCTTCAGGTTTTCAATCAAATGCTTCCTTCTCAATGGTTCTGCTCTTGAAATTGCTATTTTCAAAACAGTGGTCAGGGTAGACCTCACTGAGAAATGGGTCGTTCGTATGTGCCTTGTTAGAAGCTGCAGAGCATTTGGTCTGAAACCAGCCATGAATGGGATACTGAAGAAGCGTTCCAGGCAGAGTGAGCAGCCAGTGCAAAGGGCCTGGGGTAGTGTGCTCATGGGACAGCAGAGAGGCCAGTGTGGCTGTACCTAAGAATCAGAAGGTAGAAGTGGATGAGGCTGCAGAGGGCGTAGGAGCCCATTGATACAGTTCTTGTAGAAACTAGCTAGTCCAATGTGGTCCCCGGACCACCAGCATCAACATTATTAAAAATGCAGAATCTCAGCTCTCAACCCAGACCTACTACATCAGAATCTTCATTTTAACAAGTTTCCCAGGTGATTTGCATGGGCATTGAAGACTGAGCAGCACTGTCATAAATCTTCCTCCATTTAGAGTGACTTAATGCCCAATTCTTTCCATTATCACCTCTTCCCACCCTCCCTCCTTCTCTCCCTCCCTCCCCAACACAAGCAGAAGGCCTGTCCTGCTCCAGTGATCTTAAGCATTTAAGGAAAAGTTAAGCGCTTTTCCTTAAAAAAAAAAGTTTTGGGAAACCTTGAAGAAACTAAACAATTATTGTGCTAAAACCAGAAGCCTGGGCTCTCATACACTTCCCTAAAATTAGTGAGTCTCTTTTTTGGGGGGAATACTGCAGATTTTTATCCTCTATAAACTATCATATTCTGTGCAAACATCTTCCAGTGTACTACTTTGTTCATGGTTGTGTGTGTGTGTGTGTGTGTGTGTGTGTGTTCAGTATAATTCCACAATTCTTGATTACTGCACAGGTCTCTTCTATAAGTTGATCGTTCATTATGTTTTATAAAGAGCTCTCCTTTTTCCTATATAAGCAAAGCATTGAAAATATAAGGTTATTAACACACTGAAAAATGCAATCAATCAGATGATTATCATCTAATGTTTTAATGATCACATTTTTAATCCAATTATGCATGTTTGAATCTTTCAAATTTTCTTTAATTAAAAATTGCCTCCTGGCACAGCTATCAGAAATAAGAAATTGAACAGAATCAGCTGATATAATTTAACGTTGAAAGGAAACTGCAAGGATAACTGGGCTGTGCTGGGTTTAGTGGTTGACCATGACTTTAAAGCCCTCATACAAAATTTCCTAATTGATAAGAAAAATTTAATCATCTTCAGCTATAATCCGTTTGCATTCAAATAAGGTATTTCTTTTTCTAAATAAACCTCCCCTAACTGATTATTCATATTGTCGTTCAAAATGCTTAAAAATGAAAGACAGAGTTGGGTGAAATGTAGAGTACTTAATACAGTGTGTATTTAATATAAAAGTCATGCATTATTCATTTTTGCAATTTGAATAACTTTGAATTTAGCATCCCTGTTCCTCATCTTTTTCTTTGATGAACAATTAATTATTAAAATACAATATTGTCTGCATACAGCACCCGAGATCCTTGGAAGTGGAATACGAGATTCATTCCTTTTCAATTCTTTTATGTAGTAATGCACAGTACCTGCTTATTATGGTATAATAGAATGAATGGTGGTATAAGTAGAGTGTTTCAAATATTTTTCTTGACTAGTAAGTGGCTGGGATAAGAATGTTTTGAATTCAAATCACTAATTAGGATGAAAGTTGGAGGTGGGATGAGCATGGAGTCACAATGCCCTTTTATGAAAAGATTTATTTAACAAGTACTTATGTGCACTTACTCTGTGCCACACACTCTCCTAAGCCCTTAACTATGTTAATTCATTTAGTACTCAGAACCTCCTTAGGAGATTGATGCTGTTGTTATCCCATTTTACAGATGAGGAAACAGTTACAGAGACATTAAATAACTTGTCTTAAGTCAGATCTTTAAGTACACTAATTAGGATTCAAATCCACGGGGCCTACCCCTAGTACTTCTCCCCGTTCTAAAGTATCTACGTTTATTAAGACTTTTTTTTTTTTTCTTTTTTTTGAGACAGGGTTTTGCTCTGTTGCCCTGAGTAGAGTGTAGTGGCCTCATCATAGCTCACTGTAGCCTCCAACTCCTGGGCTGAAACAATTCTCCTGTCTCAGCCTCCTGAGTCGCTGGGACTATAGGGACATGCCACCACGCCCAGCTAATTTTTTTATTTTTAGTAGAGACGGGGGTCTCGCTCTTGCTCAGGCTGGTCTTGAACTCCTGACCTCAAGTAATCCTCCCACGTTGGCCTCCCAGAGTGCTAAGATTACAGGCATGAGCCACCTGGCCTATTAAGATTTTCTTAATGGAAGAGTTTAAGTTTTCAACTGAGAAGTGCATTCTTCCTTCTTCCCTGCTGGCCATAGTGAGGACCTCCCAGCCTTGAGTCTGGTCAGTTGAACCCTTACACCTAAGCAGGCTTCATGGGCAATACTAAAAATATAAGGCTACCATTTCTAAAATTGTTTCTAATTTATAATTAAGCATTCTGAGCAGCCTATTTGTCAATTGAGCACTGCCCATGGGACTGAGCAGGAAATGGAATTTTCAGAAAGATCACTGTAAACTGACGTTTAATTTGAACCAAGAAAACCCAAGGGCGCAAAAACAACTCAAGAGTTAATTCTATAATATGTATTGCTCATGTTCACGAAAGAAAGTGGTGTATAATGATGGGAGTACCTGAACATGTACCATTCTCTCCCCCAAAAGTCTGGCTGTGCCTATCATGGTGACTTTCTAATCCTTGTGATCCCTCCCCCAACACTTGTGTTAGAAAGGGGTGGGCAAAATGTGACCTGAGGGCCAAATTCATTTCACTGCCTATTTTCATATGGCCCCTGAGCTAGGAAAAGTTTGTATGTTCTATCTCTAATTCAGTGAAATGTTATTACCCCCCCAAAATAATTCTGTTCTTCTCATTAAGTAGACATATATTTTGAAAATTGTACTCAGTTATTATTAGCATTTTGAATATGGTTAATAAGGTTGTGGAAGTGTGTTTGCTATTTAAGTACCTACATAACATCTTCGATTTTGCCTTTTGGCCTGCAAAACCTAAAATATTTACTACCTAGTGCTTTAGAGAGAACACTTGCTAATCCCTGCCTTAAAACCCAAAGTGAGCCAGCATGTAACTCAGCTGGGCTAGCTCTCAGCCAAGTGCTGCCTTAATAAATCAGGGCTTACAATGGGCCAGCACTGTGCTAAGCCCCTTACATCTGTTAGCTTGCTCAATTGTCACAGCACTAGCGGGGGTGAATATTCTCCTTATTCCCATTTCACGGAAAATGGAAGTACCTCAGAGAGGTTAAGGTCTTTGCCCAAGGTCACACAGCCTTTAAATGTCAGATAGTTTCAGAGCCCATGTTGGAGCTTTGGCAAAGAAAATTCTATCCTATACTGCTCATGCTGATGGGGGATATAGGAACATTGTGCACCTTTAAGGCACCAGTAATCCAGTTAAAAAAAAATAAGACATATGTACAAAACATTAAAGGAAACACATGATAAAATCTTGGTGGTTTAGAAAAATAATAACAACAATAAAAAAAGTAATAATTAGGATAAGAATAATATCTATCATTTATGAGATGTATACTGTGTTCCAGGATCTTTTCTGAACATTTTCTTGTATTTATTTATTTAATCTTCACAGCGTCCTGGGAAGGTTTAATAACCTGCCCGAGCTCACACAGCTCGTAAGTGGTAGAGTTGGGATTTGAACCCAGGCAGGCTGAGAATCTGTTCTCTGTACGCACCGAGAAGTGCTGGCGGTGGTGATGAGGGCAATGATCAGACTTCATTTTTCAGCTAAGTGATGTTTCCTGCTTTCCAGGCGTACTGTTACAAATCCCTGGTGATTGCCTTAAAGAAAGAATCTCACGCAAGTCTCTGTATACTCCTCGTATTTTTGACATTGGGTCTGTTGCTTCACCTTGGTCTTCCATTTCCCTATCCATAAAATTAAAGAATTAGACTCAATTGGTGGTTTTCAAAGGGTCCCTGGGTTCCCAACGCAGCTTCATCCACAGTGGCTCCACTTTTAGCTATTTGAGTTCCTGGGCTCCCGGGTAGGATTTTGTTTGAAGAAATGCTTCTTTGGCTGCCAAAGCCGTGAACTGGGGCTGTCTAAGGCCCCTCCAGATTGCAGAGTCCTGAGATCCAGTGACAGTGATAGTGGTGGGAGGAAGAAGCAGGGAAGCCAGGTCCTCCTCCCCCAACCCCCACCAGTCTGACTGTGCTCTCTAATCACCGAAAGCCAGAACCTGCCTCCGGAAGCCCTTCTGCGTGTGCAGCAGGGGGCACGCTTGCAGGTTCCATCGGTGCCTGCCGAATCATGAGCCCATACAAGAACTTAAGAGTCTTGATCCTGCTGAATCAGTGTTCCCCTTTGAAATCTAGTCTCCTGTTGGTGGGGCAGGTGTCTCTGCTTTCTCTTTTTATGTTCTTTAAAGACAAGGACACTTCTAGAATGGATGCTTTAGATGGGGGCTTGGCTGCTGGGGTCTTGCAGGGATTATCTCATCACTTCCTGTTGGCATACAGGGTGTGACTGCAACCCTAATATTGGGTCAGGCCCCCAGGGGAGAACTCTTAAGATTTTCTGGTCAATCGGGCTGCAGCCCTTAATCCTAAGGGAGGTTAGTGTGTTGCCTTGTGACACCAAGTTCACCTACAACATGAGGGAGACGTGAAGGGGGCAGTTTTGCAGTTGGGGGTGCCAAGCCTACGTGCATCCTCTAATGCTTGCGGCTTTGAGTTGACTATTGACACAGCCCAGAGAGTGCAGAGGCGGCAAGCAAAGGCCAAAATATTTTCTCCTCCCGGCCAAACCACTTCCAGCCAAGCACGTTTGCAGAGATTTCCCCTGTCATTAGGCTGCTGGTGACCAGGTTTAAATTAAAGCCCAGACTTGCCAGTGGGCGGAGGGAGGGGTGATTCCGTTATTTGCAGCCTTTTGTCCGACAGAAACTGTTTTTGTAATTTTGATTATAGAACCCTGTGATTTGAAGACTTTTGCATTGATCAGTTAATATGAAATTTTTCCTTTTAGAAAAATGAATTAAAAGCCTCTGTGGGAATCAGCTAAGGACTGTGAGCCTCACGAATAACCAACTGCTTTACTCCACTGTTCTCTGTTGAACTTGACCTTAGTTGTTTAACTTCTCTGTACCTTGATCTCTGTATCTGTACAATTGGAGTATCCAAAGTACATACTTCATGGAGCTGTAAAATAAGAGAGCATAGTGATGTAAATAACGAAAGCCTGGATTCTGAACTCAACTACCTGGTTTTGCATCCCAGCTCTGTAAATTGGGGATCATAATAGAACCAACTTCATGGAGCTATTTTAAGTATTAAATGAATGAATCAATCTTTATAAAGCTCTTAGAACAGGGCCTGGCACCTATAGTAAGGGCTGTTTAAATGTTTGCAGTTTATAAATTCTCAAACAAGTACCTGGCATATACGAAAAGCTAAATAAATATTAAGTCTTGTTCAACTAATCTCTTCCAAAAGGAAATTACAATTTTAATTATTCTAATATAGTTGATTTCTATTGGGGTTTTTGCATTATCCCCCAGTTACACAGACTTTTTAGAGTCCAGGGATACGCATTTGCCCAAACATCTGCCCTGGCTGTTCTGCATGAAAGGTAGCAGAGGAGAGAGGAGGCATGAAGCTTGGGAGGAATATTCCTGTAGTCACAGGTGTGCCTAGGCAGTAAGCTGGAGCCCTGAGGTCCCCCAAGAATGTTCTGGGAGCCATGGTGGAAGCCACGTAGGAGCTAAGTTAACCCGTTAGTGGGACCCTAATAGTCTTGTTATATGTGTAACAGGGATAAAGAGAGACTCCCAGATTTAAATTCAGGGCTAGATCTCTGGAAATGCATTCAGAGACCAGAACCTTCTTTGACTCATGAAGGAAGCTGGATGTTCTACTGAGCCTGCTTGGGAGAATTATAAGACAGTAGCCTTAACCTTCTCTTTTACACCGTTCCTTCCTGCCTTGGGCCTTTTGCACATGCCGTTCCTACCACCTAAAATGCTCTTCTTCACCTTTTTGCTCCTATTCTTTAATTTTCACCTAATTAACTTCACCTAGCCAAGTCAGAACCATGTAGTGTCTGGTGTCAAAATATCAGGATTCACATCCAGCTTTGCTTCCTAGGAGCTGTGTAACCTTGGGCAGACACTGACCCACTCCATGGCTTGCTTTCCTCGTGGGGTTATTGTGAGGTATCATCGTTATGTCTCAGCTTAACTGTCATTTCTTCCCTTTAAGGGAAGATACCTCTATTTTTGTGAAAAAGAAGAAGCCTGTTTCTGGGGCTCTCACTTTTCAGTTCAGGATTGTGCCTTGGTTAGGTCTCATTTAGATTTGGATGGGGCTTGGGTGGAATCATAATGAAATGTAGCCAGGTTTGGGATTGCATGTTACCAGTGGCCTAACAGTTTTCTTTTCATAGTGATGACCTCATCGTGTCCCAAAGTTTGTTCCATTGATTATGAGTTCATAAGTATTCAATCGAGAAGGGTTCTATGGTGAAACGAGATTGGGAAGGGGGGTGGTAAACAAAGTCAGGCCCATTTCTTTTCTGCAAGACTTCTCAGAGACTTTACTATGCTAGAGTATTTCGTCTATTTCCTGGGGAAAGGGGAGGGATGGTAACATTGCCCAACTGTGTTCATCATGGAACCTGTTTTTCGTGAACTATAATGTGGTGCTGAGTCCTCAGAACACACCCTGAGAAACGCTGCTTTGTTTTCTGAGGCTCTCCCACCGCCAAATGCTAGTGCTTCTCAGGATGTAAACAAACAGAAGGCTTATGATGTGGCACCGGCATGCGAGGGCTGTGACTGCACGTCTGCGGCATGGTGTGACTTACCATTGTGCTTTTCTTTTCCCCAAACAGAGAAAGAGACCTTTCTGGATCCTTTCGTCCTCCGGGACCTCCTGCCTGCATCCCTGGGCAGCTATTATCGGTACACAGGTTCTTTGACCACCCCACCATGTAGCGAAATTGTGGAGTGGATAGTCTTCCGGAGACCCGTCCCCATCTCTTACCATCAGGTAGATATTCTTCCTCAAATGAGACTTCTGTGCTTGCTTGTTTTGTGTTGACTTAACTAACATTGTTAGAATACACCAGTGAGGATTTTTTTTTTTTTTTGATACTCTGCTCTTAATTGATTGCTTTAGTCTTGCCAACAAACATGTTTTTGAACCCAAGAATTGTAAAATCTAAAACACAGTTTCTCAGTTGCAAATTAACTAGCTGAGGAAAATTGCAGGCATGGAATTAGATATTGCCAGGTGCGGTGGCTCATGCTTGTAATCCTATCACTTTGGGAGGCTGAGGCAGGAGGATCACATGAGCCCAAAAGTTCGAGACCAGCCTGCGCAACATAGTGAGACCCCCATATCTACAAAAAATAAAAAATTTAGCCAGGCTTGGTGGTGTATGCCTGTAGTCACAGCCACTCAGGAGGCTAAGGTGGGGATATCACTTGAGCCCAGGAGTTCAAGGTTGCAGGGAGCTATGATTGCACCCCTGCACTCCAGCCTGGACAGCAACATGGGACCCTGTCTCAAATTTTAAAAAATTATATGTTGATTAAGTATTCAGTCTTCAGGAGAGAATAATAACTGTCCTCTCTGATGATGGTATCTAGTGCCAGAGACTCTTCTAAGCTCTTTATATGTGTTAACCATTTAATCTTCATGAACAGCAGTCTTATGAGGTAGGTACTATTTGTACCCCCATTTTATAGAGGAGACCAAGAGACACAGAGGGTAAATAACTTGCCCAAGGTCATATAGCTGGTAACCAAGCCAGAGTGCCTGATCCCAAAGACCACTAAGCCTGCCCACAGTTGAGAAAAGAGAGAGATTTTGTACATGAAGAAATGAAATAAAACATACCATTGATGGGACTCTTTCTGTGTGCCAAGCACTTCACTAAACACTTATACATGTCAACTTAATCAGTTGCAAAATGGCATTGAAAGATGGGTGTTACATTACCATGGTTCATGTAGGACTTCACAGCATGGAGAGATTGGGTACCACGCCTAGAGATTCATGGTTGGTGAATGATGAAGCCAGAAACCAAGCCTGGGTTTGTCCAATTCCAAAACCCATGTTTCTGAGCACTGTCCCATACTGCTTCCTTCTGAGTGTGGCCTGAGCAGATGTGACAGGAAGGCAGGATTGAGGCTAAACACAACTGTCGGTGGGAATTGGTAAAGTGGAGATGGGGTTAGGACGTGTCAGAGGAAGGGGAATCGTCAGGGAGATGAGGGATCTTTAAGAGTCACGTTGTGAGGATTTAGTAGATGTAAGGGGAGAATTCTTAGAAGAGATATATTAGTTTTCCAAAATTTAGCATGGACTGAGTTAGAAAAAGTAAGATTTCTTCAAAATTCTGGAAAATAGAGCCAGGCACAATGGGTAGGATTTGTAAGAAAGTGGATTTGAGCCATTAACCAGGACTATCTAAAAATGGACAGTTCTTATCAGGGTATTTCATAGGAATGACCCCCCCCCCCAGTATGATTGCTGTAATACCAGTTACAAGGGCTGGCTACCAGCTGACGATAAACTGGGTCTTATGACAAGTGTTCAAGGAGATGGGTCTGAATAGATGTTGGCCAACCACCAGATTGGCTGGCCTTAGGTCATGAGTCATCAGAAGTGCCAAGTAGCCTCCTAAGACATCAGTGTTGCCCTTCTGGGGGTAAATGGAACAGGTTATCTAGAAGGAGGGAGGGGCAGGAGAGACACTTTATCCTGCTAACAAAGGTAGGTGGTGTGGGGCCAGGCTAAACAGATTTATCTGGCCTCACCACTGTTGGCACTCATTTTACTTTGAGATTTTTTTTTTTTCTTCTAATTCCACTCTGGAGAAAAAGGAAGGGCTTGGTGATGTGGTTTCTGAACAGGATCTGCCAGCCTTGAGGAGATAATGAAATAAGAAATGAGTTTTCTTCCTACTGGTGAAGCCAGCATTGTTTTATTTAAAAAAATAAAATTACAGTCCAAATATTTTTATCTATAGAGTTGGTGAGAGGGGTTTTTTTTTTTAAAAGACTCCTTTTTATCAAGTAAGATAAATGTTTTTGTCTTCAAGGATTTTAATATTTAAGATAAGGAAGTTAAGAAGTACGGGTTTGGCCACCTTTTTGCAGGCTGCCATGCGAAAGGAGAGGCAAAGGATGGTATTTGATCAACTGGAAAGAAATAAGGACCATTAACATTTTCTGAGTTTCATTGCAGCTCCAGATCCGTAGTGGATCCAAACAAAAGACAGAATTTGGGGCTTGCATGTCTCATCAATTATAGAAGCATTTTGAGCCCCATTTTGGTAGCTGGGGCTCTGAAAAAGTGCTTTGTTAAGATCTGTTTAGCCTCCCACTCTCTGCCACCCATACATTCAAGGAGAAGAAGTAATGAAAGAGTTTTCTCTGCCTTCCCATATATGACTTCTCAGTAGGTATCGTGTTTTAGGAAAATAGAAAAGAAATAAAGTAATCATATTTGCTTTCCAGTTTCTCTACTATAAACCATCCTCAGATAACACTTCACTTTATCGGACACTGCTTCATACGTCCCTATCTCTCTCCCGAGGGAGGAAAACCACTCATATTCATGTGGCCAAACTGGATCCTTGCTGGCTAGCGTTGCAGAGGTCACAGCTGTGTCAGCCCTTGCAAAGGAAGGCATTAGCCATCCAAGTATTATCACTTCAGACCGTCCCACCCTGCCCCTGCCAACATTCTTTCTGAAGTTAGCACAGAATGTTCATTTCAGAAAGGCGAACAGCCAACCCAGGAAAGCCGAGTAGTCAGGAATTCTGTGTCTGCTTCTATCAGAAAGAAAACATTCCTAGTCCTTCATTCCTCCCCTAAAGTCTCTGTTTCTTCTCTTCTCTCTCATCCAGCGTGGGGGCCTGCCCGCAGTGAAAATGAGAGCATGGTCACCATAAACTATAGTGGTTAGCACACAGTGTTGACTTGTATGATGTGGGTTTCTTTGAAGCCTTCCAGAGTACATATGAGCAACCACTTATTTTTCCTCTTCTGTTCTCTTTTGAGAGTCTGGTTGGACGTTCAGACCAGCCTTGTAGCCAGCGAACTCTACCTCTGGTTTATGTGATAATACTCTAGATCAAAATACGGTGTTGCTTGTGGAATCACCTATTGGCTTGGTTGACCAGCAGTCAGGATGGCTTACATGGCTCCACTCTACATCTGCTGTCAAAATCAGGCAAAAATTATGCCATGACCTTGTCGCCCAAACAGAACAGTGGCACTCTCAGCCCTGGTGTGGGAGGTCAGAACAGCAGGACAATGCACAGAGATAGTTGCCTGCAGGGTGTTCCTGATCAGTCAGAGATAGCAATTATCGTTCAGTCCAGTGTACTAGGATTTGTTTTGTTCTAGAACAGTGATTCTCAGATGATGGTTCTTTGCCCATTGCCAGCTAACCCAACCCTCCCTTTCCAGGACCATTTGCTTCTTTTAGGTTAAAATATGGCACTGCTTATAATTTTCCCCAGCGTGAATTTTACTAAAGTGCTTCTTGGAAGTACTATCAAAAAGGCAGTAAATAAGTCTGAATGCATCTAGTTGGTTTGCCTGTGGGCATTTGATTTTTTTTTTTTTTTTCCTAATAGGAAGCTGGAGTGGATCAGAAAAATTTATTTGTATGACCCTTTTTAACCAAAGGTATCTCTGTCGGAAAGAGTAGAGCAGTCCTTTGGAGTTAAGAAGATGTGCTTCGGAGGCAAACTGCCTGGGTTTCATGGCCTCATTGTTTGGCCAAATTACTTAATTTACTCTACTACTTGTGCCTCGGTTTTCTCATCTGTAAATGTTGACGGTAATAGTAAAAACTTCTAGACTAGTCCATGGCACCACAGGAAGTACTTGGGAGATATTAGGTGGGTTTTTTTTATTGCTGTTATTAAAAAATCACCAAGCTTCCAGGGCAACACTGTCCGGTGGTAATAAAACAAGCCACATAAATCATTTTAAATTCTCTAATAATCACATTTAAAAAGGAAAAGAGAAACAGATAAACTTGATTTTAATACTATAGTTTATTTAAGCCAATAGAGCCATAATAATATCATTTCAGTGTGGGGCTAGCCACATTTCCAAATGGAATAGCCACATGTGGCTACTGGCTGTCAGAGCTCTTAAAGATTTATCTCAAGGCCACAACGACTAGTGAGTCACTTTATTCAGAAAGTTTCTATTCCATCATGTGATGTACAGTGCATATGAATAAAGAAAGTTCTTAAATGGTGGATGATGATGCCATCATTAACCCAAAAGAGAGAGATTTTGTTGTTCATTATGGTTAAGCCCTTTTCCTTCTATAAAGGCCTTTCTCTAAATTGCCTTCATGAAAAACTGTAACTACAGGAAGGACATGGCCCTGCATTTAACTAGCTCTTCTCAGATTTTATTTTTGCAGCTGTGGTTCAATAAGTAAAACTTTGGATGCTCCAGGCTATTGAGAATTTAATATTCCATCATTATTGTCTTGTTTAATAATGAGGCAGCAAAACAGAGCCTCCCCTACCATTCCTCAAATGTATGATGAAGCTGAGGTCTCTCCATGATCTTAGGTGAGACATTTCAGTTCCTAATGCTTATCCTTGGGTTTCTTATTGCACTAATAATGGACTCTGATTTTGTTTCATTGCTATTATATACCCACCCCTTAAAATGTTGTGTATATCAGCCTTTTAATGGCTCATAATTATATTACCCTTGGTTTTCTCTCCTTTCTTCCCTTCAGCCACAGTGTTTCCCTGCCCAAGTCCTGGGGACAGCAGCTCCTGCCGCACATGAATGGCGTGAATAAATTTCAACTCTCCTTTGATTCGAACCGACAGATTAAAAACTAATTATTCTCTGTAATACTTTTATAATAAAAACTAAGTTGAAATGATTTATATACACTTCCAGCCAACACATTTGCAATTCAAGGTTAAAATTGTTCTTGAAACAGCACCAGTTAAACTGCAATTACAACTCCCCAAGCAGGGATAAAAGAAAGAGATGTTTTACACGTTCACTTCGAAAGTTTAAGAGTCAATTTAATATTATGGAAATAAAAACTTTCATTTATTTTTACTAAATGGTAAAGACTTCATTAGTTGTATTAAAGTAAAGATAAATCCAACCATGTTTATTACCCTTCTTTGGAAAAGGATAAGGTGAATGAAAGTGAGGGCTTTGGGAGGTGGATAGCATTTTCTCTCTGTGCCCGCCATCTTGTTCGTGCTTCCAGTTCTTTCTGTGTTGGGGCATAGGCGGTTTCTTTTCAGAGTGCAGAATAAGGCATAGATTTATGTTGCCAGGGCTGGGTGCCCTGCGTGGATTAACCTGGGGTCAGCTAAAGGGAATTGTTTGGGCACTTCTACTATCAACACATTCAATTTCTCCACCGCAGTGTTACTCTTGCACTGAATCCTGCCGAGGCCTGTGTGTGTGGGGCATGGGGTGGCTGAGCTCATGCAAAACAGAGTCACGCAGACCTAAGGTTCTAATCTTCACTTCCCCTTAGTTCCTGTGTGACCTTGGGCATGTTACTTAATGCCTCCAAGCCTGGTTTTCCTTATTAGTCAATAATGCTAATACTAATGCTAGTATTAATTATTATAGTATCACTAACCTTATGGGATTTCTGTGAGGATTAAGAGAAAGTGCGTAACACTCTTAGCACAAGGCCTTACATATAATAAGTGCGCAGTAAATATGAGCCGCTAGTGTTAATGCTATAATAATAGTGTTATTAGTAATGTTACTTTAATGTTTTAAGCTAAAAAGAAGTTAGAAACCAAAATAATGTCTATAAAGTACTTAACAAAGTAGCTGGCACATAATAGGTTGGATCAAAATCAGTTATAAGGAAGAAAAGGAGGAGAAAGCATATATCTTACAATTGTAACCTTGGAGTACAAACATATTAATAGTTACTACATTTCTCATAAAACAATAATAATAGCAATAGTAGTGATAATAACACTTATGAGCACCTGCTGTGTGCCAGGAATTATTCCAAATGCTTTATATGTATGGTAACTCATTGAATAGTTACAAAAACCACATGAAGCAGGTAATGCTGTTATCTTCATTGTACAAATAAGGACATTAAAGCACAGAAAGATTAAATAATTTGACCAAGATCACATATTCAGGAAGTAGGGTTTAAAAACAGGACTTTGAATCCAAGTAGCAAGAGTAAGCATTTCGAATTTGCAGAATTAAACACAGGTCAGATCATTAGGGCCCCACAGTTAAGAAGGGGAGGCTGTTAAAAAGTATTAAACAGAGGCATGACACGATCTCATGTACGCTGTTATAGATCACTGTGTAGCTGCTAACCATATCTAGACAGGTCAAACAGATTAAGCACCAAACATGTTGACCGGTCAGAGGCCGAGAGAGACACAACTTTGTACAGTTTGTTCTCTGGCTCTGGCATTGCACAGGACTTCCGTGTTGCACAGCCCTAGGGGCCACCTTCTCGTGGTGGTCTTTTGGCATCCTTTGGAATCAAATAGGTGGAGGTCCAAGGCAAGGGTGAGGGTCAAGGGGCAGCTTAAAGCAGCTGTGTAATGATGCATCAGTAGATTTCTGGCCCAGATGATCCCGGCTCATCTGCCAAAGTGAGAAATGCAGACTCCTTTCACCAAGCCAAGGATCGTGGAGGTCTTTACTCACTGACCAAGCACGCCAGTTACCAAAGAGGCCGCTGGCAATCCTCATTCGACTTAGAGAAATGATTGGGTTTTAGTAAATGCCCACCAGCCTACCGAAGGACATCTGATGAGCTTGTTCTCCTTTTCCTCTTTTGTGTGACTGTCAAGCAAAGCTATGATCCAGTTGACAATATAATATTGTTCAGGTCATCAGTGCACTCTCAGAACCATCACTTCCTTCCTTCAAAATCTTTGGGCGAGTTGAGTTAATGACAAGGAAGCCGCCGAGCTTTTAAGCCATAGCATGTCATTAAGCTGTAAGAGCAATTTAAGCGAAAGCATTTTTGTGTTAAATTCAGAACCTGCCTCTTTTTACAGTTATATGACTCGTTCTTTCCTGAGGCATCAGAAATAAACTTTTTCGGAGAACTAAATGCTAGCTGTGGAAGAAGCAAGTATTCTAGAGAATAAATAAACCTCAGCGTCTATTGCTAAGACAGCCTCCCAGGCCTTTCTTTTCTGGCATCTCAGAAATTAAACTGTTTCAGGGCAGACAGTTATCTCTTCCAGAGAATTTCCAGTCTAACTTGCTGTGTACGGCAGCCCAGTCCCTTCTTTTAAAAATCACCCTGAAAGTCAAGGAATTCCACCTTGTATTCAACTCATGTCTTCTAAGGCTTTAATTTAAGCCAGTTCCTCTTCTCTGGCCTTCTCTGGACATGGAGAAGAGCTGGTCAGCATCTTCTACATACAGGGGCCTTTAATCAAATTACTCCTTATTCGCCTTGTCTTCAGGCTAAACAATTCCACTTCCTTTAACCTTTCCTCACAGGATTTCTTCTCCGTCCTTTTATTCGTTTCGGTTTGTCTTTCCCTGGACTGTCTCCAGAGGGTCTTTGTTCATTCCTTTCATAGAATTTGAAGACGTTATTTTCTCTTAGAAAATCAGAAATCTGCTCTCATTTTTTTTGATGCATTCATTTCTGATTCGGGGAGTCCTGCCAAGTGAGTCCACATCACTAGGTAGAGGTAGATTTTTTCAACATCTTTACTGGTCTTCATCTGAGTGGGTCGCATTTGGACAGAGTGAGCAGTCCAGTTTTCTGAATTTTTCTGTCATTTATTGCCTTTTTCTCTTTGCTAAAAATAAGAAGGAACAGCAGAGAGAAAAATGGGAAGGAAGGCAAATTCTGTATGGAAACTGTATGAGCTGTAAGAAGTGAAAAGACTCACCCTGCTTGAGAGAGAGAGGGTCCTGGGTCCTGTCCCTGTTTATTATCTTAACGAAAAAGCAGGAAAGGTTTCATGCTTTATTATGACTTTACGTAAGCGGTAGAGTTGGAGGGGAGGTAGAATGATAGGCGAAACCACATACTGAAATGATTTTTGTTGGCTAAAATCACTGTGTGAATTTATCACTTTCTCATGCAAAAGAGAGGGAGTTTCTAACTGTTTGGAAGCAGGTCATTTTCTGTGTCATTCTCTGAGGCCATTTGAGAAACATTGGAGTTAGCTCCAGGCTTCAAGATGACCACCCAGAATTGGCAGAAACTCAGGTAGTGATTCCTCTTTTTTATTTTACACAGTGGTGTTAGGTACCCTGTGGCTCCCCAAAGCCCAGGGCAGTCACTCAATGCCTGCTTGGAGCCGACTTTCTAACACCTTTCCACCTTGTCATTCTCTCCTTCAGAAACCGTTCTCATTTGGCACCTGAGGAGCCAGATGTGCCAGAAACAGTTCATTCATCTTTCTCTTCCTCGTGCCATTTTCTTTTCATACCTCAAGGACGTAGTATTTTTGGCAGCTGGGCATTTCAGATTACAGTTCATTTCTTTGGTGACAAGAATAAACTTTGTGACCCTTTGAGAACAAGTCTCTGTCACCCAATCACTGCTCCATCCCTCATATATAATAGAATGACCTTTTTTAATGATCAGAATGTTGACAGCCACAAAGAATGCCTTTTGTTAATAGAAATATGATCCTGGAGCCCTGTTTTCTTTTTCTTTGCTTTCCCTGAGAGTTTGAGCAGCAGTCTTATGGAAGGTGTTTCTTTTTTTTTTTTTTTTTTTTGTGTGACAGAGTCTCACTGTGTTGCCCAGGCTAGAGTGCCGTGGCATCTCCCTCGCTCACAGCAACCTCAAACTCCTGGGCTCAAGAAATCCTCCTGCCTCAGCCTCCCGAGTAGCTGGGACTACAGGCATGCGCCACCATGCCTGGCTAATTTTTCTATATATTTTTAGTTGTCCAATTAATTTCTTTCTATTTTTAGTAGAGACGGGGTCTCGCTCTTGCTCAGGCTGGTCTCGAACTCCTCAGCTCAAACAATCCGCCCGCCTTGGCCTCCCAGAGAACTAGGATTACAGGCGTGAGCCATCGCGCCCGGCCAGGTGTTTCTTAATAATAATGATAGCCTCTAATCTTTATGGAGGGCTTGCAGTGTACTAAGTAATTTACATAGATTTTAATCTTTTCAACAATATTATAAGATAGGTACTATTATTATATGTTTTATGGTTGAGGAAACTTGAAAAAGCTTGTCCATGATTGCTCATGTGGTAAATGTTGAACTCGGGCAATTTAACTTGCAGGTCATGCATTTAGCATCTTGGTGACTTTGCTGAATTTGATTCCTAGTGTGTCAGAGGATGCTGGCTAATAAGAATTAAATCCCTGATGTTTATCGAGCTCTTACTATGTGCTAGGGCCTGTTTTAAGCACTGAACATGGATTAAATGTTTTGTCAATATTTAAGTTTGACAAAAACCCTATTGGTTAAATACTGTGAGTCTCACCATTTTATTGAGAGAGAATGGAGTCTCAGAGATGTTAAAAACAGCTTGTTCAGGGTCACAGACTGGGTGCATGATGGAGCTAGAATTCACACCCAGGCAGTCTGGCTCCAGAACCTACCAGTTTCACTGTAACTCTATGTTACTATACTAAAGGTCTTTCTTGGGGGGAGGGGTACTGCAGAAAGACTAGGACTCTTGTGTGAGACACAAACTCGGAGAGTTTTAGACAGCCCTCAAATGAAGTGTTTTCCTGGTCAGCTGGCAGGACAGAAACCAGAGCCGGATGAACCTGTCGGCAGTGATTCCAGCAGGCAGCCTCAGGTCCTGCTGGGTTTACCAGCCTTGGCATCGGGCACTTCTTACCGTTTTGTGTTCTTATCACCCCCACCTGTTTGGACCACATGGCTTTTCTAATTGATGTTTTTTTCCTCCCCTCTCTGGTTCTCTGTTCAGCTCGAGGCTTTTTATTCCATCTTCACCACGGAGCAGCAAGACCACGTCAAGTCGGTGGAATATCTGAGAAATAACTTTCGACCCCAGCAGGATCTGAACGACAGGGTGGTGTCCAAATCCGCCGTCCGTGACGCCTGGAACCATGACATGACAGACTTCTTAGAAAACCCACTGGGGACAGAAGCCTCTAAAGGTATATGTGGATTAAGTGCCCTTGCCCAGAGGAAGATTCCTTATCATAAATTACTAAATTAAAAGGAGTTCAAAGCCAGCCAAGAATTGAAACTTGGTGTTAAGTGCATATGTTTCTCTGCTAAAAGAAACTCGTCTGGATGATAAATAGAAGCAGCTGTGGGAAGAACTTCTGTTAGATAGATATGATATTTTGACTTTTGACTAATAATAGATCATTTTCTGCATTTTTTACCTTGTAATTTCAAAACTAACTAGTAGTGTCTAAGCAAAGCTGTTTGAAAAGTTTTTTAACTATTTTCCTGTTGACCAGGCATTTATCTCTGAGCTCATACATTAGGATCTTGGAATTGCTTCCAACACCCCAGTATGGGGCATTTTTACTAACATTCGCCCCAGGCAAGAACTATTAATACAACTCTAGCTTTCACCCCTACTGAAAATTCCTTGCTTTTTTCAACTATTATTTAACGGTTTAATCCTTATATCTGATAAACATGAGTTTATCATTTTCGGGCACCTCAGTCTTTTCCATTTCTATTCTCTCATGTGAAATGAACATGAACTTCTCTCCCAGGAAACTAGAAAGTCTGATTCTACCTTCACACCCCTTCTCTCAGGCTCTGGGATTTGTCATAATTGTGGCACAGAGCTCGGGAAACACTTAGAGCAATGAGGCTGACGAAAGCCCTAGTACTTGGAAGGGAGGAAGGAACAAGAAGGAATTTTCTTCTTTTGGGTGTGAAAAGATGGATATTTCCCAACTCAGTGCTTTCCTTCTTCAAAATTGTGCGCTTGGGTAACGTGGGAAGGGCGTATCTCATTTTTCAACACTGGAAGTAGACTGTGGTATTTTTAGTGTGGTGCGTTGTGTAGGGAGGTTTTGTTTCAAGAGTGCCCCACCCCTAACAAAAGGGACTGGTTTATTGGCATATGAACTTTGCAGGATCAGGGGGAATGAGATTATATTCCACAAATAACTGCATTGGCATGCACTTTGATGATAAGAATGAGCCATTTTCCAAGCTCATGTATCTGAAAAGGAGCTAAAAGAAGAGGAAAAGGAGTTTAAGAATGGAATCATTTCCTTCCTGCCTATGTGATTCTGTTTGAGGTTAGCGAGGAGAAGTGAGTCTGGCCGGGTTCCCTTGAGAAACGGCTGAGATTCAAGTAATTTGGGGCCGGCGCTTTTTGTCAAGGGCATCATTCTCTGGGAACAATGGGAGAATTAAGAAGCTCACAGACCTGTAAAATATCTTAGGTTGGTCTGGCATAGCAAACCTCACAAGGGCTAATTTTTTTTAACCTAGCTAAAAAAAAAATAAGGAAAATGGCCAAAATTGAAGGCCTTATCCCAGGAGGACCTGCCTGGGAAAAGCAAGCCTCTAGGGCATTGACTGTTTTGTGAGAGGTGTACGTAGAGGACATGTAGAGGGGTGAGGAATTTATATCACAAGTGAGTGCAGGATCTAGTAGCTCAGAATTGCTGAAATTATGACAGTTACAAAGCTCTTTGCTGAAAAATGGGCTGAGCATATGATAGATCAGCTGCACGGAGAAAATGCTTGGCCTTTATTATCCAGGAGAGGTAGAGAAGATAATGGTTTCTGTTGCGTTAAATTGTCAAAGTGGGCAAGATCTTCCACCGAACATGCTTTTTCTGAATTTGCCCAGAGCATGGACCCGTCCTTCAATATGGGGAATCTGTTGTTCTTCATCCTACAAGGTTTATTCCAATTATCATAGTGTTCCTTGCTGACTCTTAAGATGTGTGAATATTAAAATGTTTCCTGATCTTTCTAGAGGCATACAGAGAGAGATCTAAGTGCAGTCTTGATTTGTGGTTTTAACATATTATCGGAGAATTACATACATACAGAAAAGTACATGTGTAATACGTGCACAGCTGGATGGATTTTCACAAACTGAACACACCTGAGTAACAAGCACTCGGATCAAGAAACTCATCACCAAAAAACCCCCTACCCCATCCACCTTCTTAAGCACTGTCTGTTCCCAAGGGTAACCACTACCAGCAATTAGCTCTGCCTGTTTGTAAATTTCATAGAAATAGAGTCATCTGGGATGTCCTCTTTTGCATCCTGCTGCTTTTGCTCTGCATTGGTTTCGACAGTTCTCTATGTGGTTACATGTAGTTACAGTTTGTTCTTTTTTATTGCTGAATTCCATTGTGTGACTCTGCCTGTGTTTATTTATTCATCTCAATGTACATGAATATGTAGATTATTTTCAAGTTTTAGTGATTTTGAAAATTCTGAACGTGTCTTTTATGAATATATGGACATACATCTCTATTGAGTATCTACTGAGGAGTAAATGGCTGCATCCTCAAGCACACACACGCTCAGGTTTGGTTATATACTGCCTGACGGTCTCCCAAAGTGATTGGGTGGACCGCTTTACACTTCTGCCAGCAGTGTAGGAAAGGTTCCTATTTTTTTTACAACCTTTTCTTAAAGGCATGATTTACATAGCATAGAATTCAGCTATTGTAAATGCACAATTCAATAATTTTTAGTAAATTGGTAGTTGTGCAAGCATCGCTGCAGTCCTGTTTTAGAACATTTCATCACCACAGAAAGTTCCTTCCTGCCCATTTGCAGTCAGTTCTTTCTCCTTTCCGCAACCCCCAGCAACCCCTGGTGTGCTGTTGTCTTTCACTCGGTGATTTTAACATTTATCCACGTGGTGACATGTGTCAGCAGGTCATTACTTTTTATTGCTGAATAGTATCCCTATTTTTTTTTTTTTTAAATAACAGCTTTATTGAGATTTAACTCATATTCCGAATGTAAGTTCATACTTTTTAAGCGTATACATCAGTGGTTTTTAGTATATTTACAAAGCTGTGCAAACCATCACCACTATTTCCAGAACATTTCCATCATCCCAAAAGGAAACTGTACCATTTAGCAGTCACTCATTCGCTCCCCATTCTCTTCTCTTTCCCCTCCTCCGCCTAGTGCTAGGCAACCACTAATGTACTTTCTGTCTCTATGGATTTGTCTATTCTGGACATTTCATATAAATGAATCATATGATATATATGGCTTTTTATCTATGGCTTCTTTCGCTTAGCATAATAATTCCAAGACTCATCTGTATTGGAGCATGTATCAGAATTTCATTCCATTTTATGGCTAAATAATATGGCACTATATGGATATGCCACATTTTGCTTATCCATTTATCATTTGATGGACATTTGAGATGTCTCCACTTTTTGGCTATTATGAATAATGCTGCTATGAACATTCATGTTCACGTTTTTGTGGGAACAGGTGTTTTCAGTTCTTTTAGGTATAAACTGAGGAGTAGAATTGCTGAGTCATATGGTAACCCTTTGCTTACAGTTTTGAGGAACTGCTAAACTGTTTTCCAAAGCAGCGGCACACAGCTTACGTTCCCATCAACAGTGTATAAGGGTTCCAGTTTCTCTTCATCTTCACCAGGACTTGTTATTGTGCGTCTTTTTTTATTTTAGCTGTCTTTGTGAATATGAAGTAGTTTCTCTTTGTGGTTTTTACTTCCATTTTCCTAATGATTGGTGATGCCTTTCTTTGTTTTTAAATGCACATGTCATGGAACCATAGTCTGAGTGATCAAATGCTGTCCCTCCCTCCCCCATCACAAGAAGACTCAGGTAATTCAACAGCTCTATAGGCCAAAAGCCAGGCACAGATGCTAACAGTCATTCGACAACTTGGAGGGCTTCCGTCATTGACCTCAGAGATATAAACAGTAAAGAACCAGTGCAAGGAAAGAGTCGTTTTCTTTCTCCAGTCTGCTGTAAAACGATTTTAAAAAGGAAAAGGTCGTATTCTGTAATCTTCGAGTAATTCAAAAAGAACAAACCCTGTCTGATTGGCATTCTCTCTCTAGTCATAATTGGAAGCTTTCAATGCCCAGGAAGGCTAAATGTTTTATGCATTCATTGTGCTAATGTCACAGAAGAAAGAAAAATAAATTAATTACATAAGACAGGAGTCATTAAAATTTTTTCGTTAAGGGCCAGATAGTAAATATTTTTGTCTTTGTGACCATGTGGTCTGTGTTGCAATGACATTCGTCCTTGGGTATCTGCAGGGGTTTGGTTCCAGGATCCCCGTGGATACCAAAATCCTTGGATGCTCAAGTCCCTGATTTAAAATGGTATAACGTTTGCATAAAACCTATTCATATACTCCCGTATACTTTAAATCATCTTTGGATTACTTATAATATCTAATACAATGTAAATGGTGGTTTTACTGTACTTTTAAAATTTATATTTTTTATTTTTATATTTTTTGTCATGGCTTTCTTCTTCTAAATATTTTCCATCCATGGTTGGTTGAATCCACAGATGCAGAACCCATGGACACAAGGGCCAAGTGTACCCAACTTTGCATTGTAGCGTGAAGGCAGCTGTAGACAAAAAGTAAATGAATGAGTGTGGAAAATGTCTTCCTGTAAAACTTTATAAAAACAGGTGGCAGATCAGATTTGACCTGAGAACCCCTGCTATAAGGGATGGCTCAGACTAAGTTGGAGAAACGTAAATGGAGAAATCATAGACTTGTTTTAAGGTAAATATTTTCTGTCTGGAAGATGACAGTGGCCATGACTGTGAACTGGTTGGTTCTGCTTTTCTATTGCACTACAAGACCCTGGGACCACCTAGAGATTTATTAACTCGGTAACCACCTACTTACCAATCCACCTTAACACCTGGTCACCTTTCTCATGAAAGGGGTAACCAGAGCCTCAGTTGAGTGAGTCTAGCTCCCTGCCTCCCCCATCCCCTGGCTGTGATCATGAATGGGAGCAGCCCTGTGGTAGGGGGTGAGTTAATGCTCCCCCATCCTGCCCCCGTCAGCAGAATTGGACGTCTTGGAATAGAGAATACAGAATTCAGCCTTTCAGTGCAAGCACGGGAGGCGTGGCCCCATATGACAACAAAGGGAAGAGGGGGAAAATCATCTTAATGTTGTATTCTTGCTGAAGAAAGACTTATAATGGATGTCATCCATAAAAAATATAAAGCTTTAGTTCCAGTAAATGGCAACAATATTTAGGCTTGGTGGATTGTTCAAGGGACGTCCAATTTGCAACTCTGCCCTTTGTCAGTAAATAACTTGGACAGACTTTAGGATTTAATGGGCTGTCATTTCAGTTATTCTGCAACACATCCCGGGCACATGGAAGAGCTTTCCATGATTAAGTGCTGAATACTGTCTATTGTGAAGACTTTTGGAACAGTGAACAGAGAAAAATAACTTTCCTTCCAACAACATGAAACATATGGTTTATTAATTTAACGAAACCTGTTCAAACCACAGTGGAATCAAAACCACTTGATCTGATAATTTGATTTGATGGCTTAATTAAAGTGACACTGCATAATGTAATAAAAGCAAAGGAAATTGAGAGGACACCGTGCTGCCTGCACACCCTCTAGTCTCCTAAGCCGATGCCGTGTTTTTTGCAGAACAGTTTTTACTTCTGCTGATGGAGGGATCTCTTTTTTAGCTGCATTTTCCATACCAAAGATTGCTTCCTGTTTTGGGTAAAAGCAGTTTTAAAGAACATATACCACTGTGTGAGAATGCCTAAGTAACTAGCCTATTTTAAATCTGAATACACTGACAAAGAGCATCACATTTTCCACCCAAATTAGCAAACAAAGAAGTAAGTCCATGATTGCTTTAAAAAAAAAAAAGGTTTAACATTGAAATCATGGTTTTCTGTTATTTTTGGAGAAAATAATGTTCTATTTTCAGTTTACTCATTTCCACTCACCAGATTAATGAGCTTGAATTACTTTATCTTATTAAAAGAAGCTCTGATATGAACACTTAATTCCTTTATAGGCAGCTGCCCTCTCAGAACATCTTCCAAAAAGTTATCTTGTTACTTCCAGAAACTTCAGCACAGAACAGTGCTAACGAAAGTACATTTTTTGTGCAGCCCTCCTAGAGAATTTTTAACCCCCTTCTTTCAAAAACACCATTTGTTTGCCACTATTTTTTAACCTTAAGAATGGTTAAGAGCCAGGCGCGGTGGCTCACGCCTGTAATCCTAGCACTCTGGGAGGCTGAGGCGGGCGGATCGTTCTGAGCTCAGGAGTTTGAGACCAGCCTGAGCAAGAGCAAGACCCTGTCTCTACCAAAAATAGAAAGAAATTAATTGGACAGCTAAAAATATATATAGAAAAAAAAATTAGCCGGGCATGGTGGCGCGTGCCTGTAGTCCCAGCTACTCGGGAGGCTGAGACAGTAGGATTGCTTGAGCCCAGGAGTTTGAGGTTGCTGTGAGCTAGGCTGACGCCACGGCACTCACCCCAGGCAAGAAAGTGAGACTCTGTCTCAAAAAAAAAGAATGGTTAAGAAAGAAGACAAAAAGTAGATCTGTTTTAAGACCTTGGAACATCCTAAGTTCTCATACTTTGGAAGGTCCTGCCATATTGTATCAAACATTTTTAAATGCTCAGGTATCCCATGATTTCTATAATTGTATATAAATATATAAGAGTCGGTATAAGTTGCCTTTGATTGGCTGACATAATGTTGATGTTTTGTAGACATTCAATATAGCATTAACTATTTTTCTTTATATTTTGTAGCCAATAAGTTTTCTTTTCACACGTCAGACAGACATCTTCATCTGCCTTTGAGAAGCTTATTGTACCCAAAGCACCTATGGTTAAAAAGGGTAGGAAGAGGTTTTTGTGTACCAGACACTATGCTAGCTCTCCATTCATATGCTTTATTTAATCCTCAAAACAACCTCTGCCAGGATTCACTTTTCATTCATTAAATATCTGTGGAGTATCTACTCTAAACTAATTCTAGGCACTAGAAATAAAGGTGAACAAAGCAGAGGTCCCTCATCAGGGAGTTTACATTCTAGAGGGGTGAAATAACCAATGATAAGGCTTCACTGTTGTTCTGGAGGAAATCACATCGCTTGTGCACTAAGAGTGGTGGGGCGCGGTGACATGGTGGGGCGGAGCTCTTCCTTGGATGGGGCAGGTGGTGATAAGGAGCCGGCTCTGCAGAGATCTGGAGGGGGGAGGTTGAGTGCAAGGGGGCTGGAGCCAGGGAAACAATGGGGAAGCAAGATCAGAGAAGAGGCTGGGGAGTGGGCAAGAGCAAGCGTAGCAAGGACTTCTCTTGGTAAGGAGTTCAGATTGTGTTCTTACAGTGGCTGGAAGCCTTTGGAGGGTTTTCAGCAGGATTGTGGAATGATCTGGACAGGTGTGTAAACCCATCACTCTGGCTGTGTGTGCAGGGGACTAGCAGTGGGGTCTGCAAGACCTGCAGGAGGCGATAGAAATATTCCAGGTTGGATGTGGATGATCCAGGTAGAAGGTAGAAGCGATTAGTTAGGGATGAATTTTGGAGAAGAGCCTCGGGCATTTACTACAGTTTGCTTGGAGGATGGGTGGGGGTGAATAAAGAAAAATACAGTGTTATTGTTTGTCTTTAACAGCTGAGAGGGGGGCTAAGACTCAGAGTAGGAGCCTTTGAGCCAAGAAGTGGTAGAGCTGAGATGTGAACCAAGATCCTCTTATGTCCAAATGCAGCGTTATTTTCCACCGTTCTTTTCTAGCTTCCGAAAGAATCCACAAGTGGTGGACTGTTTTAGATGTCATCAGGTGGCTTGAACAACACAGTTTATTACTCCTTCCCTGAATAAAAGAACTTTAAAACTAAACATTATCTGTAGGGATCATTATCTGAAGGTACATTATCTGTACCTTCCAAAAAGGAATCACTGGCTCAGTCTTTATCTGCTTGGCTTTATTTATTTTGTCCAGTTATCTTGGGTGCTTGGGGTATAGGCCACTGAAGGCCTGATCAACCCTTTACTGTTAACCTGTTTGTTTACTCAAGTTAGTATCTGAGCCTTCATTTCCTTGTCTCTAAAATAGAGATGGTAATTACACACACCCGTCCTCAGCCTGTGGCCTTTTAAATCAGACAGTCTATGGAATTTGTAGTACTGGGTCTTGGACATGGAAAGTACTCGACAAATAATTGTACTTTCTTGTCTGTAAGACAGCAGTGGCGTCTCTGTATGCTCAGGACAACCTATTGTTTGTAACATGATCATTGGAGCACACATTTCAGGGTAAGCGGGCCACGCGCCCTTCCTGGTGGAAGTGTGAAGCCAGGCTGTTTGAACTTGCTGACCCCTTTCCAGTGAAATCCACAATCTACGGTGCCCACACATCAAGCCCTGTCCCCCTCCCCAGCGTGTCTTGCGCTCCCCTCTCCTTGGCATCCACCGGCCATCCTTCAGTTCAGCAGCTGTTCCCCCTCCCCAGAAGGCCCTTGCCCCACCTCTGTACCCAGCTGACTCCTCCTCAGCCTTCATAGCTCAGCTCAGGAGTCTCTTCCTCAAGGAAGTTGCCTGACTGCGTTGGGCCAGCCACCTGTCCTTTATGGTACTCATCTCACTTGGAATTTTTTACATCCAAGTGTGTGATTTTTTTTCCCCTAATATCTAGCTCTCCAACCACCCTATAGATCTGTGAGGGGTGAAACTGTCTTATTTTTCTCTTTCTCTTTTTTTATTGGACAGAAGGTGCTATGCTCACTGTTGGCTCCTCAGTAAGTAGTGGATTGGATAGATGGATACATGTGTGCATGGACGGATGGGAGGCTGGATGGATGCACGGATGGATGAAGCTAACCCATCCATGCCAGGTGGCCAGCAATAAAAGATTCTCTCCACAAGAGTTGGCACAGTTGGGGCATTTATGATCTAGCCCAGGTTAAGTGCTACTCTCATGTGGGGAACATAGCCCGGCATTTGGAGTAGGATTCCATGCCACTCCCAGTTCCAAAACTCAGAGATGCTCCTGGAATTTGGGAAGCCCTCTTTCACTCTGACCAAAAGACACCTTGGATTGAAGCACTCATTTAAAAAAAAAAAATAACGGTGAGTAGGGTTTTACTCCCTGTCCCAAGGAGTAGCCTAAAAGCAGAGAATGGAGGTACTTAAAGTGTCAGGCCCTGGTGTCGGGACGCTCCCCGACAGAACTGCTGTTACGGCTTTGGAGCAGTTGAGCAGATACTGGTAGCAGACGCCAGGGTCCAGTGATCATTTTCACACTGTATAAATATTACCTAATTGCTTAAGACTCTCTGTCTCCAGGCAGGTAGGCAAAGTTTGATCTTCACGGCCAACTTCACAACCCTCCTACGGCTTCTGCTTTTCTTTACTTGCTAGAAAAATCTTCTTTGACATTGGGTTTATTTGTGTGGGCACCGTGGTGCTCACGAACAGCCATCTGGGAATTAATAATAGAGGCCAACAGAATCCTTCCAGAGCAAGACACTTCCCCTTTCTCACTAACTAGCATTCACAGCCCGTGAAACATGAGGCTGCGAGGAGTTTGCGAGCCTCTCCTCGGAGCCACAGAAGGAAAACAGCTGGGAGACAGACGATTTATCTTCCCCCTTCTTCCCACTCATTATGCCTCAAACAAACCCGAGGTGGTCGAGGTTGTTTTTCTTCAGGTACCTGTCCAGGTACCTTGCTTTCTCACGGCACAGGAAACAGTCTCACCTCCCCGCCCCCTGCGGCCTGAGAATCAAAGAGCAACCGTGAGGACACACAGAAGTGTCCTCTGGAGTCTCTTTTCCTGCTTCCTTCTCAGCACAGCTAGTGGTCGTTAGGGTTGCTGGCTTCACTCCTGGGCGGCTCTCTCCGCTGGGTTTGTGATTCCAAAGCGCCGGCTTGGACTGAAATGAGTGTCTTGGCTGTCACATTTCAAATCTCTGCCCGTGTTGAGAAGGCGCTGCTGCACCTCTGACATTAAATGTTATCAAGTGCACGGAGCCATGCGGTCTCTGCGCTTCTGGGCTGGCACCAGGAAAGGCTTCCCAGAAGAGAGGAGCCTTCTCGGTGAGGAGTATGCTGACCATTTAAAACGGTTGGTTTTCACCCATCAGCTGCAAAGCCCAAGCTCCTCTGAGCGTATGGACTTATTTGCTAGGGGCAGCCAAGAGCCGGAGGTGGCTCTGTCTCTTCCATGTGCTGAATTGGTGATTTCTAACTGGGCCCACTAGGGGGCGATGCCTGGTCCCCATGTGAGTGGCAGGCTCCCGGTTCCCTCTTGGGTCCCCTTGACCAAGCCCTATAGGGGCTGCCCGAGGGCGGTACCCAAGCGTAGGAGACTCAGAAACCATACCATATAGGGCTATCTTTACCAAATGACCAGTGGGTTCAGGTGCCAAATCTGAGTCTCAAAACAAGGTTGGAATCTAAACAATGGAGCACATCCTACCACCCCACCCCCACTCAGCCAGAACCGAGAACAAATTAGAGTGGCAAGTGGCAGGGAAGAAGCAGAGATCCCAAGCTAATAAGATGAATGTCAGGCAAGAGCCAGGACACTACTTCTGTGCAGTGGGTACCATGCCTAGGTGATACCTATTTTTAGGAGATAAATTATTTTAAGGGCCAAATGGAAAACAAATGGAGGTACCTTAACCAGTAAAATCATAATCATCTGGAATCAATTGTTTAAGTAAAAGCCTAGCTAAACCCATTCATGTGGATCACTAGTTGATTTCTTAAAGTAGCTGTTGGGATCACTTATGAAGACAGCTTGTGGGATTTTAGCTGTTAGATGATATTTAGATACCAGTTTTGCATCACTAAGAGCAGCTCTGTTTTAGGGGACCCAACGGTTTCTTCATGATAAAGAGGACTGCAGCATCGTCTCAGCAGTGGGAAATGGGAGACTCAGCCAGAGAAGACCCCACTACAATGCAAGGGCACTGGTCATTCGCCCACCCTAGGTCTGCAGTCTGGTCTCTGGCACAGACCTTCAGTTGGAGCCCGTGGCTAGAGCAAGGCAGCGGGAGAAGGTGGAAGTTTAGAGGCACCATGTGGAAAGCATGCTGTGCTCAGTTAAAGCAGGGTAGGTCCACTTCACTGTCTTGGCAGGAAATCACATCATCGTAAAGTTGAAAGAGAAGGGCCCCAGGGTACGTGGAATCCAGCCTTCCACCCGGCGTCCAAGACGCAGCTGTTATCAAGTCGGGCTGGGAAGATGCATCATCCTGAACTTTGTCACCTCCCTTAGCGCCGAGGTGAACAATGCTCTTTCCTGCACAGGACATGGACCCGTCCCATGGCCTTTAGCTCTCAGAGGAAGAGGGCTATCATGTAGGAAAAAGACTCCAAGGAGGTAAGAGAGGTCAGGAATAGCATAATGTGGGAAAGTCAAAACCACATGCTTGGAGGACTAGAGAGTTGCATTCCTGTGTCTGCCTCCCCAAATGGTGCCTGTTGTTTTCGGAGCCTGGAGCTTGGTTCCGTGCATAGCAGAGACAACCAACGGGATAAGAAGGAGTTTTCAAATTTGCTGTCTTCCATGGTAATTGCAACACAGAGCAGCATCTCATAAATACTCTCTTCTTTGCCGAGAAACTGAAATGTGATTCGGGGCTTTTTCGTGGAAATAGAGGAGATGCCCCATAGCATGCGTGGCATAGGGAAAAAAGTCCATAGGTTACATCAGTGAAGACAGCATGGATTTAAAACTTGAAAGCAGTTGTCCTAGCACTTGGCAGAACATGGGGGCGACTGAGCACCAGGGTCTCCCACATCAGAAGAAGGTGGCCCTGCAGCAAAGTCTGGCCCCTGGAGCCAGACCCAACCTAGGGTGGACCCCTGCTCCAACACTTACTCGCTTTGAGACCTAGCCTTGGACTACGCTCTTCCTCGTTCTCTGCTTGCCAGCTACTCTAGTTTCCTTCCCAGTTTTTCCCATCGCAGGGCCTTTGCACAGCTGTTTTTTCTATGTGACATATTCAAGCCTCCTTCCTTCCTTCCTGCTCACTTTATGAACATCTTCTCATTGTTCAGATTTCAGTTCAAGCATCATTTTTGCTCAGTAAGTCTTCCCTAACCAACCCTCCAAGGCTAGTCAGGGTCCCTTATTAAACCTTTATACAGAGCTACTATAATATAGTCCTTAAAAACATGTAATTATATATTCATTAGTGCTAGGAACATTGAACCTTTTTGGTGCCATGGACCCCGTTAGCCATCTGATGAATCCTGTAGATCTCTTTTCATATTGATAGTTCTATTAATAGATGCATAAAGTAAAATACAGTAGATTACAAAGGAAGCCAGTTATCTTCAGATATTATAAAGTATTTTTTAATTGCGATATTCTAATTTATCTGCTTCTTGATGAAGGCATTAAATTACAAGATCCAGCAGCGGGTCTAATAACCATTTTAATGTTGAAATAATGATGAATATGAAGGAAATTTTGAAATGCAATTGACCCTTGAACAACACGGGGTTAGGGGTGCCACCCCCCACACAGTCAAAAATCCTTACATAACTTTCGAGTCTCCAATAACTTAATTACTAATAGCCTGCTGTTGACTGGAAGCCTTACCAATAACATAAACAGTCAACACATGTTTTGCGTGTTATATATATTATAGACTGTATTATTACAGTAAAGTAAGCTAGAGAAAAGAAAATGCCATGAAGAAAATCATAAGGAAGAGAAAATATAGTTACTATTCATTAAATGGAAGTGGATCATCAGAAAGGTCTCCATGCCCATCATCCTCACGTTGAGTAGGCCAAGGAGGGGGGGTTAGTCTTGCTGTCTCAGGGGTGGCAGAGGTGAAAGGAAATCTGCATATAAGCGGACACGCGCAGTTCAAATCCATGTTGTCGAAGGGTCACCTGTATTGGCAAACCCCTATAATCTAACAGGAATATATCTCTGATTTCTAAAGGTGATGTCACACAGGGCCCGCTAACACGACTGCAGTTTGTTGCCAACATTCAACATGTAAGGAAGTTCTACATTTTAGTTAGAGATTAGTGAAAATTTTTAAAGTGTACTTTTTTTTTATCGAAGTGTACGGACTTCTGTGAATTCTCTCCAGAGCCCCTAAGGAGCCCCAAGTTAAGAACTGTTTTGGGGAGATGTCTGTTCTCACACTGGACCATAATCTCCAGAACATCGGGGGCCTTGTCACCTGTGTTCACCTTTATCCCTAGTTCCTGGTCAAGGGCCTGCATATAGCAGGTGCTCAGTAAATATTTAACAATAGCTATTTCTTACAGTGCACTTGCTGTATGTCAGTCAGTGTGCATTTGTGCATTTCATGCATTTATCTCAAAAGCTTTCACCCAAGCTTTATCCAAGACCACTCAGCTGGTTTGTCTAGAACTGAAGCAGTCTGACCCCAGGGAGAGAGTAAGTGAATGAATGACCCTCTTAGATCTAAGTCTCCTAAGCAAGGGTGATGGAGCCAGCAGCCCCAGAGAATTACATTGATGATTCGATGACATAATTTGTGAAATGCACTAACTCAGCCCAGAGCCAGGCTCATCATATAGGACTTATTACTGTTGATATGTCAGCACAGAAGGCACCAAGCTAGGGCCTTGGGGATGGTGCCCCCCGACCACTGCATGTTATTTCCAGCATCCCCACGGCAGCTTGAGGGACTGTGAGCTCAGCATGGTTTCCAATGGGTGAAGACTGATGATTGGGCTGTGTCCCGTTTTAGAGGGACTTGAAGGAGTTGCAGGTTGCTCTGGAAATTGTCAAGAGAGCCCATACCCTCATGTGTCATTGAGAACAGAGAAGGGGGCAGGGGTAGGGTGAGGGAAAAGGGAGTGGGAAGAAAGCCTTGTGTGCAAAGGATTGTTAACCTGCTGAGGCTGGATGCAGAGGGCCTACAGGGCTTTCACCTTTTAAGCACTTGGATTAGCTCTCCTGACATCTGTATTACCATTGTGCAGATAGGAAAACAGATGGGGGAAGCATATGGGGAACACACACAACCGTCCCACTCTGTTTCCTTGGCCCAACCCAGCGACATGGTCTCTCTGGAGCCCAGTATCTTCATCTGTCATGGGAGGGGGGGTGAACCCCGCCTCTTGGGTTCAGTTATCGTGCTTGTGGATGGTCTGAGACGGATGCACGGAGCCTGGCCCAGGGTATCATGCACTTGGGAGCTGGCAGCTCCAACTAGGTCAGATTCAGATGTAACTCCAAAAATGCTGGTGCTGCAGTCCTGCTTTGAGACCATCATTCTAGATCTTTCCTCAGTGGGGTTTGCCCTTCATGAGCTCTTGGCTGGGGAGCGGGGAGGCAACACCCAGAACACTGAGATTCCAGGTTTGAAGTCCCACGCGGTCTGCTGTGGGGCTCTGTGTTTCCCTCGACCTCTCTGATACAGCCCTTCAAAAGAAGAAATCCCTCCCAGAGCCCACGTCTTTGGAAATTCCCCATAAAGGATTCCACATTCGAGGGTTCTTGAACTGGCTGAGCCGGGATGATAAAGAAGTGACAGGCATTTAAGCAATCTGAGGCAAGGCTGGGTTCTGTTCCACCTGACTGGTTCTCCCCAGCTTTTAAGAGGAGATAGTTCCTGCCCCCTCCCTGCCAGTGCCAGGCGGTCCCTCGGGAGAAGGCATGTCCCCGCAGTCCTCTGCTGGCGTAGGTGGAGCTGGTCCCTTGGACACCACCGGTGTGTGCTGTCGTGCTCCCCGCCCCCCGCCACCCCGGAGGCAGCAGTTTGATTTCTGTTGACAAGCATCATGAAATAGTGAATCTGCACCACGTTGCTTTGTTTGAGCAGTACTGTCTCTTTGCCTCCTGATCGATATTTGGCCAGTTGCCTTCAGGTGTGAAACTCAGAGGGGACAGGTGCTAAGAGAAGGCCCCAGGGAGGAGCCTTACCCTCCAAATAGTTTAAGGTGCCTGGCAATGGTATCACCTTGCAGACAGAGCATAGCACATTAGCTTGTCTAAAGCCCAAAATGAAAAAGATGGGGTGGGGGAGGGCGGACAGGGGACCTACCATTTACTTGTGGAACCACTGAGAAAATATCCTTGACATTGATTTAGGATCAGAGGCCCCTGGGTGCTCTGCTAGAAGCCTCTTCATTATTTAACGAAGCCTGGGATCATAATTAAAGGTGGTTCGGAGTGAAGGCAGAAGCTCTCAGAGCTGGCAACAAGCATCATCCCAGATGCCTGTGAGAAGCAATCAGACACCGGTGGGAATGTAATCAGGCCACTGAGAAGGCGAAGGCTGATGTCAAAAGCACCTCTCAGGGGACATCTGTGTAGAGATCCGGGTGTGGCGCCTCTCGAATGGTTAAAAGGCTGCGGTTTTGTGCACAAGGACATATCAAGCAGTCTGGCAGACTCCTGTGTTAGGTGCAGTTTGCAATGGCCATGTCAAGGGTAGGAAAAGTGCAAATATTGAACACCTGCAGTATGCCTCTGAGAGTGCTCCTAGTGCTTGTTCTAGACCAAAAGAAAACTCACCTGGCCTTGGGGGCTGGGCAGCCGCAGGTGAAGAGGGCTGGGAGAGGCGATGGGGAGTAGTAGGGATTGTGGCAAAAAACCTGTGAGCACACACTCCCAGTCTGACAGAGATGGTTGCTCTGCTGCTCCAGCTGACTGCTGCCATGTGTGGATACAGGCTCGAGTTTAAAAATCCAGATTTATATGTAAAATACATCAATTTTTAAAAACACCATGCAAGCCGTATAGCTTGCCCCTGTATGCACCATTACGCCTGAGGGCCACAACTTTTCGTTTATCTAAAATGTTCCCTGTAATCCTCCCCCCAATCCTGTGAGGAAGTTAATTGCTGGACCCTACTCACCCATTTCACAGATGAGAACATAGGGGTCTGTATGGGTCTGGCTCCAAAGCCCACACTTTCTTTATTATACCAGCTCTTCCAGACTTATCCATAAAACACCACAGTGCTGCTCTTTTGTTTTATATTTGGCCTTTTGAGGGAAGTTTTGTTTGAAAGAAGGGTTTCCATCACTTAAAAAGTAAGCAGGACATCGGGAGCATGGGCACAGTGGCTCGTTTGCACGCATGCCTTGGCCCCCACCGCTGAGCATTCTGGGGTCTTTGTTGCCTCCATAGACTAAATTCATCTTCTGATTGGCAGACATCCTGTACAGAAGGTGTGAGTTAGAGACTGGAGACAGGATCCTCACACACACTTGAGGCTCCTGAATGTGACTGCAGGAATGAATGGTGTGGCACTGATTGTGCAGATGAAACATCGTCAGTCCTGACCAAAGAGTACAATACCTTCCCTCGTTCTGACAAGGAAATGTGAGCCCCTGCCATGGGATAAAGAGCTTCGTGCCTGCTTCCCGCCCTGGAGGTGCTTATAGCTCGGTCAGAGGGACAGAGGGGCGGGCAGATGGTGGGGACGTGTTTGATGGGCGCTGTGAGGTGGGAGGAGAGAGGGTGCAGAGGTCACAGTGCCCCATCGGGCACGAAGGGGAAGCAGGACGTTGAATCCTACCTTCGCGGAGGCTGCGGTGGGGGCTGGCCAGAGGTGGGTGAATGAGGAGGAGAATGGAAAGCCATGAGGTTGGAAACATGGAAGGGGATCATGTCACACAGGACCTGTGGACCAGGGGAAAGACTGGATTCTATTCCACGTACAGCTAGTGTGCATTCATTCAGCAAATACTTAGGGAGAGCCACTTTCTTAGACCCAAGGATAACATTTGACACAAGACAGAAAAGGTGCCATCCTCATGGAGCTTCTCTCTAGTGGGGGAGGCAGATTATTGCAGATAGTCAATGAAGTCAATAATATAATTCCACCACGTGGTAGTAAGTGCTAGGGAGAATCTAAGCTCTGTGAAGCAGCAGGCCTGTCACAGGCTGTACTGAGGGGCAGGATTCGGTGTCAGGAATACAAGTGCAGGCCTGGTGGTTCATGCCTGTTATCCCAGCACTTTGGGAGGCTGAGGAGGGGAATCGCTTGAGCCCAGGAGTTGGAAACCAGCACGGGCAACATAGGGAGACACCGTCTCTATTAAAAAAAAATTAGCCAGGTCAGTGGTATGGACCTGTAGTTCCAACCACTCCTGAGGCTGAGGCAGGAGAATCACTTGAGCCCAGGAGTTTGAGGTTGCAGTGAGCTATGATGATACCACTGTACTCTAGCCTGGGCGACAGAGCAAGACCCCATCTCAAAAAAAATAAACAATACAAATGCAGTCGATAACCATGTTTCAAGTAAGGTTTGGCCTCCCTTTATCTTCTAAGTCTGGGATTAGCAAGCCACTGATCCATGGGCCAAAACTTGCCTTTCACCACCTTTTGTGTAGCCATAAGCTAAGGATTTAGGTTTTTATATTTTTAAACAGTTGAAAAAGATCAAAAGAATATTTCGTGACACAGGAAAATCATATGAAAGTGAAATTGTGTCCATAAATAAAGTTTTATTGGAGCATAGCCACGCTCATTCACTTTTACATAGTATCTGTGCTGCTTTGTGCTTCAGAGTCACAATCAGTGGTGGCAATAGAGACAGTGCAGCACACAGAGCTGAAAACATTTCCTCTCTGGCCCTTTACAGACAAAGTTTGCCAATCTCTACTCTAGGTCCTCCTAGTACTCTGCACGTGCCTCCTCCAAATCCGGCCCCATATGCCTAGAAAAACGCTCACTGCTCAGGCTGGGCAGTAGAGAAAATGCTCTTCCTCTAGGCCAGGTGGGACTTCTCAGCCTGCGAACCTGTGGTCTGATGTGCTGGGACAAGCACGGGTCTTTGGAGGCCCCTCAGTTCTGGAATTTCCTTCCTGGCTTGTGATCCCGTTACAGTGAGTCCAGACCTACCTCCTTTGAGAGGTTAATTCAGTATTTTTTAATGCATTGATGCAATGGGAATCTCTACCTTCATTCAAGACAGTGATACCAAGCTCTGTTTATTGACAAGGAAATATATCAATGAATTAAAGAGTGAAACACAACAACAAAAAGTTATAGTGCCATACCTGTCCTGTGCCATTTACATTAAGTTGTGTGTATGTACTTTCACGTGTGTATGAAGAGATAGATACGTGCGTGTTGGACCCCTAGAATGTTCACAGTGCTTATCTCTGGGCCCCCTGGGGTTTGGGGTGATTTTTTTTTTTCTTTTGACTTTCTTCTTCTTACTTTTTTGGACTACTTGGGTTTCTTTTTAAAAATCATTAACAAGGGCCGGTGGCGCGTGCCTGTAGTCCCAGCTACTCGGGAGGCTGAGGCAGGAGGATCGCTTGAGCCCAGGAGTTTGAGGTTGCTGTGAGCTAGGCTGACGCCACGGCACTCTAGCCCAAGCAACACAGTGAGACTCTGTCTCAAAAAAAAACAAAAAAAATCATTAACAAGAATCATCTTAATCCACATAGAAAACCCCAGCTATTTTCATTTCAAAAAGTAAATAAGAACGATTGCATCTGTATGTGGGTGACAGAATTATTTATGTGGCTATGATGCGACTTCTGGAGAGACGCATCCCGCACAGCTCACCACGGACTGGAGCAGGGGAGTGGAGGGCTTCTGAAGAGGGAAGATAAATAAGAACACAGTAGGAGGTGAGAAAAGATGTAGAAGTTGGGAAATCTGACATGGTCATCATTATGAAATATAGAAGCTTCCCAATATATAAATCTCCTTTCTTCGTTATTAGTATTTGGAAAGATGGGGGTGTAACCGTTTCCTGATCTTCCCCCCAATCCCCCCACGTTCTGTCTTCAGAAACTATTAATAGAAGCCTCTAAGTTGGGGTATTTAAAAATAGTAGGCTGGCGCCACCTAGTGCCCGTGCTCTGTCATCTCGCCCTCGGCACCTCTGTGGAATCCTCCCTTCAGATTCTTTGTTTGATGTCCCCGCTCTGGTGGCATTTGCCCAGCAGGCAGCGCGATGCCTCCCGGGGTTCGGCGGGGCAGTAGGAATGCCTCGTTAGTTTATCCCTTCCTTCCTGTCTCAGTCGCACACAGTGCATCTCTCCGACCGAGCCAGGCTTTGGCAGTCGAAGAGCAAAAGGTTGCCACCCTGTCAAAACCAATCTCTGCGTTTCTCCGGCAGCTGGGCCCTTAAAGCTGGGCCGCGCTTCTCTGGCAGGAAAGCCGTGCTGCTCCCCAGGGCTGCCTTGGGTTTGGGGATCCTAGGTAGGGAGTAGGGGAGTCTGGCTCTGGGCGGGTTGCTTGGCATTGTGGGTGGGCTCCACGAGGTGCCAGCCGGTCAGAACCAAGCCACGGTCCCCTTGACCTGTCTCTAGCATGTGCTCCTGCTCACCCAGCTCCTGCACCCACACCAGAAGGTCCTCCTCACTGCCTCCCTCTCACACCCCTCCCCAGCCCGCACATCACCAGGCCTCTCGGTCTCACCTCTCAGCTGGGAGCTCTGGAACCTGCCGCTCCTCCCTGGTCCACCAGCCACTAGTAGTCTGCAGCGCCTCCTAACAGGCCCCCTGCACACTTGGCTTCTCTGAGCCTGCTACACACAGCTGAAGCTCAGGGGATCTCTGGATAGTGGCAACCTGATTGTGTCATTCTCGGGCTCAGATCTTTCCAGTGGCTTCCAAGGGCTCATGGGAGAAAGGCCAGAATTTGAGTCTGGCCCCTGAGGCTTCTCGCTCCAGCCGCACCTGGCACCGCGCCTGCCTGTCTTCTCTGTGCCTTGCCCCAGCTCCTCGGGCCTTCCTCCTGCAGTCCCTTTGCCTGCCCTCCCTCCTTTCCGGCTCCCACCCGCTCATCTCCACGTGGCTCTCTGTTACGTGGACCTTCCTCAAGGGAGCCTTCCCTGGGTGCCACAGCCCAGGTCAGAGCCGCCTCTAACATGCCTGGGAGACACCGTGCACCTCCCCTCCTCCCATCCGGCCCGGCCTGGCGCGCAACACCCGCTCTGCGTGTGCGACTCTTTGGTGAGTCCCCGTTTCCCCTTTTAGCCTGGAGGTTCTCAGCCAAAGGCAGTTGGCTCCCCAAGGGACATGTGGCAACATCTGGAGACATTTTTGTCATCACAGTGGACGGAGGGTGGGAGTGGTGCTACTGGCATCCTTTGCTCGGAGGATCACCCCTAGGAGCAAAGAATTGTCTGGCTCGAGGGGTCAGTGGTGCCGAGGCTGATAAACCCTGCTTCGGACCACAAGCCCCATGGATGCAGGGACCACGGGCACTGGGGCACGGACACCCCGAGGAAGAGCATATTTAAAGGCTGACTTGAAGCTCTCAACACTTTGCTAAGTCTGTCCATGGATAGAGCCACCGTGTCCCTCAACGCCTTCCAACTGTGAGGAATAAGAGGATGAATTAGCCTAAACTGTCCTTGTACCCCACAGTCGGATAATGACACGGGGTCTGCTGGTCTAGAGAAAGTCATCCTTGTTTTGTGTGCCTTTGCTTTAAAATTACCTGAAGTCTCGTTTTAGATTATATTGATTGACAGTCTTGTGTTGGCAATAAAATTTCCTCTCCAGTTTTAGTTAGTTGGAACATTCCTCTGCTGGGTCCAGTGGCCTGGCTTCTTCACTAAGACCGTCGCGGGAAAAAAGGCCAAAGTTGCAGGGCGGCGGGAGGCGGGGAGGGGCGGGCAGTGTTAAAGCATCTTTGGGAGGCAATTGGAGAAATTTGAATCTGGACTACATATGAGATAAAATTATTGAAATGGTGTTTAGCTTCTTAGCTGTGATCATGATATCACGGTTATATAGCAGAATGCCCTACTCTTAGGAGTATTTAGGGGAGAAGTGTCAGAATGTCTGCAACTTGCTTTCAGTGGTTTAGCAGAAAAACAGCTCTGTGTGTGTGTAGAAAGAGAGGGAAAGAGGACAGATGGGGCAAAATGTTAAAAGGAGGATCCAGGTGAAGGGAGCGTGGGTGTTTCCTGTATTACTCTTGCAACTTTTCAAAGTTGCGATCCTTCGGAGCACAGGGTTGAATGGCGTGTGTTGCTGGAAGCCCCCTGAGCTGGGCCGTCTGTGTCTTCAGTCTGCAGCTCCCCCCCCATCCACATGAAGGTGCAGCCTCTGAACCAGACGGCACTGCAGGTGTCCTGGAGCCAGCCGGAGACCATCTACCACCCTCCCATCATGAACTACATGATCTCCTACAGCTGGACCAAGAACGAGGACGAGAAGGAGAAGACGTTCACGAAGGACAGCGACAAAGACTTGGTAAGGCCCCCATCCGAGTCGCGGTGCATGCTGCCCTTGCAGGGATGAGGGGCCTCCTGCTGCACCTCTCTGCCAAGCACTGCACGGCGTGCCAGCTCTGCCTCATCCTGTCCTCACGCTGCCCGCTGAGTGCGGGTGCCACCGTGGGCTGCGCTGCCTGGCATGGCCCCGGGGAGGACGGTGGGTGGAGCCTGCCTGGGCTCCATTCTGACCTTACGCTTACTAGCTGTGTGACCGGGAAAGCCGCATAATTTCTTTGCCTTGGGTCCTTCAAAACTGACTGCTTTTTCTTTCATTATTAACAAGGAGAAAACCTCCATTAGGCCCTTTTCATATTGACAGCGTTATTGTAACCGAATCATACAGATGTTCAACCGCTCCCAGCATATAGTGAGCACTATACAAATATTGACTCTTATTATTATAATTATTCCTCCTATACTACAGCTACCATCACTAATATCCCCACCACCACCAGCTGGCCACTGTCCACACAACTCCTTTTGGTCACATTTGTTCTGCCTTATACATTACCAGTACCTGCTGGGTCCCTGTGGCCGTGTAACTTTTTACCTCTGTCCTCAGACTCTCAGATACTCTACTGTCGGACCCCACTTAGAGCACACATGTCCAAGTCATCTTTTCCTCTTAAAATTTACATAAATGTCTAGCGTCCGACACCCACAAAGGCCCTTCAGAACAGATGTTTGTAGAAGCCATCTTCTCCCCCATAAAAGCAAACCCTCCAACGAGCACTAGTCCTGAAGAGTTTGCCTAGAAACTCGAAGTGACACATTTGGGTTTGAAAGCCTCGCGTTTATTGTTAATCAAAGGAAGGCTTTGGAATAATGAAACCCGTAATTGTATATGCACATGAAAAATGCAATAGCACCAAGTGGGATTCTTAATGACTGTTATCACTTTTTTTTCTTCCAATACAGAATCCTCAGGGCCCATTCAATCAGTTATGGAATAATACTTTTCGTATTTCTTTAGATGAAGATTCTTTTACTTCATTTCCATTTGTATTTTCAATTTCCCCACTAGACATTGTTATCTGGGCCACGTTAGGGAATGGTGAGCTTCATGAAATCAGAGAGGAATCTATTGAAAGGCACCCAAGGTTATGATGTATTTTAACCTTTCTCTTGTCACCACTGAAAGTCCATAAGGGATTTTTCTCTTTCTGAAGTAAAGATGGCTTGCATTAATCAGCAGAAACTATCTAGGCGCTTAGGCGGTTTCTTGTTCTAAGTGGGAAATAATTAAACATGCAAAGATGAATGGATAGCAGCTTGGAGTGAATTCTAATAAATCCCTGCATAGATGGAGTGAAGATTTTGCTCTAAACAGAAGATGGGGTCAGAGGTTTGGGGAACGAGGCATAAATTAGTTTCAGAGAAAGAGATGTAGAGAAAAACATGCTTTGACAGCAAGTTCTGTTTTGCAAGAATTTCTAGGGGTGGTTATTTTCTTTCGGGACACACAAAATTAATTTTCTTAACTCCTCGAACTCAAGAGTGCTGACTTGGTGGCAACAAAGCTATTCTCTAACTTGTGGTTCGCGTGGCCCAGAAACCTAAAAAGTAATACCTAACATTTGAGCAGCGTTTTCTAGCGGGCGCCCTCCTGCACAGCCTGGCCACAAACCTGTGGGGCAGGTGTCATCACCCACCTTTTCCAAAAGAGCTAAATGAGGCTTAAAGCGAAATAACACGAGCCTAATCTACCGCTCTGGCCAGGAAGCCGTTTTTGAGGCAGCAGCTGCAGGTGGGGCCACAATAACATTTTAATACCAGTTCAGAAGTTTTCAATGGCTGTGTCGGGAAAGCCCACTCAGTGGCTAAGCTCACAGAGCTGCTTCTGTGCTCGGCCCAGAATACACGCTTTGATGACAAGACATCGCATCCATTAGGAAGAGTCTTTGAAAATCAGTTGCTTTTGTTTCTTTAGCAAGCAAGTGCTGCCTGCTTCTTAGGTATTTTCTGTTTTCTCATTTTTAAAGCCTATTGGAATGAAACTTTAAGGAATGGGGATCTGGGTTTGGCTGGTGATGTTTGCCCAGGGGTTGGCAAACTTTGTAGAAATTTTTAGGCTTTACAGGTTAAACAGTCTCTGTCATAACTACTCAAGCGAATCCCATTACAGGGTAGAAGCAGCCATAGATGATACATAAACAGCCATGGCTGCGTGCCACTAAAACTTGCTTTATAAAAACAGACGGTGGGCCGGAGCTTGCCGACCCTGTGTTAGACCGTCGGCAGTCTTTCTGTTGCTTGGTGTGGTCTACCCATGAGCAAGGTTTGCCTGGCCTGTGTTGCATAGTTCTCACGAGAACCTTAACAGTTGAAGTTCGCAGAGGCTGAAAGACGTTGAGGAGCTGGCTGAGAGTCACACGGCTAGTGAGTGGTGTGAAGGGCTAGATCTCGTGTCCCCTGCCTGCTAGCCTGGTGTCTTTCCGTGTGTCGTGCCCCACGCTCTCCATAGTCCTTTAGACTGCAAAGGAACAGACATGCAGAGATTTCTCTGTGGATGTTCTAAACTCTACGTGGCTCTGGAGATTCAGTACACTTGACAATTCTAGAAGCTAAGATAAATAATTTATAGTTTATCAGGTACAGTAATTATCACAGAAGTCCAAGCCTTTTGAGTATAAAGAGGGCTGAAGACACATTCTAAGCCATAGTCGAGAATGATGTTATTATGCCTCTTACCCTGAACGTTTCGGTGTTGAAAACAGATTCTTAGGCAAGGTCATAACAACAGGTTCCCAGGCGAGGTCTGAATGGCCTTCCAAAGTGAGCCTGTGTCCGTAGGGAAACATCATTACTGTCAGGCTTTGCCTCGGTACCCAGGTTTGCCTTTAGAATGCAGAGCGTGCGCTGGCCTTCAAAAGCAACTCACCGGCCTGTCTTTCTTCACCTACAGAAAGCCACCATTAGCCACGTCTCACCCGATAGCCTTTACCTGTTCCGAGTCCAGGCCGTGTGTCGGAACGACATGCGCAGCGACTTCAGCCAGACGATGCTCTTTCAAGGTGAGGCTGGTTCCCCCGTCTGTGCCCTGGGCACTTGCTGTGCTTTGTCCTTCTGCCTGCTAAGGTGCTTGGGCAAAAGCACACGAGCCTGGCCTAAGAACCAGTGTAGGACTTTAAACCCCACGCGGAAAGCTGCCGTAATTTAGATTTGTCTTTTAGGCTGGAGGTTTCATAGGCCATAAGAAGAGAGGAAAAGCAAAGCATATTTTTTCTTTGTTTTATTGTTATTTTCCAGCCGTGGAGAGCCAAGTGTTGGGACCTTTCTCTCACCCTTAGCGCTGGGGCTGTGTCAGATCACAAAAATCACCTCCAAGTCGTGTTGTTGAATATCCTCTTTGGATTTCTGACATGATTCAGTTAGCTGTTCTCCCAAGAACTACAGCCCAAAACAGATATGGCTCACCCTTCCGACTTGCAGCCACACAAACGAGCTGCTGCTTGCAGGACCTTCGAGATTCCTGGGGTCTAGATCCACATTCCTGCTGATTTAGGGATTCAAAGAAAGCTCCAGGGACAGAATTAGAGTGAAGCAAATGAGACATCTGCCTTGGTGCAAAATTTAAAGGGGTACCAAAAAACTTAGTGATGAAGAGAGGACATTTTAATGGGATTTTTTTTTTGAAAAGCAAAATCAATGCAAACATTTCAGGAATAAAATATCAGAATTTTAAGTAAAGATACATAGGATATACTCTGTCTTACCCTAACCCTAAATCCTGGTCTTTACTCCAGTATTATTTACAAAAATAGGCAGCCAGCTTGTGGGCCATAATTTGCTGATGTGGTTTTATTAATATGATATATGCAGTTTTATTAATATGATACATGATAAGAACAGCATGGAAGTAGGGACCAGTGGCTCCGCTCTGCCAGTCTGAGGCCCGCCTTGGTCAAGTTCTTTGCTTCTTGGGTCCTCAGTTTCCCCATCCATAAAATGAGAAACGTACACAGCAGGCTAGCAGTTCTTAACCTTTTTGAGTCATAGATCTTAGGAAGGCTTTGGACCTTTTCCCTAGAATTTTGCATACAACTTCAGGGATCCTGCAAGGCGTGTAGGTCGTAGACTATCAGTGTCAGCTGGAAGCCTCATGGGCCGCACCCAGATCAGCTGCATCAGAATCTCGGGGTGAGGGGAGGAATCTGAGTTTTAATGAGGTGGCCCTAGTGGCTGGCTGCATAGTAAGGGGCTCTGCAGTGAGGGCCCCTGGTCTGAGTTCTGGCTGCCACTTAGTGGCCGTACAACTCTGAGAATGCTTCTTAACTTCTTGAAGCTGTCGCTTCCCAATCCAAAAAGTGGTGGTATTAATAGTAACAACCTCACAGGGTCCTCATAGAATGACACGGGGTGACACGTTTTAAGTAATTCGCATAGTGCTAGTTAGCTAGCTACCACCACCACATGTATCCCCTTAGTATTGGGTTTGATATAAAAAAATCATAAATGATGAACCCAGGGTAAGAAGCCCTCCAGCCTAGACTCCCTCCAAGGATCCCTTCTAGCTTGAAAATCTTGCATTTGGTATTTAAATATTCTTTGCTAACGTTCACATTGATGTCATCCTTCCATTTAAACTAATCGAAATTAGTGGGCAGAATGCAGTGGCTCACGCCTGTCAAGCTTACAGTGAGCTATGTCGCTGTACTCCAGCCTGGGTGACAGAGTGAGACCCTGTCTCAGAAGAAAAGGAAGAAAGGAAAAGAAGGAAGGAAAGGAAATAGCATGTCTACATTTTTTCATAAATAAATCACACTTACTCTGTCCACTTTTACCCTGAATATAGTGGTCCCTTTCCCTGTGTCGAGGAAGGACTGCAAGCCAAGGCCAGGTCTGTGCCGGCCGAGAGGAGAGAGAGGGGAGTCCAGACTGGGCGCTTACTGAGGCTGAGGCCCTAGAATTTGGACACATAAATCACGATTAGGCCTCCCATGTGCTCTGACCAAGAGCCCAGAATCCACAGAACTGCCTCACCTGATTAATAGGTTCCTGAGCTCCCTAGCTTCTGCGTGGACTTTGAAAAATTAAATGTTTGTAATATAATGTAATTCAAAAAGGCCCAATGAGCTAATAAATTCAAAGCACAGAATATTTTAAATGTCTGATCATAGCGACCTGCTGAAAATGGCCAGTGTCTCCTTGGTCTACAGACTTTCTTTGCTCAGAGGTGGACATGAGTGTACTCGTTATTTACGTGGGTGTTTATCCCTACTTGTTGATAAAGGGGCAGGATCCTTTATTTACCCCTCATGACAGTGGCTCTAGTTTTTCCCTGTCGCATCCAAGCAGGCAGTGTAAAAAACTAAATCTTAATCAAGGTAAGCAACCTTAACTTTTCTGCTGAGCCAGGGAGGGGTTCATTAGCAATACAGGCCAATGTACAAAACTGATCAACTATGAAGACTTACTTAAGTTTGTAAAAGGGAAAGAAAAAAGGCCTAGAGATTTCCACAGAAGCCTTGTTCAGAATAATTAGGTTTCTCAATAATAAATTTACATCTGGCTTGGGAGCATGAGGAAGCCACATGGAATATTTACCTTATTATAGTAAATATAACGATATTTATGATATCGATGTATTTACCTTACTGTGGTAAATACAATAACAATAATAACAGCAAGCAAGACTTGTAGAGTGGCTCACAGTTACAGAGCATTTTCACATAAATCATTTCATCTGAACCGCACTCCGTGGCAGTTTGTAATGTAGGTGTTATTTTACAAACGAGGAAATGATGTTCGGGGTGCGAGTAACTCGAGAAAAACCACTCGGCTACTAAGCAGAGTTTGGTTTTCGATTGCAAAGCCCAATCGCTCATACACAGCCATGGGTCACCCCAAAGAGTAAATATTACCCAGCACCCAGGTCTTCAACAAAAGGATAAAAAGATCGACGATGAAGTGTTCAAAGCCATTTTGCAATTCCCGACAGTCACAGAAAACAGCATACAAACTTTTTCTTTCAGCCACAAACCCATCCCTGGCAAAGCCCACAAATCCTCTCTGACAACAATTTCAAATAAATAAGTAAATACATAGGAAAGGAACCAATTACATTCAAATCTAGTTGTCAAAATATTTTAAACAAATTTCGGATGTAGTAATATACATGCTTTTTTCATTAAATGACAAGTAGCTTCTCTGTTAGCTACCATGATTTCTGAGTAGTGATGAACATCAGTGATATTCCAAAATAGCTCCAGCAACGATAAGGCAGTATGAAAATATCTGTGATTTCAATCAGAGACAAAGTCGCGGGTCCTGCTAATGCAGCTGGGATCGGATGACTATATTCGATGCAGAAAAAAGTGCACCGTGGCGGTGAGAGCTCAATGAGGACGCTGATGTCAATTTTCCCCATCCCTGAATTCCATTAGGCCCAGGGGCCACAGGTTGAGCACTTCTGATCCGAAAGGTCCCATGGAAACGTCCTAGTCGCCAGGGCTCTAACTGACCCCGGTGGACGTTGCTCAAGACTACTGGAAAGCCGGCAAGCTGCCGCAGTGGCCGTTTAGTTGGTTGGCCTTAATTAGAGCCCTTTTTAAAGGGCAGGTAAAGCAGATCTCTTGGGAACCTTTTTTCCTGTCTTAATGAAGGGAGGTGTGCACACCTGTCTGAGACAGTGAAGTATCGATCCTTGGGCAACTTTATCACGGGAGGCTACATTTAGTCTCGGGCGAGACTCACGCCATTTGCCTCCTCCGCTGCCGCCTTTGACCTGGAATCTAAATGGTTGTATTGACTTGTAGCCCGGCCTGTTCCCCACAGTGTCCCTTTGCACATTTTACTTTCCAGCTATGCAAAATGAATATATCATGAGGCCAAGGTTGCAAACTCCAGTGCCCACGGGACCAGGCAGGGGGCATGTAGAAATGAGGGGAGGGCTTTAAGTGGGAAATTGGAGACCGTGTGCCCACCTGAAGGCGGTGACAGACAATGTTGCCCTACAGGAAGGTGAGCCAAGTTTTGCCAAAACTGTGAGTTTTCAGATAAGCAGGAAATTAGGATTTTTAGATGAAGGCTACTATTTACAACGTTGGTGGAAAACTTGTTTTTTAAAAAAAAAAAACAACAAAGCAGCTTACAGGCCAAACAAAAGTATGTGTAGGTCACTTGCCATTTCTGGTTTAGGTAAAAATCACAGCAGCTACAGGTGTCATTTATTTTGGTAATTAGCATTTTTTGCTGATATTTCGATGCCTTGTATATAGGAGGCAGATTTTCAGTTTATGAAGCATTATTGTTTCTTGAAATACCCACAAAGAAGCAATTTACTATGGTTTTTTAAAAAGTAATATTGTTTGTGGCTGGGCACAGTGGCTCATGCCTATAATCCCAGCACTTTGGGAGGCTGAAGTGGGCCAGGAGTTTGAGCCCAGCCTGGGCAACATAGCAAGACCCATGTCCCTACAAAAAGTTTAAAAATTAGCCAGGTGTGGTAGCATGTGCCTGTAGTCCCAGCTACTCAGGAGGCTGAGGCGGAAGGATCCCTTGAGCCCAGGAGTTTGAGGCTGCAGTGCACTATGATCATACCACTGCACTCCAGCCTGGATGATAGAGTCAGACTCTGTCTCCTAAGTAAATAAATGTGTGTGTGTGTGTACAGACACATACATATATATGATAATACACAAAAGGTGAGGCAGGCAAATAGAGTTAAATTATTATACAGTTCTTACATTTTTACGAAGTAACGAAAGTAATAATTTAAGGTAAATCATAGTAAGTTAAGAATGCATATTAGAATCACTAAAATGATAATACAGGAAATTATGACCAAGAAGATAATAGAGGAGGAATAATAGGATAATATGATTCCATTTAAATGAAGTTCATAAATAGGTAAAACTCTGACAGAGGTCAGAATAGTGGTTTCCTTTGGCCAGGCGCAGTGGCTCGCGCCTGTAATCCTAGCACTCTGGGAGGCCGAGGCGAGTGGATCGTTTGAGCTCAGGAGTTCGAGACCAGCCTGAGCAAGAGCAAGAGCCCGTTTCTACTAAAAAAACAGAAAGAAATTAGCTGGACAACTAAAAATATATAGAAAAAATTGCCGGGCATGGTGGCGCATGCCTGTAGTCCCAGCTACTTGGGAGGCTGAGGCAGGAGGATCGCTTAAGCCCAGGAGTTAGAGGTTACTGTGAGCTAGGCTGATGCCACGGCACTCTAGCCTGGGCAACATAGTGAGACTCTGTCTCAAAAAAAAAAAAAGAAAAAAAGAATAGTGGTTTCCTTTAGGGGTACGAGTGGTTATTGATTGTATGGGGACACAAGCAAACCTTTTTTCCAGCAAGGCACCGGAGAATATTTCTTAATATGGGTAGTAGTTACACAGTGTTTACATATGTAAAATTAATTGAACTGTAGACTTAAATCTTATGCATTTTACTGTTTATAAGTTTTACCTCAATAAAAAAACAATAAAATTTTATTTTTAATTTTAACTAATAGCTTAAGACAGGATCAGCAAACTATAGCCCCCAGGTCAAATCTAGCTCTCTGCATGTTTTTTTATGACTTACAAGCTAAGAAACGTTTTACATTTTTAGATGGTTGAAAAATATCTATAGAGGAATAATATTTTGACATGTGAAAAAAAATTTTGTTTTTTTTGAGACAGAGTCTCACCCTGGCTAGAGTGCCATGGCATCAGCCTAGCTCACAGTAACCTATAACTCCTGGGCTTAAGCGATCGTCCTGCCTCAGCCTCCCAAGTAGCTGGGACTACAGGCACGCGCTACCACACCCAGCTAACTTTTCTGTCTTTAGTAGAAACGAGGTCTCACTCTTGCTCAGGGTGGTCTCGAGCTTCTGAGCTCAAGCAATCCTCTGGCCTCAGCCTCCCAAAATGCTAGGATTATAGGCGTGAGCCACCACACCCGACTTGACTTGTGAAAATGACATGTAATTCAGACCTGTGTCCATAAGTAAAGTTTTGTTTTGATGGAATCACAAAAAAAAAAGTTTTATTGTTTACAATGTAATTTCTTTGTTTCTCAGCTAATACCACTCGAATATTCCAAGGGACCAGAATTGTGAAAACGGGAGTGGTAAGTAGAGAATGGTCAATGGCTTTTGTCACAGCTGGTTGTTAATTTGCATGCAGTTAAAACTGTCACCACCAGGTGGCAGTATAATGTTGTTAAACTGCTCAACGTAACAAGGTTAAAATAGAGAAAAAATTTACATTATTCAAGACTTTATTTTATAATTCAATCCCTTATAATTCAATACCTTATGAAAGGTATAATTCAATACCTTATAAAAACAAGTTGTGCAACAGTGTTAGAGGATTATATTATATAATTTTTTCAAGGTAAAAATCTGCCAGATTTGTAATTATTTATGATCTGTGGGATCAGACAATGCAGGAATACAAAGGAGTTCATCTGTTCCAACTCCTTCATTGGATGTATACTAAAATTCAGAGATTGTCACTTGCCCAAAATTACATGGATCCAAAAATTTCTACAGCCTGAATTAATATCTCTGTTTCCCCATTCTTGGTACAACCAATAATTACAACACTGATCACTCTGGTAGCGATAAAAGTAATAGCCTAAAATTCACTAAGCACTTCCTGGGTTTCAGGCACAGATTATTTTATTTACTCCTCCAGGCAGCCCACAAATTCAGTGTCACCATTATTCCCATTTTATGCATGAGGAAACTGAGGCTCCGTGAGTTAAAGTTATGTGTTCAGCATCACCCAGAAAGAAAATGAGAAATCATCAACTCACAACCAGGCAGTCTGACGTCTCTGTGTCGAGTGCCTTATCTTATGTGGTGTTTGGCATTTCGTAAACCACCCTCAGAACTCAACTTTGCTAGCCTGATTATCCTTAAATTACAAAGTTTTCATAGTAAAAGTTGCTGACGAAGTATGAAACCTAAGTTGTTGTGGTTATTGTTTTGAACTGTATAAATAATGGGATGGACTTCAGGATTCTGTGTACCAGCTTATAAGAACTATTAAGCTGGTATTTTTCCTAAGATACCTTATGTGAATAAAACCCCACATTTGAGCCCCAGCTTAGTGTGGTAGGAAGAATGAGCTGAGGTTTGGACCCAGGCAGCCTGCATTTGCACCCTCCTGGCCATGCACCTGGGCAAACTTCTTAACATCTCTCTACCTTAGTTTCCCTGAGATAAAATGGGGCGACGATCGTGCCTGCCTCCGGGGTAGCATGGAAAGCCCCCCCCACATAGCTGGCACTTGTCAAATGAAACTCTTGTTGTTGATGATGATGCTGTCATCTATGCGGACGTAGATTTTGCCATGGATAAACCCAGAGACTCTGAGAGGTACCGTGACTCTACGGCACCCAACGTGGAGAGGCAGAGATGTAAACCGTGCCCAGAGCTCGCGGCGCAGAGCGTGGCTCCTGCGTCCGAGCTGCCACTGCAGATGTGGGCAGGCCGCCTCCCCCCTGGGCCCACCCGCTTGCTCACTGTAAGATGGTGGAGTGGGACCAGATTCCCCAGGTTCTTCCAGCCCTGAGAGCTGTGTGTTCTCCTCGAGTGTCAGTGATACCCCTGAAATCAAGGGGATCCTGCCTCTGTCACCCCAAGAACAGATGCCCATGTGATGTTGCCAGTGTACTCCTTATTTGCTCTTTGTCTTTAAGCCAACTAACTCACTTTTTTTGCCACTCTACCTCACCTTGAGTAATATGGGTGAAAAGCTGGGTTTGATGTACTGGTTGAATTTCTTTCCTGTACTCAGAGTAATTATAAAACCATTAAAATAAGAGTCGGTCACCCGTGGACCACCTAATGTCAACTTTCACACCATACTTTGGGAAACTCCGTAGAATAAAAGAGTGAAACCCCCGGAGGGTCACAGCCGGGGCCCTGCTCCCAGTGCTAATCACTGACACGTCTCTGCTTTTTCTTCTCCCGCCTCTTCTCCAAATCCCGGATGACCCTTTGCAGCCCACAGTGTCTCCTGCCTCCTCGGCCGACATGGCCCCCATCAGTTCGGGGTCTTCTACCTGGACGTCCTCCGGCATCCCCTTCTCATTTGTTTCCATGGCGACTGGGATGGGCCCCTCCTCCAGCGGCAGCCAGGCGACGGTGGCCTCGGTGGTCACCAGCACGCTCCTCGCTGGCCTGGGGTTTGGTGGCGGTGGCATCTCCTCCTTCCCCAGCACCGTGTGGCCCACGCGCCTGCCCACGGCTGCTGCGGCCAGCAAGCAGGCGGGCAGGCCGGTCCTCGCGACCACAGAAGCCTTGGCTTCTCCGGGGCCAGATGGCGATTCGGCGCCGACCAAGGACAGCGAGGGCGCGGAGGAAGGCGGGGGGAAAGATGAGAAGAGCGAGAGTGAGGACGGCGAGCGGGAGCACGAGGAGGACAGCGAGAAGGACTCCGAGAAGAAGGAGAAGAGCGGGGCGACCCACGCCGCCGAGGAGCAGAGCCAGGCCGAGCCCAGCCCCACAGCCCCCTCTCCCAACAGGACTGCCCAGGATGGGGGGCATCAGACTATACCTGGGCACGAGCCAGACCACACCGCTGTCCCCACAGACCGGCCGGGGGAGAGGAGGGATGCAGACCCAGGCCTGGACCCCGATTCGGTCACCAACACCCAAGTGCCCCCCACAGTCACAGAGGAACAGGACGCAGGGAGCGATCCCAAGAGGCCTCAAACGCCGTCCAGAAAGCCTGTGTCCCGTGGGGACCGATTTTCCGAGGATAGCAGATTTATCACTGTCAATCCAGGTGAGTGGCGCTGGTCTTCACCAAGGTTGCGCACTGCTGTGAACACTCTTACCCTTTTTCTACAAATCAGGAGTGGGGGGTCGAGATTCAGAAAGTGCTTAATATTCTTGGAATCGTATATGTTCCTGATATAAAAGAGGTGCACACAAGAGTGTGTGTGTGTGTGCGTGTTCCTGTTTTATTCTGAGAAGAACTCGTTATCTTTGCTGGAATAAGTCTTTACTTGATATTTGTTTCCTTGCCTCAAAATAACTCCAGGGACTTCAGCTAGGCCATGATATACATGAATGAAAAAGGTATTGATCTTAAGAAGTTAATTCATTAAGAATTCACTCCTGGGCCGGGCATGGTGGCTCACACCTGTAATCCTAGCACTCTGGGAGGCCGAGGCGGGTGGATCGCTCAAGGTCAGGAGTT
>NW_012133857.1:24625331-24666056 GCF_000956105.1 Propithecus coquereli
AAAAAAAAAAAAAAACAGAATTCACTCCTCATTCATTTATTCAACACATCTATTTATGGACGGCCAGTACTGTGCCAGGCACTGGATGAGGTGGTGTCCCCAGGGAGCACAGTCCCTGCCTCTTGCATCTCACAGCCGAGAGGTGATGGGAGGCCGCTAGCTGGAGTGCGTGCCTGGGAGTTAGGTAGCAGGAGCATATTGGCCTGCAAGCCAGCTAGCTAACTGAAGTTTTCGATTGTGAAATGGTAATAGTGGAAATATGCAGGATGCTGTCCAAGAGAATTATGGGGAGGCCAGGAACCTACCTTAACTAAGAAAAGCCACTCTGGAGAAATGACGTGTACGTTGAATCCTAAAGAACGAAAAGCTTCAGCCTGGGGAGCACTGGTGTTAGCCCATGGTCCTTGCCCAAGAAACGTGGGCGTCTCTCCCAGAGCTCCCATTGCTGTGTGCACGAGCCAGTTCATAGACAGTGAGGCCAGGGCTGTGGTCCTCGTCACACCCTCACCGGTGGCAATTCTGTTGCTCTATCATATTCTCAAATCTTGATACACCATCCTGACGGTGTCTGCAAGGGAGCCATCAGCACGAGGGGTTGTTATTGTTGTCAGGGGTTTTCTTAATAAGAAATTCTTCATTTTGCCAGACTACAAGATGTTTAGCAACAATTTTTTTTGCGTCTAAGCTGTTGTGGAGTTATAAGAGTGCAAAAAAAAAAAGCAACTGGTAAATATTTATTTGCTTTTGCACTTGTAAACATTAAAATTCATCTAAAGCTGAGATCTCGTATGTTAAGATACAACTTAGAATAAATTTTCATGTTTTGAATTACTTTGCTCTTAAAGCTGGTATGAACTAATTTTTTGAAGTGGGGGTCTCCTGTGGGCGTTGCTCAGTTTTGCTGTGGTTTGGGGGAAAGGTGCAGAATAGCCTTTTATGGAATCGAGTGAAGGCAGTATGGGGCCACGTGGGAAGCTATTTCTGTACGAACAGTGACATTTCTCCGGGAATTGCTGTGAAAATGTTGGATTTCTTGCATTGTGGCGATATTAAGAAAATATTTATGGAATGCCCACTGTATAACAGGCCCAGGACTAGGCATTGGGGATAGAACATAGATCAAGGCAGACTTCAGTTCTCCCAGGGTTTACATTCTAGTGGGGAAGCTTGAGAATATTCTAGTAAACAAATGCATACCACTAAATAGCCTTAATTGGTAGAGTTGGGGAGGAGGATAGTGTCATTCTGAGTGGTCAGGGATGACCTTTAAGTAGAGATCCAAGTGGTGAGAAGGAGGTAGCCACGAAAGGGCATTCCAGGCTGCAGGAACAGCAGGTCCAGAGACCCTAAAGTGGGTATGAATTTGGATCGGTTAAGAAGCTGCCAGAACGCCAGTGTAGCTAGACCATAGAGAGTGAGGGGGAGTGGTGGAGGGTGAGTTCAGAGCTCATGGGCCGTGCTGGGGATTTGGTTCTACTGGACGTGGGAAATCACTGGTAGATCTCTGCAGAGGAGTCACTCATCTGGTGGACTTTTTTGGAAGATCACTTGGGCCCCTGCATAGAGATGATAGAGGTAAGGCAAGAGTGGGCACAGGAAGCCCAGTGAGGAGGCAGTGGTGATGACAGCTTGGACCAGAGTGTTTTCTCGGAAGACAGGTGATGGACTTGGAATTGATTTATGAGGTTGAGTGGGCCAGCCTCTGGACTGAGGGCTCTAGCAGAGTAATATTCCCAGCCTACGCCTCTTAAATGTTTCTTTGACCACAGTCCTAGAAAATATGGCTGCTGGGAGCTTAGGCTGGGAGTGTTTCAATTTGAGAGACAGGAAAGAGGCAGGGACTGGTAAGTGGAAGCGAGTTATTGCCATTGGGGTCAGAGTCCAGATTGCAGGGAAAGTGAGGGAGAAGCAGATGGCGAACCTTGGGGACTGCCAGCTCCAGGTGTGGGGCGTGTGGGTCTTCAGCTTCAATCCTTCGGGGATCTGAGAGCAGCTGCAGTCTTAGCAGAGCGGCTTTTGGAGTCAGATCAACCCAGAAGGCTCTGCCCAGTGTTCACTCAGGGTCCTCAGACACGTCTTTGTCCAGTGTCCTCATCTCTTACATGGGGTTAATGTTAGTCCTCAGTGCAGAAGGTGGTGTGGATAAACAGTCACCTTTGTTGTTGTCGACAAGGAGGATGACACACAATAACGATGTGACCATGAGGAGGCCCCAACAGGTCTTTCTTTGGCAATCGTCCGTGGACGTTAGAGAGCGTGCTGACGCTGGTCCCCCATTAGCTGCCGTTGAAAATGACCTGTAGGACTTCCAGCCCATCCCCCACACTGGAAAGTCAGGGCTGCTTCCTCGGCACCTTCCCCTCAACAGGAAAGTCTGCTTCTTCCGACAGCCAGAAAGGCTCTTCCTTCAGAATTACGGGCAGCGCAAGTTTGAAAGCAGTGGTGGTGATCGCTTAAGCCAGAGATGAGCCAACTTGTCAGCAAAGGGCCAGATAGTATTTTCAGCTTTGCAGGCTGTAGCTCTCTGTTGCAACTACTCGGCTCTGCCTTGTAGCACGAAAGCAGCCACAGACAACGCATAAACAAGTGGACGTGATCATGTTCCAATAAAACTTTGTTTGCAGAAGGCGTTGGGCCTGATTTGGTCCATGATCTATCATTCGCCAACTCCTGTTTAAGCCAGAGGTACGTGTGTGCCTACCAGTTAATGGAGGATGTGGGTAACTCGAGGGTAAAACCAGCAAAGCTCACATCAGTCCACAATCCCCACGGTCTCCCTTAGCTTCCATCCATCCCATCCTTTCCCCCAGCTGCCCCCTCCAGCTTGGATTTTCTTTTTTTTTAATGAAAACACCATCATTTTAATGTTAGTGGTGGTTTATTTTAAAGATTTTGTGTGTACATTTGTTTAAATCTGTTCTACATTTATTTTTGCCTCACGGTAAGTAAAAACAATTATTTTTTAATCAATATTCCAGTCTCTGAAAAGAGTGATGTTTGAAGTTACAAACTATGTTATATTTTTACAAGTATCCCCAGAAAGCTTGTTTAAATTTCTGTGATGTTTGATAACATCTTTTTTAAGTGCTGTGAGTAATAGCTTTAGTATTATCTCCCAGTGAAGAGGGGAATCCTTCTACAGAAGAAGTGGCAAACTCAGACACCTGCAGAAATGAGGTAATACTGAGGAAAAAAGGGCCCGCCGTTAGACATTAGGGAGTGGGGAGGACTGCAGCAAATTAGAGAGGACACGTCCTGTCTAAAGAGGGCCATCTCACTCAGCTCCCACTGATTACTGCCAGTGAGAACACCCAGTTAGCCAGAAGTCCAGGTTTTTGTGCAGAAGCCCGCAATTTTTGAGTTCAAATTTTAAAAACAATTTCTCTCTCCTTTTTTTTTTTAAATGTGTGCCAAACTAAACACGTCCCTGGGCCAGGTAGGGGAACCACTCGTGCTCAACCTCAACAGCAGTGTTGATTGCTATAGTCGCAACTGCCCTGGAAGCCTCTCGGGCATTGGAGGCCTATATACAGTCACTGCCTGTCACCAGGCCTCTTCGTAGTGTCTCTTTAGTGCAAAGGCCTCAGCTGGATGCGTGCTGCATGGAAAGCATGTGGTCCCTCCCTCAGGAGCCACAGCCTGAATGTGGAGGCAGACCCAGAAGCCATTTGATGCAGCAGTGAAGTGTTCTGGCGGTGTGCAGGACAGCACGCTCTGGCAGAAACATTCCAGAGTGGGCATAGTCTACAAACTCATCACTTAGTGCTGAGGTTTTTCCATTTTTGTCTCCGTAAGTCAGGGAAACTCTTTCTTTCCCAGATTAAATCTTGCTCAGAGCCCCAATGTATCAACATTCATCACTGAGGGTTTACTGACTGCCTCTTCTGGGTCAGCCCTGAGCCAGGTACTGAGGGGAGGGTCCAGTTCAGGGGTCGGCAAACTACGGCCTGCTTTTGCATGACCCGTGAGCTAAGAATGGACAGAGCTGGACAGAGACTTTGAGCTGCTGTTCTGCTCTGAGCCAGAGTGGAGGTGCTAAGCTCCAACCACCCCACTCCTTTCGGCAAACCCTCAAGCTCTAAGGAACCCAACTTGAAAACCTTAGATTATAGAAATAGCAGTATCACCAGTTACCATTTGCTCTGTGCTAGAGGCCAGCTGTGTATGTCACTCATCCTACAGCACTCCCGTGCTTTGGGCTGTGCTATCATCGTTGCTGTCAAGCCAGCGAGGAAACTGAGGCTCACAAGGTGAAGGGACGGGCCCAGGGCCACACAGCGCATGGCAAGACAGAGCCCAAACCCAAGCGGAGCTGCCTTCCTCTTGGTTTTGGCACTAGTTTCCAGAATGAGCAACACAAGATGATTTCAGATGAAATATTAATTATTAAGTGACTAATGTGTTCTTTTTAAAAGAGACCAATTTTTTCATGTATGGCAGAGGTTCTCAACCAGGGACAATTCTGCCCTTCTCCCCAGGAACACTGGGCAGTATCTGGAGACATTTTTGGTTGTCACAACGGGGGCGGGAGATGCTCCTGTCATTTAGTGGGTAGAGGCCAGGGATGCTGCTAAACATCCCATGGTGCACAGGACAGCCCCCCAAACAGGGAATCATCTGGTCCAAAATGTCAATAGTGCCAACTTTGAGAAACCCTGATTTATAGTATTAATGTACGTTTTCCTTTTTAAAGAAGTTTACTCGAGGGGGGAAAAAAAGTAGTTAATTTAAAGATAAAAATAAATAATAGTACAGGTTCATGAAGAGAGGACAGAAATCACAAATGTGACACCCACTGGGAACACCGTAGCCTATGTTATTTAAAATAAATTACATCGGGCACTTATATGGACTATCAGAAGTAGTTTTCAGTCAAGGCTAGTTCTGTTGGTTGGGTTCCTTTTTCAGGAGATGTTTCTTTATAATTCTCCTTGCCCCTGCTCTGGGCCGTCCGTTTCCTAGTATGTCTGTAGGTACTAGGTTGGGGTAGCTTGAAGGGATTATTCAGCTACCTATATGGTTTAGTTTCCTCCCAGAAAGTATCTGGGTCCTTGGAAGTTTCAGTTCCCCACTGACTGATCTTTGAACTAAGACAGATTGTAAATCTTTTGGCATGGAAAACCAGAACCCACTGAAGACAAGTAGATTTCCAGATAGGCTGGAGACAAGAATCCAGTTTGTAGGGGGTGGCATCTCAGATGCAAGATTAGTATACAGCTTCTGTCCCCGACTGACTTCAGAGCCGTGTAATGTTGCAACCGAGTGTCTAGGGTCACAGTCTGGTAGGTTAGGACTTGCTGTATTTATGGGGCCTGGGATTAAATTAGGATTTATCAAATGCCCTCAATTTCCCAACACCTAATTGAAATAGAGATGACAGACCATCATTTGATTGATTGAGTCTGGAGAATTACGCTCTGTGTGAGACGGGAAGGGAGCACTTACTCACAGGAAGTCTAGGCAGTGGTGTGCATGGAAGCGAATGACGCTCTAATTCAGGCCACACGCGTTAGCGCAGTACCAGCGTCCTACTGCGGGAGGACATACGTGTTTGTAACTAACCAGCGATCATTCTTCTGCAGCAGTAGTTTAGGTAACATCAGGGCTCGAGAAAAATAAAGGCCAATTTTGTGGACCTGTAAAAGAGGAGCTACCTTATCACTCCACACCTGTTAGGATTGTTACTACCAAAAAAAAATAAAGTAAGTGTTGGTAAAAATGTGAAAAGATGGGAACCCTTTGGGCACTGCTAGTGGGAATATAAAATGGCAGAGCTGCCGTGGAAAACACTGGCAATTCCTCAAAAAGCTGAAAATAGAATTACCATGTGATTTAGCAGTTCCACTGCTGGGTATACAGTTGACCCTCAAACAACACGAGCGTGAGCTGTGCAGGTCTACTTCTACACGGATTTTCTCCCATCTCTGCCCCACTGAGACAGCAAGACCAACCCCTCCTCTTCCTCCTCCTCAGCCTACTCAGCATGAAGATGGCAAGGATGGAGACCTTTACAATGATCCACTTCCACTTAATGAATAGTTTATATATTTTTCTTCCTTGTGATTGTCTTAATAACATTTTCTTTTCTCTAGCTTGCTTTACTGTAAGAATACAGTATATCATACATATAACATACAAAATATGTGTTAATTGACTATTTATGTTATTGGTAAGTCTTCCAATCAACAGTAGGCTATTAGTAGCAAAGTTTTGGGGAGTCAAAAGTTACACATGGATTTTCGACCATGCAGGGTTTGACGCACCAACTCCTGCATGGTTCAAGGGTCAACTGTATACCCAAAGGATTGGAAGCAGGATCTCGAAGAGATATTTGTCCACCCATGTTGATAGCAGCATTATTTACAACAGCCAAGAGGTGAGAACAACTCAAGTGTTCAACAGTGGATACGTGATATATGTGATATACAGTGATATATATGTGATATATAGTACATACAGTGGAATACTTTCAGCCTTGAAAAGGAAGGAAATCCCATCACATGCCACAACATGGATGAACCTTGAGGACATTAAGCTAAGTGAAATAAACCAATCACAAAAAGATAAATGCCGTATGATTCCACTTATACAAGGTGCCTAGTATAGTCATAGAAATAGAAGGTAGAATGGTGGTTGCCAGAGGCTGGTGGAAGGAAGGAATGGGAAGTTGTTGTTTAATGGGTATAGAACTTTTTTTTTTTTTTTTTTAATTTTTTGATGCAGAGCCTTGTTCTGTCGCCCTGGCTACAGCACAGTACCATCATCATAGCTCTCACTGCAACCTTAAACTCCTGGGCTCAAGCGATCCTCCTGCCCCAGCCTCCTGAGTAGCTGGGACTATAGGTGTGCGCCACTGTCCCTGTTTAATTTTTTCTATTTTTAGTAGAGACAGGGTCTCGCTCTTGCTCAGACTGGTCTTGAACTCCTGAGCTCAAGCAATCCTCCCACCTCGGCCTCCGAGAGTGCTAGGATTACAGGGCATGGGCCACCGCACCCAGCCAGGCTATAGAGTTTTAATTTTGCAAGATGAAAAGGTTCTGGAGGTCAGTTGTACAACAATGTGAATATACTTAAAATTATTGAACTGTACACTTACAAGTGGTTAAGATGGTAAATTTTGTGTTATGTGTTTTTTTTTTTTTTACCACAATTTAAAAAAATAAAGCAGCCACCTTAGCCACCTTAATTCACAGATGTGGGCAGTTTTTAGTGAGTGATGTTATGCAGGACAAATTTGGTGAAGTTGCCCAATGGTGGAAACAGGCCATAAATTTCTGAGTGTGCAGACTGTCCTTCTCTTTATCCTTCTTGCAAATGAAAGAATCTTGCTTTTCCCTATTCCTAATAGTGGCCTCTAAGATCCAAGGTAGCTTTAATCTTGACACCAGAGGGGTTCTTGTCCTGAAGCAGAAGTTGAGCCCTTCCTGGAGGGTAGGAGGCACTTCAGATGGGTCCATCTGATGTATCGCTGCCTGTAGCATTTATAGTACATTGTACTCCGTTTTTATTTGCTTCTACTGGGATGAGAGCCAAGCCAGTAAAAGGCAAACAGCATTAATTCAGTGATGACATATGCCACTGAAAACTGTTTTTCTTTTCTATTTTTTTTTTTTTTTAATTTTTTCAAAAAGCAGAATGGAGGCACTTTACTCAGATTCTGCTGAGTGCTGAAATAAAGACAGAGAGGAGGAAAGACTGTGGGGAAGTCGTGAAACCTTCCTCCCTCCTGCGTATGCTCAGGGAGGGTTAGTTAGCATTTTGCTCCGGGTTTCGTTTGGAAGACGTTTCTGAAGCAGGTTCATTCTCTGAGCCTGGGCCCTGGCTGTCCTCACATCTTCTGACCTAGCGGCTGTTCATTTGCACATCACACCTGTGGGGGAAGTAGTGGGGAATCAGTTGATAGCCCCCTTCTTGTTCTCATCCTCTGCACGCAGATCAGCAAGACGCAGTTCTGGAAAGACTATGAAAAGGCCCAGATTCACTGAGGAGAATGGACCGTGTTATATGGGCAGAGCAACAGCATGGTCAGTTTCTAATTAGTCGAGAAATAAACCTTCTTCCAAGATAAATTCAACTGGAGAAAGCTGCTTTGTACAGAAACAGCCTCTTCTCCTGGACAGTCAGGATCATGGGCAGAAATTTATTAAATTTATTAATTTATGATTTTTGCTTTTGAGCTCAAGGCCCTTCCTAAAGACCCAAGTTAGTGGTGATCTGCTGGTCCCTTGGGTCAGACTGCCATCCTACAGACTGAGACTAGGCTGGCTAGAGTGAGCTGGCAGTAGGAGTGAGGGGTAAGCAAAGCAGGTCTGGTATGGACATTAGGGAGGAGTGAGGACTGTGGCAAACCAGCGAGACACGCCCTGTCTGAAGGCCTGTGCTCCTTGGTTCCAACGGATGTTTAGCCTGGGGGAATTCAGGCTTTTTTGTTGCCAGCCTTCAACATTTCTAGCAGAAGCTTCCATTGCTGATTTTTATGTGAACTCTTTTGCTAATTAAATGTTGGCAACTAACTCATAATTAAAAAATAATTACTGGGGGAGGGGTGTCAAATTAAATACATCCGTGGGTTGCCAGTTCACAGCTCACGGCAGACAGGAATCAAAGGGCTGGTCCTGCTGGGAAAACATCTGGACGAACCAGAGATGGAGACGAGGCACCGCATGAACCAGAGGTCCTGTACTTATCTTGGCATCAGGATTTGCGCATGGTGGAGGGAAGCGAACCATCCCGTGACTGGGCAGCCCGGCTCTGCTGGACCCCTCAGGAGGCAGCTGGCTACAAGGGAAGCTCTGAGTAAAAGCGTCCTGCTCCTCACAGTTGGGGGCGTCTAATCTTACGCTGTCAGCGCTTGAAACTCTTCAGTAATTTTTGAACAAGGGGCCCCATGATTTCATTGTGCATCTGGCCCCCTAAATTCTGTAGCCATAGCCGACATGGTCTGCTTCACATAGATTATCTCATTTAACCCTCTTGACTCCCCTAAGAGGTGACAGTTATCCTCAGTCACCCTTTGATAGAGGAGCGACCGGAGGCTCAGAAATGGGCAGTCATGTACTCAAAGCCACACAGCTGGAAAGGCCCGAGTCAGCATCTGTACCCAGGTCTGCCTGACTCTCCAGTGCAGGATTGTAACCTCAGGGCACATGGCCTCAGGTGCACCGAAAGGTTTATAGTGTGTTCTGGTCTCTGGAGCCCTGGGCATGGGGAAGGTTGTTGGGGGACTGAGGCACAGGAGGAGGAGGATGTCTACCCGGCCAGTGCAGCATGCTGTGTGCTCCTAGCAGTTCACTATTGTCTTAGAGCCACAGAATGAGTCAGACAGCCGATGAGTGTTTCTTCTGAAGGACAGCGAGTCTGGTCTCAGGGCAAACTCTGAGGTCCTAGCTCTTCACCAGCAGCCTCATTGCAGGCAGCCCCTGCACTGATGCCCAGCATGTCTCAAGTTCTGTATGACTGCCACTCACGCAGTTACAAAGAGCAGCCAGATTCGGCCACCACCCAATGAGCGCTCACCATCTGCCTGGTGCCGTGTGAGGATGTTGATGAAGAAGAGAGTGGTGGTGGTAGCGGAGATGCTGATGCCAGGGGTGGTGGCGACACCAATGACAGTAGCTAACATAAACCAGGTCCATGTGGCTGCCAGGCAACATTCTAAGTGTTTTATGTGTATGAATTCATTTAATCCTCAAACCACCACCATGCAGTAGGGAATACTATTTCCGTTCACAGAGGAGGACACTGAGGCTCAGAGAGGTTAGGTCACTTGCCCAGAGTTGCAAAGCTCGCAGGAGGTAGAGCTTTATTACTGTTCTTCCATATGCAGATGGAAATCAGCCCTGCCTTTGGGGACCTACGATAATAAAAGAGCAATTATAATTGAGTGTGATGTGTGCAGTAAGAGCAACACAAGATGATGATGATGACAATGGTGATGACAATGATGATGATATACTCATTTAGCATTTGCTCGATGCCAGAGACACTTCCAAGCGTTCTATGTGTATCTTCTCATTGAATTTTCCCAACAGTTCTATCAAGTTGGTTCTTTTTATCCCATTTTATAGATTAAGGATTAAGAACTCCAGGCCCAAACTGGTTAAAGTTATTGATTAAAGGTTGCATGTAAAGTGGCAGGGCAGGATTTGAACCTGTAGTCTTTTTTTTTTTTTTTTGAGATAGAATCTCGCTCTATTGCCCAGGCTGGAGTGCAGTGACATCATCATAGCTCACTGCTACCTCAGGCTCCTCGGCTCAAGCGATCCTCCTGCCTCAGCCTCCTGAGTAGCTGGGACTATAGGCGTGCACTGCCACACCCAGCTAATTTTTCTGTTTTTAGCAGAGGCAGTGTCTCACTCTTGCTCAGGCTGGTCTCGAACTCTTGACCTCAAGCAATCCTCCCCCTTCAGCCTCCCAGAGTGCTAGGATTACAGGCATGAGCCACTGCGCTTGGCCTGAACCCGTAATCTTAACCCTGCCTTTAGAGATAGCACAGACTGAGGGCTTGGGGCAACCTCACAGAGAAGGAAGCACCTGAACCAGGATCAAAGGATTAGAAAGAGCTTCTGGGTTAGAAGAGGAAAGGCATTCCCAGCAGTGGGAACAGCAGGGGTCAGGGTGAAGAGGTGGAGCCGTGGCCCGGCGTGGTCACTGATGGGGTGAGTGGCTGGAACATGGGGTAGGGGCGCAGCAGGAAATGATGACAGGGTGGGAGGGAAGACCCCACTTCCGAAAGGCCTTGCTGTCCCTGTTCAGGGACTTTGGTTATCTTGAGGCCCTGAGGAAGCACTTCAGGACAGTGACAGGAGCAGATTTTTATGTGGTCACCTGGAGGTGGAATCCAATTCCAGGCTTCTGGAACCATGAAGACAAAGCAAGCAATACTGTGAATTTGAAAATGAAATCAACTTTTTCATGCCCCGCATGGAAATCCAGTTGCACTCTTACTGTTGCCTGGTCTTTATGTAAAAGACTCAAGCAAATCCACTGCCTGCCGGTAGTCAAGGTCAAAGTGAAACTGTTGTCAGAATAATTTCCTTAGGTCTCTTACTCACACTGCAAGTTACTGCCACCCTGAGATCTCCTCCACAGAAACCACCATTTGGGAACTGTCCACAGTGGGATTTCAGATGCCGTTCAATCCCACTACTTGATCCCCCAAAATTACCATACAGCGCTGTGTTAGAAAGAGAAATGGCTCCAAATCGTGGAACCTTGGTTAACGCCTAGCTCTGAGCCAGGCAGCTGTGACTTCCAGACCCTTATCCTCTGGACCTCCATTCCCTCCTCCATCAATAAGGAGGACACACTGGTGGTTCATACCCTTTTCTGGGGTCTGGAGCTCTCTGAGAATCTGGTGAAATTTTTGAACAACTCACCTTGAGGAGGAGGGGGGAGGGACAGACATAATCACCAACACACAGGTGCACATGAGGTTTCAGGGACGATGTAACATGCCATTGATCATCACAACCAGATGCTCATTCTTAAGCCCCTCCTAAGGCCCAGGAATTCTGGAATGGTCACTGTTGACTGGTTTTAGGATGGCAGAAATACCACGGAGCTGGTGTTTCCAGTGATTGTTTAGGAATATAAGTGTGAAGAACTATGTTGGCCAAGAGTCCTTTTCAGTGGTTTAGGACAGATAGGACATGGAGTTTGCATTCTGTGTAGCAGCATAGCCAAGAATCCTCTTCTGTAAAGAGCAGGGAGAGATATGACACTGAGAGACCCTTTAGTACCCAAGGGCTTCCCAAGGTGAAGACCGAGTTAATTGGACCTGTAGCCTATAAGGTCAACCCTCCTGACATCTTTTCCATTAACAGGACCTCCAGGTCTTTGAGATACCCTCACCACCAGCCAGATAGTCACCTGTCTGATCTGCCCCCTTGCTGGGGCCCCACAAAATCATTCTCATTTACAACTCGGGTTCCTCTGGCCAGCCACCAGCGCTTTGCAATAAAAGCATCACATCGATGGAGAGAATGCTCGTCTGATCCTTGTCTATCTCAGCTCAAAACCCTGCAGTAGCTTCTGTTTCCCTTAGGACTAAGACCTACCTGTTCCTTTAATTCAGCCTACAAGGTCCTGGCTGATCTGCCTCCTAATTCCCCACCTTCGTCCTCTTCCCTCTCATTCTTGTATTCCCACTGATTTAGTGCTCTCCTTCCAGAACACACTTCTTTCCTTCCTGCGCTTAGCCTGGCCAACTCTCCTTCATCCTTCAGAGCTTGCCCCAAACCCCTAAATATCACTTCCTTGGGGAGCCCTGTGGAGACCCGGGCATGGATAGCTGTTGCCCTACAGCCCCCTGGGCCTGCCCTGGCGCCACATTCATTGCCCCTTTGAATGATTCCTACCCATGGGTATAGTGCTGCTCCAGTGCAATGTACTGCATCCCCCTCCCCAATCCCTGCGCCATGCCTGGTGCACGGTAGGGACTTGGCAAATAGCTGTCTGATGGAAAAATGGAGCAAGGGGTTGAGAGATGGGCAGGCACAGCTAGTAGGTGGGCACTTTGTAAACCGCAAGTGCTCTGTGGTGGTTTCCAGCAGATTGTGCTTCACCTGCAGGACTGTGTTCTCTGCGAGTTGGGGACGAATTGGGCCCCACCTGTTTCACAGGCCTGTGCCGAAAGCAAAAGAGGTGTTCGCTATAAAGTACGTTAGAGGAAACCCAGGGAAACGCGCAGTAACACACTTTTTTGACTCGGGAGTCTTGCCTCTTTAAAAATCTGCTCCCACGGCCAATTAGTTCTTCCCTACTTAGCCCACCTTCCCTCACCTGCAAACCCAGCCTGATTAGCTCCACATTTAGCCCGTCCTGCACAGGGACACTCTGGGCGGGATGAATGCTGGCCTCATTTTTTTGCAGAGCAGGAGGAATCCTTGCTGAGCACAAGTCAGCCTGCAGCCTGCTTTGGATTTTTCTAGGGGCTTCTCCCTGCGGTCACAGTTAACCCTTGCTGTGTTGCTGCCTGCCTCCTGTCATTGCCTCTGTGCAGCTGAGCCCTTCCTAGCACCACACCTGAGCTTCATTTGGGCCACCTGGCACTTGACAGGCATCTATCCTACAGACCAAGGGACAATAGGATCTCCTGCTGGGGCTCCTGGGGACTTCTGAAGATACTCGAGGGCCTGGAGAGTTGTAGGAAGAAGCTGCCTGGGTAAGAGGAATGGGCTGACCAGTGCGAATCCTGAACTATTTTTCAGACTTGCCCTGCTAGCCCCTAGATTGTGGCTGCTATTTACAGGCAGACGTGTGCTGGGAGCAGGGGGAGGCATGGCTTCCTGTCTCATTTGTCTTAGAAGCTTTTGGAAGATTCTGGGCTAGGGGATGGGATTGAAGGAAAAGCTGGAGAACCAGATTTGAGAACAAACAGGACCTCTGGGGATCTGGGTGGTGAGATCCGATAGGCAGAAGCACCTGGGCATGGATCTGGGTGGTGGGACCCGATGGGCAGAAGCACCTGGGCGTGGATCTGGGTGGTGGGGCCCGATGGGCAGAAGCACCTGGGCGTGGATCTGGGTGGTGGGGCCCGATGGGCAGAAGCACCTGGGCGCTCCTGCTGGGATGTGCTGTTCAGTCTTTGAGTCACTGGTTGAGATCGCAGGCTGAGAGCACCATTGCCCCAGCTGGAGTCCCACACCCACCCTTGGCCAGGACAGCAGGAAGCCCCACACTCAGATGGCCCATGAGGGTCTATTAGGGAGAAGTGATTTCCCAAAGCAGAATTGGGGTGTAGTTAGTGCAGGAAGGAGTAAGGGATGCTTAGCCACAGAGAACAGATGGCCATTGCAGTCACAGCCAGTCATCCTGGTAAAACCCGTCGTGCCTGCCCTCGCACTGGGGAACGTGAGGGGCTCTCCAATGGCCATTCCACCCTTGTTCCTTGCACAAACTTGAGCACATGTCCTCAGAGCATCCACAGTCCCCTCTGTGTTGGTGACGTTTTTGGAATAAGGCGGGATGTCTGTGTCTTCTGTGCAGCGCTTTTTAAAAACTTCTTGAACCCCCTCTGCAAATCCATCCCACTGACCATTACAGAATGCAAGAATGCAGCCCGCAGAAGAGGCCTTGCTTGTGCTGGGACAGGGTAGGAAATGGTGAGGGCTGCAGACTGCCCCTCCTGCCATGGGCCAGCCCAGAGCAGGTGGCCCAGTTCTCCAGAAACCACACAGAGCCGGAGCAGAACTCTGCACCAGGCTCTGGCTTCCCAGCTCCGCCACCCTCTGTCTTCTGACTGGGCTGATTTCTCATTGCTGCAGAAAAGAACACATCTGGAATGATAAGCCGCCCTGCCCCAGGGAGGATGGAGTGGATCATCCCTCTGATTGTGGTATCAGCCTTGACCTTCGTGTGCCTCATCCTTCTCATCGCTGTGCTCGTCTACTGGAGGTAAGCCAGGCGGCACCTACAGAGTGCGTGCGGGCCAGGTGCCCGTGAGGGGAAGCCCGTGGCCCCTGCATTCAGGAAGGTGAGGTGGCTGGAATGTTGCTAGTGCCACCACCTGGGAGACCCTCTTGTCTCCGGAAGACGACTGCAGGCCAGAGCCGCCATTGAGGTCAAGGCACATATGGGAAGTATCTGGGATTTAGTACCAAAGAGGCATTTGCTTGAGAATCCAAAAGCTCCTCGTTCAGATCCCAGCTCTGCACCTTGCTGGATTCAAATCCCATGTCCACTTTGAACGTTAGTTTCTGAACCTGCAAAATGAGTTAATAAGTTCCATAGCATTTCCAGTTTCTCTGAGATGATGTTTTCCTTGCTTGTAGCCACATAATAACTCCTCTTTACCTTACACTTTTGTTATAGCCTTTTGCCAAAAATTGAGCTGGAGGATAGGAAAACGTTTGGCATAGGATGTGGCTGTTAATACATGCAAGATAAAAATGGTGGGTCGTGAGCCATCCTGCTGTGATCACCAACCTGGAACTGGCTCTCACAGCTTCCCATGGGAAGCCAGCCCACAGCCTCTGTGTGGAAGCTCTGTTTTCCCCGCTACACGGTCTCAGCCGGTTCGGCTGGGTGGGTGCGGCTGCCCACTTGCATGGCCTGGCTGCCTTCAGCACTCAGGCTAACGTAGGTGGCCTCTGCCCTTCATCGAACAGGCTTCACCAGTCAGAAACAGGTGTCGTATTTTCATCTCTCCCTCTCTTCTCTCCATTTGCTCAATTCGTTTTGAGCCCCTACTGTACACACTGGTGATACAAAAGTGAGCAAACAGATAAAAATCCTTACTCTCACGGAGCTTACATTTTAGTGGAGGAGATGGGCAGTAAACAAGGCAAATATCTAAAGCGTGTACTTTCTGAGAGGGGATTAAGTGTGTAATGGAGAAAACTAACTCTGGAGAGGGGAGGGACACATGGGGGCTCAGGGCTGGGTGTTCAGAGTGGTCAGGGAGTGCCTAACTGAGACGTGCTACATGAGCAAAGACCTAAAGGAGGAGTGATCCAAATGGGCTCCATCTGGGGCAAGTTCTGAGCAGAAGAAACGACACATGCAAAGGCCCTGAGGCAGAAGCATGTCTGGCATGTTCCAGGAACAGGAGTTTGTTCAGTGGCTGAGCACATGAGTACAGGGGGAGAGTAGTAGAAGAGGGTGGGAGGTCAGGAAAAGACAGGGCAGAGGAGGATCGAGTCACGTGCAGCTGTACGTGGGGCCACTGGTAACATTGCCTTCATCCTAAGATGAGCAGGGATGGGTACAGAAGAGTGTTATGGTTTGACTTCAGGATTACTTGGCTGCGGTGTTGAACGCAGCGTGAAGGGGAACAGGGGCAGAAGCAGAGACTGTTGGGAAGACCACTGAACTAGCTCAAGAAAGATGTCATTGTGGCTCAGACAAGGGAGCCGTGCAGGTGGAGGGAAGTGCAGGTGGGGAGGATCAGTTGGCTGTAGAAATATTTTGAAGGTGGGAGCAAGAGGCTCGGCTGACAGACTGGCTGTGTGTCCTTGGATCTGTTCTCAGTTGGCTGGATTAGAGAAATAAGGAAGGGGGCATCTCCAGCTTCCCCAGTTGTCTGACAGTAACCCCAGGACCGTTAGTGCTGCAGACCAGCTGGATTATGAGGTGCCTTGTGTTTTGGGGTGAGCACAGGAACACCAGACTTACCTCCATGTCATCCCTTCTCCAGGAAAAAGTGGTTTGCAAACATGTGTGTCTAGAACCCACTGGGAAACTGAAGGCCACCTAACGTGAGTTTAACTGAGCATGAAAAACGACAAAGGTCTGCATGCCCACTTTTTGGTTCTGCTTGGTACTATGTGATTTTAGTCTCGGACTTTCCCCACAGAGGAACAGAGAGATCCCACAGCTGCCTGAGGCTGAGCGATCCTGGGTTAGCACTCCCAGCATAAAGCAGCACCTTGTACCAAGCAGTTCCAGCAAAAACCTCAGGACTGTTTCTGATTGGCCCATCTGGAGACCTCTGCCCAATGTGACCAAGAAGGACCACGTGGCTGAGCAGGCATAGGCACCAGCTGGCTAAACAAAACATGAGTGTTCAGCGCAAGGTTCTTGTAGAAAGGGGCTGTGTAATGTAATAAAGACAGCTCTAAAATCTTTCCATTCAAGATGTATTTTCCCTTTAGAAAATGACAACTGTTTATACTTACAAAAAACATAGGAAGTCCAAATGGAAAATATGAATTGAATAATACATTAGTAGGTTTGTATCTAAAATATTTTTATGATGTTTATTATACATTATATTTTTTCAAAGGTTTGGTTTAAACTAACCAGAGCTGTAAACTTTATTAGAGTCTGGATTTGAGCTTTTACCAAACTCCTAATGCCACTAGCAAAAAAATGAGTGTTGAGGGAGAAAATTCCTACAGAGCAAGGAAAATAAAATTGAATTAGTGTTAGGATGGATGAGTTGGCTAAGCGTACAGCCTAGAGGGGACCGGGACCTTTTTTCTGTCCAACTTCCTTTTTTTTTTAATTATTAATGTGAAAGAAGGAGGCATTGGGGACCTCATGTAGGAAATCGGTGAATACAGAGAGATGTGTATTTCCCTTTGGCAATGCAGTTTTGAAGCTAGAACAAAAGCGCTTCTCTTCTGCATTCTGAGGTGCAGTAAGAGTGGGTGATTGGCAAACTGACTGGACGTAAGTAGAGCACTGAGGCAGATCAGAACCTTCTGGATCATGGCCTCAGGTGGCAGGCCTGGCACCCAGGGGTTCAGACCAGCTCACTGTGGCAGCAATTTCTACCACAACCATAGACTTTGCAGCTATGTCCTGGTTTCTGACTGTGCCCATTTGGCGTTGTTGACTCTGTGATTTAATAGGTTTGTGAAATAGAGGAAAACTAGACCCAAGGTCTCTGAATTCTGTCTCTGCCCCAGACTCCCACTGTACAGTGATGCCAGTGCTTGCTAATGTTCAGTGAGTCCTTTTTGAGTTCCAGACACTGTGCCAAGCACTTGGGTGACATCGTCTTGTGCGATTCTTACAACAAACCTGTGTGGTAGGTACTGTTACTACCATGTTTCTTTGACCTGCTTTCTTTGGCCAGGGAAGAGAAAGGGAATTCACATTTGTTGAGTGCCTGCTGTGAGCCAACCAGTATGCAATATCGTCATCCACTGTGTTGGTCAGAGCCCTTTTCTTTTGCAGTTGACAAAAATCCATTTCAAAATGCATTAAACACAAGGGGGGAAAACCCTTTTCATGAATTGAAAAGTTCAGGAGCATCAGGCCTGGCTGGATTCAGAAGATGAAGCAAGGACATGGGGACTTGGCTGGTTTGGTCTGTCTCTATTTGTCCTGCTCTCAGTCTCTGGGATCCGCTCCCCGTGCGGTCTTCTCTCTCAGGCGGGCCCTCTGCCATCACAGAGTGGCCTCTGGCCATTTGGACTTACATCTCTCCATCCAGTGGAAAGGAAGTCTCTCTTCTCACACAGTTCCACTTGAGTCCCAACAAGGTGTCTCTTATGACTGACTTGGGTCATTTGTCCATCTCCAGTCTTCTGGATGCCAAAGGGATGGAATATTCTTGTTGCTCCTGGGCCTTATATTTAACTGTGGAGCCCAGAAGTAGGGTCAGTGCCATTGCCATCAAAACCGTGCACTGAAGCCAGACCAGGGGTGGTTTCCCAGAGAACCATCAAGGCCCAGAAAGGTGACTAGTTTTAGAAGTTCAGCTAGTTTTGAATAGTATATGCTGAATACTAGTTCAACTAAGTGTTCTGTTATTTAAGAAGTTATAAAGCCATTTCTTTTTTTCTTTTTTTTTTTTGAGACAGTCTTGCTTTGTCACCCCAGGTAGAGTGCAGTGGTGTCATCATAGCTCACTGCAACCTCCAACTCCTGGGCTCAGCAATCCTCCTGCCTCAGCTTCCTGAGTAGCTGGGACTACAGGCACAAGCTACCAAACCCTGCTAATTTTTCTGTCTTTAGTAGAGGCAGAGTCTCGCTCTTGCTCAGGCTGGTCTCGAACTCCTTACCTCAAGTGATCCTCCCGCCTCGGCCTTCCAGAGTGCTAGGATTACAGATGTGAGCCACCGCGCCCAGCCATAAAGCTATTTCTGTTTTTGCGTGGGCATTGGACCCATTTGCAGCTTCCTGTTATTCAGTGCTTACAGAGCTCCTGCCACACATTTTGCTTGGCCTGGTGATTCAGAGATGAAGTTCCTTGGCCTTCACAGTCCATTGGAAGAGACAGATGAGTAAATATAACAGAGTATGGGGAGTGTTTGGAGAAGAGTAAGTCCAAGTTGCTATGAGAGCACAGAGGCAGGGCTTCACCCCAGCCTGGGAGGGGAACTGGGTTCAGGAAAAGCTTCCGGAGAATCTCATGTCCAAGCTGGTCTTGAAACACAAGCAGCTACCGGTAAGCCACGTGAAGAGGGTGTGGAGGATTGAGGCTGCAGAGAGAGAGCCTGGCCTGCTGCAAGCAGAAATATGTAGTTCAGTGTCGCTGGAGCAGAGTGTGGGGACAGCAAAGGTCAGATCATGAAGGCCCTGGATGCCACCCAAAGGGATATGTGCCTTACCCTGGGGGTGGCAGAAAGGCATTGAAAGAGCCAAAGCCGCAGGAGGCCAAGATCAGAAAGAGGCACTATTGTGTCCAGATACCAGGACACGGGCCCAGAGTCACACAGCCTGGATTTGGAGCCACACTCCACCACACTCTCCACCCATGTAGCCAGAAAGCATGTCTTCCTAACAGGGTTGCTATCATCTCCCCAGGGGTGAAAATTGGTTCTGGGGAGATTTAAAAAAAAAACCTTACCTATTTTGTGCATAAAGCACAGATATACATACAGCACATACACAGAAATACTGTGTATTAGTGGTATTAAAATTGCATTAGGAGTAGGCAATTAGGGATAAAAGGTCTATAAAGTCTACAAAGGCCCCTTAAAGGGTGCCAGTGAAAAACAGGTTGAGAAACACCACCTTAGACAAAGACTTCTCCACCAGCTTCAGTTTCCTCATCTGCAAAAGAGAGTTAAGAAACGGCCCACAGAGTTCACCTGAGGGTTCGGTGCAAGCTGTGGGAGGTGCCTGTCCTGGCGTCCTGGAACGTGCAGACTTAGCTATAGTGTTGTACCAGATCTGGCTTTAGGGAAAAATAGAAATTTAACTCTGGGTCCTGGCGTACCTCAAAAGTAGTTATTTTTTAATAAAGAAGAATCACATGTATAGATCTAAATGAATGTTGTCCCTTAAATGTAATCACATTGCGTAGCTGTACACAGTTTCCAATAATAGGTCCATGGCATAAAACATGCTCGAAAATAACTTTTGGGATTTCTTTCTAGAGTTCATTCTTTTGAAGGGTCTCAGTTGTGCAAAGGTTTTATCCCAGAAATAGCTAAAAGTCATCTATTTGGAGCTAAATATAGTATAAATGTAGGTTAACCAACTGAGCAGAACCACTGTTGGCCACAAAAGGAAAGGGGTGACTATAAAGCTAATGAAACTGGTTTGGGCTATGCTCCTAAGGGGCCAAAAGGCAGTTCCAGAAGGGGACATTCCTAAGTAACTGGGTTGAAGACATGACCCTTCCCTCCCACCAGGACTCCAGGAAACAACTGTGAAACGCAGTGACTAGCCTCATTAATTCACGGTTGTCTGTGCTAGAGTAAACTTCGCTGGCTGCTGTGGCAGATCCACCCTAGTACCCCAGTGGCTTACAGCACACCAAGGGTTATTTCTTCCCCATGTGAAGTCTAACAGGGTCGAGTAGTCCCTCCAGTGGCTCCTCTTTCTGGAATAGGTCTCCCAAACTGCTGCAGCAGGGACAGAGAAATGGAGGAGGGACCCAGCTCTCAACTGCTTGGCCTGGAAGTGAACCCTTCACTCCTTTACTCACTGGTGACCACAGATGGTCACACACCCCAAGGACACAGATGAGGTGGGGGAGCACATGGGTATTTATAAAGCACTGCCACTAACTAGTATCTTTAGATATTTAAACCCATCGGCATTATTGGGTTATGTGTATGTTTCCTGAAAGGGACAACTTTGGAGACCCATTATTAGTCTCGTTACTTCAAATTTAGCTGAAACTATTAGGTCATTAAATATGAAATGCCCAATTTTGAATCAGAAGTGTAGTTTATTATATCTGAAACAAGAAGCAGTACAACTAATCAAAATATGCCCTAAACTATCAACACAGTAGCCATCTTAACAACAGCTTGTTTATGCCAGCAGCGAAGAAGCCTGGGGAGCAAGTGGTGATGAAATCGCGAAAGGCATTTTCCACAGCTTCTTGAGAATTGAATGTGTTCCTTGCAAGAAGTCAGTTGGTGCAAGTTCTGGTGAATATGGTGGATGAGAGTTTCCAAGTCCAGCCTCTGTAGTTTGAGCAGCGTTGTTTCTGCGAAGTGGTCAAGCGTTGTCTTGCAAGAGGATTGGCCTGTCTCTATTGACCAATCTTGGCTGCTTAATCACAAGCATCTTTGTCATTTCGTCCAGTGGTTGCAGTAGACACCCGCTGTAATCAGCTTTCTTGAAGCTGTAGTGGATAATACCAGCGCTGGGCCACCAAACAGACACCATTAGCTTTTTTTGATGAATATTTGGTTTTGGACTGTGTTTTGGCACTTCATCTTTATCCCACCATTGTGCTGAATGCTTGTGATCGTCAGAAAGAATCCATTTTTCATCCCACGTAACAATACCATGTAGAAATGGTTTGCCTTTCTGTTGTGATAGCAAAGAAAGGCAAGCTTCGAGACGATTTCTCTTTTTACACTAATTTAATTCACAAAGAACCCATCTATCCAGCTTCTTTACCTCGCCAGTTTGTTTCAAATGGTCCAATATTGTTGAAATAGTAACGTCAAACCTTGCTGCTAGTTCACGTGCAGATTGAGATGGATCCACCCACAAGAGCTTTTAGCTCATCATTATCCACCTTGGTCTCAGATCACCCACGTGGCTCATTTTCAAAATTAAAATCACCAGAATGGAACTTCTTAAACCATCGACATACTGTGCATTCATTAGCCACATCCTTCCCAAACACTTCGTTGATATTTAAGCTGTCTGCTCGTCACTGGTTCCACTATGGAACTCATATTCGAAAATAACAGTAATTTTTGACTTATCCATGGTGTCACCAAAATTACTCTTAAAAAAAATTTGGAAGATAATAAGCCAAAATGTGTCTTTGAAAGACTGAGGATGTACCTTCACAATAAAAATAAAACAAGAAGTGTAGCTGAGGGGGTATAGCTCAGGGGTAGAGCATTTGCACAATAAAAATAAAACAAGAAGTGTTAAAGTGAAATGTCAGAGATATCAACTGTCAAACTTAGTACTTAAGGAAATTGGACATTTCATACTTAATAACCTATTAATAAAAAGTATGAATAGAAATTTCAGATAATCTGTGTGTCTGGGAGACAGACCTCAGATACACAGAGTCCCACTGGGGACTATTTGAGCAGTATTTTTCCAGGCATCAACACGGATCTGTAGGGAGAAATTAATTTTAAAATGTTGTTAGCTGAGATGTTACAGGTAGGATGGATGCAGTTCTCCCTTGAATGCTCCGTGCCTTGAAGGTGTGCCTTGAAGAGCTGTAGGAACCAGAATCCGTGACAATGCATAAGTTGCATGCAAAGTGATTTTGGACAAGGGACAAGATTGTGGGGCATCCTGCTGCGTGCCTTATAAACACTGCAGTCCATACCAGCCGCGTAGTGGTTCAGAGCTATTGCAAACGAGGGAGAAGGAATCAATTCATTCGTTTTTGAAGTGTGCCATTTTGGCCTTACTACTGAAGATGGTTAACAAAACACACCTTCTGAATTACTGCAGTCAGAACGTGCCTTCCAAGTGCCATCCCTGCCTTGCAAGACAAGCTGTTTGTATGGCACTAACGTGCTGACGTTCCTGAAGAGACTTGGAGCAGCACAGCTGCTGCCACTCAGAGAAGAGGAACGTTTTTGGAAGGTTTCTTTTTGATTTGCATAATTTGAGGTAGATGCTGGGAGAGGAGCTGTGTGCCGGGTGTCCAATCAGTGTGCTAGGGTGTGCGGCTTGTCTATCCGCAGCGCTGTAGAATAGCTTAGCTACTGTGAACAAGGCATTTGTGTCCACTTGGAATTGTGAATATTGCAAAGATATTGTTAATTTGTGTTTCTCTGTAATCCCGAGGAAAGTTGTTTCGAAGGTAGCTCTTCTCTCTCTGATGAGCAAAGTCTCACCCCCAAAATGGCTTTGTATATCTTAAGGCCTGTATAGCCAAGAACCTTTTATTGAATATTTACCATACCAGATATGCTCAGCAGATTACATCCCCACCTAATCAGCATACAAATGCTAGGAAATAATTGTGATTATTGTGTTCATTTTGCAGATCAGAAAACTGAGGCTTAGTAAGATCAGGTGACATGCTCAAGTTAACAGTGTTAATTTTTGGTGGAACCTGGATTTGAACCTAGCCTATTTGACTTCATAGCCCAGTGTCTTAGCCAGTATGTTATCTCGCCTAGATGAGGAATAGCGTGCCTGGAGGTATTTACTTCCTTCCACAGCCTGCTGCTTTTATGGTGCATGTTTGTGTGTCAGAAAGACACTCTAGGAAAAGGGAATATCTCAGCGGCTACGTGGTGGTGGTAAGCTGGTTTGGAAGGCCGGCTATAAACCATCCTATGGTTTCAATTTGCCAAAATCATGTGGAAGAAAACGTCAGGGACCAACTCTATTTTCAGGTGTTTTGGAAGCTGACAAATGGTATGTCCACTCAGTTACATCTTCGTTACTTTGAGAAGATTCTGGTGTTGAATGATGTAACCTATTTGGTCTATTGTAGCCCCAGCGGATCAACACTTGTTTCCTTAATGATAAATTTAATATCTTATTGACCATAATTCTAGGAAACTGCTGTACACTTTTGGAAAGTGTAGAACAGGTTCACTTCTCAGGTTCAGACAGGGCTGAGCTAACTGCACAGATTTTGGAACAGAAAACTGGAAACTCTCTCAGTGGGACTGTGACGTCTGACCCAGCTTCGCTGAAGTTTGGTCCTGGAAGGATCCCCCACCCTGATGTGGTAGATTTATATCCCTCTTCAGCCCATGACCGAGCCATCTGTAAATTCTGTGGCAAATCAGACAACACCAATGTAGCCACATACGCAGATAAGAAAAGGTCTCTCTTTTACATCCCATCTTTAGATTCTCAGAAATTTTGCCATGTGTCGGTGCCTCCTCATTAAGGATGCCATTCATGAAAACAAGTGAGTTTTGTTGACATTGCAATTTGTTTCTTCCCTGGATGTTCAGTGGGAGACAGAGTGTAATAAATATGAAGGGATGCGAACTGCAACGTGTGGGGGATTTGTGTTGGCATAATGGAGTCGCAGGCAAACAAACAGATGCGTGTGGAAGTCGAGTGTGGGCGTGTGGGAACACCCCTCTCCTGCTCGAGGATGAGTGACCACATGTGCCTCACTGGAACGCGGATCCCTCCTGTATTGCTGCAGCAGCAACGATGACGGCGGAGCTGCTGCGAGCCCAGGCACGCGGCCTCCACCCATCTGCTCTGACACCCACACGTCCAAGTTCACTTGCCGATGACTGGATTTGGTCGAGGTGTTTGCCCCCTTTCGCCCCAGCAGAGTCACAAAGGAGACAGGTGTGGCAAGGATGATTTCTCCCATGCAGATGCCTGTGTAGAGGTAGGAAGGGGGAAACACCGTTATTAGCAACCACCAATAATGGCTGAATTAATACAAAGAACACATTACATTATTTAATCCTCCAGCAGCCATGTGTGGTAGGCAAGGCATCAGGGACTCATCGCCCTTGTCCCAAGAGAGGAAATAGTTTCCAGAAGGGGCGAGGACTTGCCCAGGATTGTACGGCTCATAAGTTTTGGAGTCTCTCATACCCGGGGTTTGATTTTGTTTTGTTGACCCAAGACCCAGTATAGCTGGCCCATTTATTGCTTCCTTTGTTCATTCATTCAACCTTTCTTAAGTATCTAGTGTGGACTGGGCACCGGAGTTTCATCAGGGAGACAGAGTTCTTCCCTTCAGGGGGCTCAGAGCTTAGTGGAAGGGATGAGCAGGTAAACCACAGTTACCCCAAATAGAGGTCAAAAACTGGTAGTCTCCAGACCAGTTTTAGTTAGCTAATACATTGTTTTTTAAATCTTGAATTATTTTGAAAATAGATTTGACTGAAAACCCCAGCTGTCTGGGTTCTCATGGTAAATTGGAAGATCTAACAACATAGTTCTCAGATTCCCTTGTGTCACTGGTGGCTAGAAAGGCGCTAACCATGGTGGCCCCTTTTCCCTTGCCAGTTGGCCAGTCTCTGCCATCCCTGTGCTGTTCCCTGCGTGGCCCTTGTGGGTGTTTGAATTTGCATCCCCCTGGGTTGCAGTGGTGCTAAAGGAAAACAGTGTGCTCTACAAGGGACTCTGACCACAGCCAGGGTGGGGTGGGGAGAAAAGGCAGTCAGGGAGGGCTTCTTGGAGGAGAGGATGTTTGAGGTGTGATTTTTACAGAATAAAGAAAAAAGGATAAGTGCTCCAGATAGAGGCAACTGTGTAGGAGATGACCCAGAAGCCTTGGATCATGGCACATCCAGTATTGCCAGAGGACAAGCTCCATCAAACTGCCCTTTATGCACCGAAAAGTCCGCTTCTATGGGTAAATTCAGATTCTTTTCTAGGAGGTTTTACATGTACAGAGGCACTGAATCGGTCCTAGTTGCTCAGTGTCCTCTTGTGCTGAGGGAGAGAATGAGAATCAAAAGACAGGTTTATGTAAAACTTTTCTCAAGTCTAGAGAAATCTGAGTTTCTGAGTCCTAACTTTCGGTGGCTTTGTGTGATCACTTTGATCTCTTCTGCAAACAGACCCTTCACGGGACCACAGGTATTCTGGGCACTGCTTTTTCTTTTAAGACTAGTGACTGTGCCATTCTTCTCTTTCTGGAACCTGTATCTGTCTGTGGCTGTATTTCAAGAATTTTTTAATCATTAGGAATAATTTTTATAGTGCAGCTCTTCAAATCCTGACAATGTGTCGAGCCAGTAGGGAGAGCTCAGGCCCACTTCGTGATGCCAAAATACAGCTTGCCTGGGAGCGCTTGAGTTCATGATGACACTGTGATATTAAACGGTCTTGCTCTGAGACGCTAAAAGGGATGGGGGTGGGGAGCCTTTTGAGGTTCCCAGCTGTTCCTGGAGGTGGCCACATTTTTTTTTTTTCTTTCTCTGTGCAACTGTGTGCAGGAGATCTGGGTCACATGGCTGCTAATGCTGCAGATCCCAGGCAACTTTTTGCTCAATAACTGTTTCCCAAATGGCTACTCGGGGGCCTTTCAGAATTCACAAGAGCTGTCAGTTGTTATAGTAACCGGCCCCCTGCTGTCGAGTTGGCCCTGAGATGCCAGTGGAAGCTCTTGGAACAAGCTAACACATAGTCATTAGACAAAAGCGGGGAGAGATTCACTGCTAAAGATTGCCATTTAAACATGCTCCAGGATACTTAAAAGGCTGGACTGATTCTGTTAGGAAAGTGGTGGGTGGGTAAATTTTTAAACCAAGCTCACTTTTCAGGAACGGGAAACTCCTTATATGCTCAGTCTATTCTAGGTAACAACCACCTTTCTTTGGAATTCTCAGAATTAGCTGTATTCTCCCCCAGGGTTGATTGTGTCTGCCGCTTTGCTCGGGTAGCTCCCTCGATTATTTGAGATATTAGTTATCGATTGTGTGGCATTTGCTTCTCAGCTAAGTGTTGTCAGTTTACGGGTGGTAGTTTTAAGCATTCGTGATTGTGTGTGAGGAAAAACTGCGGAGATAGCCGGCTCGGCTCCAAAATTCCCGAAAGAGTGAATCTGGCAGTATTCAGAGTAGGGCTAAGGGTTGAGAAAAAGTCTAAATATTTTAGGAAGCTGCAAATTTCAAGTTTTTATGAAAATTGGTAAAAACATTCCAACACACTCGTGATTTCTTCAGATTAATGTTCATAGCCACACCAAGCATATCCGAGGCGTCGGGAGGACGGTCGTTGTAGTTTCAGGATGTACTCGATAGAGGGAGACAAGAAGTTCCGAATCGCAGCAATCGCTCTCCCCCTTTTCTTCGTATTTCCAAGTTTTGGCTTCTCCAAATTGTCGGTCCTGTGCCAAGTACTTTTACCCAATGTGGAGTCTAATAATTATCAAAATAAATGAAAGCTTGTATTGAGGGTGAAGAAAAACCTAACATTCGAGAATCAGAGGATGTTCATTTCTAGAAGCAAAAGACCATCAGGTGACTCACAAATTAACAAAATATTAACTTCTTTGGAGTTACATACTTGACTTCAGGGTTCTGTGTGGGATTCAACAGAGCTTCTGAAAAAGAGAACATCCCTATATCTGAGTTTCTCATTGCTATTCTGTCAAGAGGGTTTGGAAAGAACAGGAATCATTTCAATGTGAAATCCTATAGCCCAGGTGGTTTGGGGGGATTAAATACAATTAAATATTTTCAAGTGTTACTGTGTGACAAAAGTGGATCTTGCAAATTTTGTGGCCAAGTCTCAGAATTTAAGAGATGCTACGGCTATTTAAGTTTTAAGGGGAAACTGAATATAGGACTTAAGCTATGGGAATAACTTGCCAGTTGCTATTCCCATCTCCCTGAGGTGCCTCTCCTGTGTGTTCTACAGATCTGTACTGTGAATTGGGAAAGCATTTGTCCAGAGATGGGAGGAATGCATGGGGAAAAGACAAAACCCCAGATTTGTCTAATGGCACCAAATTCAGAGAAATTTGTGGCAGAAGGGAGGTCCAAATGGTCCCTAGTAGATTTCTGCCAAGTTCTGTTTATTCCAATGGTATTTTAAGCCATCCTGTTTGTCAGGGCAGCGTGTCAAAGGCGGAAGAGTGGGTATATGAACGAGAAAGGTCACGACTGTGTTTGTGATATCCTTACCTTCTGTTAACGCCGAGGGTAATACAGGCTTCTAATATGTAAATTCGGCTTTGAGAGCAAAGTTCCCATTTGGTATTTCTTACACCTCCACATAAAAGCCCTTCATAAAATCCGCCACCTTTGTGCATAAGCATCCTCTTTTGAAAATGTCCCAAAAGAGTCCTGCTGACAGGGTCTGTCTGTGTTAGAGGGGAGGGAGGGTGTTTGTGGGGAGCTCTTGGTGGCCAACTGAAAATACTGTCTTCTACACCTGTTCTCTTTTGTTTTTTGTCCATTTAGAGGGTGTAACAAAATAAAGTCCAAGGGCTTTCCCAGACGTTTCCGTGAAGTGCCTTCTTCTGGGGAGAGAGGAGAGAAGGGGAGCAGGTGAGGGGCGGTCAAGCTTAAGGGGGGTCTTGATGGCCGGGACTGGCTTGCCGAATTTTTGTTTTGTTGCCATGGGGATTAAAGTCTTCTAGAAAGCACAATGCTGACACTCACCTGTTCTACCCCAACTCCCAAAAGTAAGACTCGCAATTATCAACTCAGCTTGTGGGTAGCTGGTACCAATTACACTTTGTCCTCTGTGTGCTTGCTTTGCTTTATTTTGTGGTTTTGGGGGGTGTTTTTGTTTCCAGGTTTGTATGTACTGGGGATGCTCCATGTTTGTGTGTCTGTATGTGTATTGCATCCATTTTTTCTTTCCAAAATTTCAAATATTTGCATGTTTTAGAGCTTTAAAAATAGCACATAATGCATGTGTTTCCTGGAAAATATCTTTCAGAAACCTAAATTTATAGATGAGTTAGGGATGAAGAGCAGGAAGGGGAGAAAGAAGTGAGCAATTGTGGAAATACCATGTATTTTTTCATAAGAAGGGTGAAATTTTCAAAAAAGTAAAAACATATGAGTTCTAGATAGTTTGAATACTTAGAAAAATTATTGTCCTAGAAAGATTCATAATAAACTTTTAGAACTCATGATTGTATAGTCTTAATCACCACACTTGAGCCTCTTGATAATATTTCTGTAAGGCTTATCTTAGTCAAAATCTATTTAATATACGATAATCTTTTAATATTAAATTGCTAATTAGGCTAATTCACTAATCCATATTATGGTGGAGCAGTCCCTTTTTACTTTAAATGAACTAATTATAGGAGTTACAATAGAATTTTTACCTGGAATGTTTTATCTCCATTGGTTGTGGGTAAATCAGATTATTAAGAAGAAATTTTAGCTATCCATCCATTATCATCAGATATACCTATGATTTCTGAGAAGGTATAGTTCAGGAATTGTGACAGACTAATGAGAGTCCGTGATCTATCTTCTTTTAAGCTGTGTGGTACAATTTTGGCCTTGTAGGGAAGGCAGTAACTGCTGACACTGGTAATATAATTATTCTCTGATCTCTTTTTGCTTATTGATGTCTTTGATTTCTGATACATTTTCACAATTCCAAGGGTAAAAACTAAACTAGAAGCCCCTCTGTATAGGTTCCGATTCAAAGATCTAATCTTAGGGAGACCTTAGACATTTTTTAAGTACCTAACTTTCATACCCGGTCCGTTGTAAATATAACATATTTTTGACTGTAACAATTTAAAGAGCCAGCATCACCTTGTGAATAGCACAAAGATAAACGCACATCCAATTTCTAAGTTCTCCCCAGAAATGATGCCGTAGCCTGCTAGACTGTCTCGTTTATGTACTTGGCCCCAGTGTGGAAGTGGGCTCGTTACAGACATGTTTTAGATCACAAGAGAGATGCCCCAGTCCCTCCGATATCTTCCCTACTTCTCAGCGGGGGGAACTTGGGGGAAGCATAGTCAGTTTCATCGAGGTCTAGGAGTTGGGAACCATCTCGGGAAACAATGAGTTTTTATAGACTCTACCTGATTTTGAATCATGTAATTTACTTTACTATTTTTAATAGTGTAGCAGCTAAAAAGACAGACTTGTTTTTTGGGTTTTTTGTTTTGGGGGCTTTTTTGCAGCAAATTTCAGGAACTGGGAAAAGATAAACTTTGGCTCAGGGAGATGAGGGTTCTAATCGCAGCTCTACCACTTCCTGGCCCTGCACCCAAGAAGCCCTTTGAGCCTGAATTTCTTCATCTAGCAAGTGGGTCTAATGGTAGCTCTTTTTCATGAGGTTGTTGTGAAAATTCAATGAGGTGATGTATATAAAATGCTTAGCATGTGAAATATGTTACCCATTGAGAAGACGAGGAAACTGAGGCTCTGAGAAGCCAGGTTATGTGGCTAGGTCTCCCTGCTCGAGTGGCTGCCGTGGGGCTTCCACAGCAGTGGTCCGAGTCCTGACACGTGCCCCTTCTCTCTGCTAAGCTGCTGCGCTAACTGCTCCGTGAGGAAGAGATGGGCCAGATACAGACCCTGTCCTCAGGGGGCTTAAAGCCTGTGCTCTTCCTCACACTGGCTGCCCTGCCACACTCTGCTCCCCCAGAGCCTCCGGATTCCTCATTCCCCACCAGCCCACTGCCCCTCCCCAGGCCCATCCTGCTGCTGCGCCATAGAAGCCTTCCGAGGACAGGGTTCCCCTACTTCTGCCGGGCTCCTTGCAGGAGGCTGCACTTCCAGACTGTCTCCCACTTTGGCCTCTTTTGTCCACTCTCATTTCCTCTCCCGGCCTGCATCTCCATCCAAAATGTGGCCAGCAATCAGGAGACAAGCCCCCAGGGATGCCTAAATCACAACGCTCCAAACAGTTACAAGAGCTGTTACAAATTTCCTGCATGTTAACACACACTACCCTTCTGCCCCTGTCGTCTCACTGTCCCACGGCAGGAAGGAAGGGACTGGACCAGCTGAGGCCAGCGCAGAGAGAATTGCTAAAAGCAGGACAACGGCTGTGAGAGGTGATAGCTCATTATGCCCCACAGAAAAGAGAGGGGAAAACAATAAAAATCAGGCCAAAGCACTTAATTTTTCAATAAAGCCGATTTAAATTTTGAATAGGTAATAACTTGACATGGCTCAAAATCAAAAAGTTTAAAATTATACGCACCCCTAAATCTCCATCCCATCATCTGTGCACCCTGCTCCCTACCCTCTGTCCTCACCAACAGGTAGCCACTATTGCTACTTTGTTGTCTGTGCTTCCGGAGAGTGTTATATATAGATAAGCAAATATGCGTATCCCTTTATCCTCTGTACGCAGTGGAATATTGCACATGGTATCATGTGCCTCGCTATTTTCACTTAACACAATTTTTCCCTATGCCTGTATAGTTTCTTCTTTCTTTTTTACAGAAGCATGATATTCCTTTGTATAGATGTGCCACTAAACCAATCCCTGTGTCTGTCATTTTAGTTGTTCCCTGTCTTTTGTTATTGCAAAGAATACTGTGGTGAATAACTTTGTTTATATGTCATTTTGCAAGCAGATAAGTATATTTGTAGGATAAATTCAAGAGAATGGCTGTATCACAGGGTATGTGCATTTGTAATTTTGATGGATGGTGCCAAACTGCCCTCCCAGGTGGGCTGCCAAGGTGGGTTTCCCTCAGCAGTGTACGAGCTTGCCTGTTTCCCCACAGCCTGCCCAGCCAGTGTGTTGTCAGACTGGGGCCCTTTTGCTAACCTCACAGGTGAAAAAGAAACAGTGCCCCAGTGTAGTTTTACTGTGTTGTCTCTTATTACAAGTAAGGCTGAACATCATTATATTATCAGTGAGGTCGAACCACTTGGTTTTCTTTTTCTGTAAACTGTTTATAGCTTTTTCCCATTATTCCTTTGAGCTATTGGTCTTTTTCTAATAAAGAAAGATACCCCTTGTTAGCGATACAGGTTGCAAATATTTTTTCCCAATTTGTAGTTTACCTTTTAACTTTGGTTATAATGCTACTTTGACTTTCATATAATCAAATTTATCTGTATTTTCTTTTTTGTTTTCTAGATTTTGGATTATCCTTTAAAAAAAAATCTTCATTCAGAGGTTACTTTTTTAAAGTACTTCTTTAAAATTTAATAGTACTTCTTTAAAATTTAATAGTAAATTCTTAAGTCATTCGGAATTTAACCTGGTTGATAGTGTGATGTCTGAATCAACCTTTTTTTTCCAGGTGGTCCCAACTATTTAAAAAATACTGCCATCTGGGGCTCAGCAAAGAGGCTCATAATACCTTATTGGATCCCTGTAATACCACTCTTACAACAAAATACAGTCAATCGGCATATTAAAATAAGCAGTTGCCAAAAAGCTGTTACCAGACTATTTTATGTTATAAATACTGAATAATATGTGCCGTAAATAAAATGTGAATTTCATTTCCTACCTCCTTCCCAAAACGAGCTGGACCATCACATCACCATTAACTTTCCCACATCAGTGGGGGTTATGTCAGTGCCTTAAAACAGTGCCAAATGAGGTAAAGAGTCCCTCCAGCCTCAGTCCAGATGTCCAGAACACGCCAGGCTAGGGTCTGAATGGTGAGACAGCTGCCGCAAAGCCCCTGACTGCAAGCCTTCTTTTTTAGGTAACAGCTGGGAGCCAATAGTTGAAGCCAACTGTAATATAAAAACTGTCATATTCAGGTTCTTGGTCTTGTCAAAATGTGGTTTTTGGTTTTTTTGTTGTTGTTGTTGTTTGTTTTGTTTTTGTAGAGACGGGGGTCTCGCTGTTGCCCAGGCTGGTCTCGAACTCCTGGGCTCAAGCAGTCCCCCTGTCTCAGCCTCCCAAAGTACTAGGATTATAGGTGTGAGCCACCGTGCCCGGCTCGAAATGTGCTTTATGAAGACACCTTTGCTCTCTTATCTCCTGGAGAGTATTACCAGTACTTCATTTGACCCTGGGTGTCTGCAAGGATTTCTTGGCAAACTCAGCTTTTAGCAAGAGAATATATTGTTTGGAGACCACTTTTGTGTCTGTAACTTGTTAACTTTCTCCCACCTTCCTAAAGATGTTAATTGCAGTCCATATGAATCATCCAATAACGTTCTCACTGTGGGAATCAAATTTTTGTCACTTCCAGCTGTAAAAAGAGTTAACTGGGACCTCTCTCATACTCATGTGAAATCTAAAATATTTTGAAACATTTTCTCCTCTTTTAAGTTTGATATCTGCATCCTGTTTCATACTCCATCCATCTTTGCGTGATTTTGATCTCTCTTCCCTTTCCTTCCCTTCCTCCCCACCTCGTATCTGATAAGCCCGGTTTATCCAAGGCATGACAACCACATGCCCCAGGATTCCCGGGACGGCCTGATGTGAAGCATGCCATTCCATCATCCCCCAAAGCATATCCACATCTGTCAAATCTCAGGTCCCCTTTTATGATTTAGAAAATACCACCGCCAGAAACATATTTTAGTTTCCGAATTTTTGTTTTTAGAAGATCCCTTCCTGAAAAGATACTAAGAGTGTAAACTGAGTTTTATAAACTGAATCCTTTAACATGCAGTGAAGGAAACTTAACAGCAAGTGAGTTGTTGTATATGAAAAATCTCAACTTAGAACTTAAATTGGGCTCCTTTCCAAGTGGAATCCCAGAGTTATTTCAAACAGACAGTCCTCTTTGAGGAAAAGCCCAACAACGCCAACAGCCTGTTTCTTCTATTGTTGTATTTGTCACTTCAATTTCTTGAAACATTTTGCCCTAATAAATCAATCCATGTCTTTTAAATATAGCTCTCAGTCATCTTTCTTGAAGACGTGAACATTTTCAACTTTATAAGTGGCTCTTATTCATACAGGGTTTACTACAACAAATCCATTTATAAAAGTAAATATTAATGTGATTTCTGTTCTTGACAGCATGAGAATAAATGGGATTATTAGCGGGCATGCCACTGTAAATTTAAATGAGGGCAGTCGATAAATCAGTTAAGATTGCTTAATTAATATTCAGCAGCAGCTCAGCCAACCGCCTGCTCTAGTCTGCAATTAGAATTTTGAGCTGCACATTGCTAACAAACTCCGTCTCACCCTGATGTGATTATAAAACCATTGAGTTTAATCTGAAGACAGTGACTTGGTTTCTAATCCCTATATATCAACATTTGGTTAGTTTGCAATTCTGGGTTTTCGTAAGTGTCTGGAAACCACATTGTGATCCTCCTTCCCGCCCATGCCCCAGCAGGGTGGTGTTGCGGAGGGCATATTGTTGTAGTCAGCCAAGGACCCTGCCTGAGGACTGTGTGACATCTCAGACTTGTCGAAAGGGATGTATATGTTGACCCAGAAGTCTATAGACCTCAGAATCCCCCTCTCCGGTAAGCAGGTTTGGATGCCTGCCTTTGGAGGAGCCTTTCTGATATATATATAGCAGTGCTGAGTGGAATTCCAAACATTTCTTATCATTCAGTCTTTCTGGACTCCCCATCAGCACTTTGCTTCTGAAAAGTGTTGGTCACCTAAACTATTTCCAGGTTCTTGTCAGAGAGGCAGAAAGAGATAGCAAGAAAATTGTTAGTGATATTAGAGGTTATCTAACCAGGCACCTGGGAAAATAGAAGCAGCAGAAAGGAAGGCCTTTATACAAAAATTTGGTCATTCTGGGTATTTTGCCTTAAGAATGTGACAGATTCCTGGAAGGAAATGGGGGTTCGAAAGTCTAGGGATTTCCTGCTTACATTTTGTTTGAACAGTAAACCTCTATAACTTGAATTTTATGAATACTTATTAATATAAAGCACTGTCAGAGCAGCTGGGGGGGTGTTTCATTAGACAAGAGAGCCAATTAAGCACTGGAACCTGTCATGTGCTGGCAGTGCGTGTTTCAGTGGGGAGCTCAGGGACTCGTGGTTGACAGCTGATACTGGTTGATGTTTACTGCGTCCTGAGGAGAAGACGTACTCTGCACGTGTGTGTGCTCTGCTTTCTCAGGAGTAGAATTTTCGATTTTTGGAAAGGTCTTTATCCTCAGAGTATCTCCCTTATTTGAAAGAATGGAAAGTTATTTTTAGAAATTTCAGCCCAAGATCAAATGTTCATGACCATAAGCCTCATGTGTCCCACGGGCTTCTTCAAAGCCAGACTTGTGCATACGTGCACACTCCTGCCAGAAGGCCTTCAGAAACCCACAGATCTGGACCTCAGCTGTGGGGTGTGGGCTTGAGACCAAGGGAGCTGCTAACCGGAATCGCCACAGATGTGATGAGCTACTGGAGACGATATCACACACTACCCTTGCCCTCTTGACTCCAAGCATTTCTTTTTAAAATATGTGAGCCCATGATGGTTTTCTAAAAAGGGATGAATGAGTGAAGAGTAATATAGGAAGCTTGGTCCCATCTTGCTACTTAGAACTTTCTGTGGAGATGTGCGTAGATCTGATATGTTGGCCATCTTTGGTCAAGTACCAGTAGCATCTGAGTGGCATTTAGGGCTGTGATGTAAGATAAATGCATACCTTCACACAGGGATTCTCATTCAGCGTGGCAAGAAGCTTACTCTGTGAGAGACATATGAGTAATGTGACCAACTTAGGGACCAGCGGATTCACATCTTTTGTTTTGTTTTCATTCTCTCCCATGTACCCATTGAGTTTGAATTGACTTGTGCAAACTGGGCTGTCTCTTGCTCCCACCTGGGAGCATTCAGTGAATGTTTGGTGTAACTCCCTCTGTCTTGGTACTTTGTTGATGGGGGTGGGTTTCAGGAAGTCATCCAACACAGTGGTTTTCCACTTTGTTCAAGTGGCAGGACACCTGGAATTCAGGATGTCAGAACATCATGAACTACTTAATATTGACAACTTCAATTCCTTCATAGAAACTGAAATTAATTTTGCTATGAGACAAGTAGAACAATCCACAGGATGGTTTAAAAGGTAGCTTTAGGTGGAAAAACTTTCACTTGAAAAATCTAAGTTTTTTCTGCGATTAGAGAAAAGACTTTCAGAGTGATGGCAGAACACTTTGCTCCAACTTCAGAGAATGTCATCCCATTTCTTAGAACTTAAGTTCTAACAGAAATGGAGCAGAAGACCTTCAAGTTCTTATTCAAGTATGTACAATTCCGGTTTTCTTTCCGTATCTGAGATGGTTATGTTAACCCCCTTGAAGTCTTAACCACTGTTTCTTATCCCATATAGGATCCTATAAATTCTAGTTTTACTTTTATGGGTACTTTAATGGTATCTGCCACATAAGACTGTTTTATTTTTTAGTGGCTTCTTGGTGACAGCGCTGGAGACTCTCAGGAACCACTTAACTTTATCACAGTGGTTCCTGACCAGAGACAGTGCACACCGGAATCCTCAGGGGAGGCTTTTCAGCAGGTGCATGGGGGCTGCGCCCCACCCTGCACCTGCTCAGTCAGAATCACCAGGAGTGGGGCTCATCCAGTATGAGCCCCCTAAACCAAAGAGATTTGCACAGCTGGTTAATAATCACCATTTGATGAGAACGTTACTAATGAGAGAGGCTCTTTAGGACCCTCCAAAGCTAAAATAGGGAAGTGAAAGTGGCAGAAAAATATATGATGCAAATGTAGATTAGGGGAAGCAGAAGACAACTAATGTGGATCATTACTAGGGCAGTCGGAGTCAAAATAATGTTACCTGGCCTCAGTTCCTCAAAGGGCATAGACAGCACCCTGGGGAAGGCAGGAGGTAGGGAGAAGGGGGAATTTGTAGTTAAACTTGTAAATGTATTTTTTCATTTCAAACATGATCCATTTCATCGTTTTCCCTTTTTAGGGTACTTGTACAAGCAAATGTTCATTGTGAAGAAATTATAATTTTAGAAAATGGCTCTTCATGATCCTAGAAATCTGTTTCATTCAGGGAGGGATTTTAAGGGTAAGTTAGTTGAAAGAGAATTGGACCTAGATAGAAAATTGAAATTGCGAGCTCAGTGACACACTTGAGTCCTTTCAGAAATTCTATCTCCATTCCCCTGAGCTCAAAATTAGAGACAATACTGCCTCTTTGAACATATCTCTGTTTAGAGGTTTAGAGGCATTAAAACTTCTGTTTTCTTTTCCTTTTTTCCAAAATCCCTCCTTTGCCTTTTTATTGTTGGATACCACTGAAGGTCAAGAAACAAAATTACTCTAGGGACTTCTCGAAAATGAGCAAGTTAAAATATAATGCCACGTGCTATCCAGCTGCTTTTCTTAGGTATTAAACAATGTAGGATATGTACACGCAAAGGGATCATCTCAGTGTTGTTGACGGCAATGAAAAATTGCCAGCAGCCTACCACCTTTATCAGTCCCCAGTCAAGAGGAAAGCCACATGTAATTTATTAAAGGAATAAATTAAATACCAGCAATGCAGTACCCTCTATGAAATGGAAGATTAGCAAACATTACTAAAGAGGATGTCAGTCTATATTTGTTGTCAAGGAGATATATGTATTTTGTTTTGAAAAAATAAAAAACCCAAAAAACAGCCTGTCTCTTTTTGGGTGAGATTTCAGCAATACCTCCCTGACTGATCACCTGCTTCCATTCTTGCTGCCCTCGACTCCATTCCTCACACAGCAGCCAGATGAGCTTTTTGAAAGAGACAAACCAGACCGTGCTACTCCATGGATTAAAGCCCTTCATGGGCTCGCCGTTGGTCTTCGACATCAGCGGAGGTTCCTTGTGGCCTCCTGGATCTTACGTGGCCTGGCTCTTGCCGCCTCTGCAACCATACTTTCTGCAGCCTTTCTCTGCACTTGCCTCCGGCTTCCTTTAAATTCCTACTATGTGCCAAGCTCCCACCACTCTAAGGCTCTTTAACGGGCTGCTTGATCTGCCTAGAATGGTCTTACCCTAGAACTTCACAAAGCGAGTCCTTCTTAATCGGGCCTCAGCTCAAATGCCACCTCCTCGGTGAAATCCCTTCCCTCACCATCATCGGTTATAACCATGGTATTCTGTTGTATTTTCTTCGTAGCTCTTCACTACTTGAAACTGTCTGTCTACCTGTTTGTTGTCGATTTTCCCCACGAAGCCATAAACGCCAGCAGGGCAGGGGCCTTGTGTGTCTTGCGTATCATTCTGCTCCCAGCCCTTCACAAATCAGGAATAGTCAATAAACACACGAGGAAAAGTTCAGAAGGATATATACCCCAAAATACTAATAGTGATTATTGCTAAGGGAAGGATTTCGGGTGATTTTGATTGATTTTTTTCTTTTTGTTCATTTGTATTTCCTAATTTTTCTGCAAAGATCATCCATTACTTAGATTATTTTCTATTGATTACCCCAGTGCTTAGCCAGGCGTCAGGAAGTGGTTTTAAGGATTATAGACGGTTGCAGAGGATGTGTTATCTACACCCTTGATGCTGTGCAGTGGGTGCTGTACAAACATTTGCTGAATCCACTGAAGTGTGTATTGCAAGAGGAGACGCTCCACCGAAAGTTCAGTGGTTAGCTGCCCACCCACGTCTTTGTGTGGTAGGAAAGTGTGTTTCGTGCATGCAGCAAGGTGCGGATGTACACAGCTTTGTCTCCCACGTTTGTGACCCTCATCCCCAGTTGTGTGCTTGTCTCTGGCAATCACGGAGTTATTTTGCTCCAGGGAAAATCCATTATAAACAGCAGCACATGGGGCACGGGAGTGTGATTTGCTTCAGTACACACTGCTTTTTTTCAAAGATAATGTGGAGCTTTTAGTTCCACATGTAACTGAGAGACCGGCTGAACTGCCTGCCTGTTTTCTAGGAAAAAAAAAACCTGCGCAGTACATATATCCTTTCCAAGTTACTTGACTTTAACAGTAACTTGGCTAATAATGAGTCTATTTTCTAATAGCTTTATATTTTAGAAATTTAAGAGGCATAGTAATTACGATCTTAAAGTAGAAGTTATTTCTTTTGTTTGTTTCTTTCTGTTTATTAAAGGCTGACCCTGTAAATTTCCTCCCATTCATCTGAATGACTCAGAGCAATTCTTCTGGCTATTCAGTACTTGAATGCTCATCCTTTTAAGTCAGCAAAAACAGGTTTTCCTTATCTATGACACGGGGTGGTTAAAGTTCTAGCTCATTTGTGAAGTCCATAACCAATGTTTTAACTTTAATGTTACATTCTGGAAATCCACAAATGGGGGTGCAGGAGGTGAGGGAGAGAAGAAAGGAATCCAAGAGTAGAAAATTGGATGACTAATTTAGAAAAAGAAGCTATTATCTCAAATAACAAAATCATGTTTTTTTCACATGGATTTCCATTGTTTTACATTCAGAAAGTTTGGTTAGCAGCAGAGCCCTGTAATATTATATACATTTCACATCTATATAGCTTAAGTCTGACTGATATTCTTCCCAAATTTAGGTAAAGGCAGCTAAGTGAGAGTGACAAAAACTTGTTTTTGTGATACGAAACTTGTATCACAAATGCCAAATAACACATAGATAAAAATCGTTTTTCCTCAGTGCTCTGCAAGAGTAGCTCTGTGAGACATGTGCCAAAAGTTGGAGTAATTTAAGTTCAAAATCCCCTAATGGTATGGAGTAGCAATCCAGATCGCTTCTAGAGCAGTGTCCAAATGAACAATTGGTTAGAGCTGCCTTCCATCTGAAAACAGGCACTGCCTAAAGAACAGCGCTTCACACTATGACATGCGATCGTTTCTGATTACATGTGGTTCTAATAGCCCTCGTTAGAGACTGAAATATCTGCATGACTTGAGGTCTCCTTACTCCCACAGAGTTCTTCTTTAGTTTATAGCGTTGCTTGATTTTTTTCTAAACCTCCCCCCAAACCCCTTCTTTGGCTTCATAGAAACGGTATACCCAGTGCAACCATCCCAGGATGCATTCGATTAGAGGAACAGGGACAACTGAAGAAAAGGTGACTTACTCTAGTAGTTGGAATAGGGCCCCGAGAAAAAGCAAAGCTGTAGTGTGTGCAAATGTTGCTTGATGTGTGATGCCAGAGGAGGAGGTTGGAGCCCAGGGACACCGGGCACCAGAAGGATGCCGCCCGCTTGGCTAAAAGACCCAGCAGTAGGGCCAGCTATTGTAAAGCCCCTCCGCCAGATGAACAGGGACCCTTCTCTGGTCACAATAGGCATTCACGCTGAGCAGCCTCATTAAATATTCAGCCTGTGCTTCCGGCAGCTCATTAGGGCCGCGAGGAGCAGTGACGTGGATGCTGGAAAGCCGAGGGCCGGCCAGCATCAGGAGGCAGAGGCTGAATGAGCTGCTGATGGCTTTTCTCTTCACTGCCTGTCCTATGATGACCAGTGTGTGCTCTCTGCTTTGCCTCAAGTACAGGTAAAAACAAAACAAAACAAAAACAAGCAGATGACACTTGAGGGCTTCAGGACCTTGTCTCAGATGTCATCTGGCAAGGGCCTCTGATTTTGAATGCTTGCCCCTGAAACCCTCTGACCTCTTTACAGAGCTGTCTGAGGCTTCGGGGACCTTTGCTAAGCACGAACAATGTGGTACTATTGTGTACTTGGGCTGCTCGATGACTACATTTGAGGGGGTACAAGGTGTGGTTTTGAACTTGGTGCTGGTGGTTTAGAATAGCACATTATTTTTCTGTAACATGTCAAATTTAGAAATATTATGGGGTAATCCTAGCAGTTTGCACAGCAAGTTTATTCTGTGCCAAGTTTTCATGTATTGAGTAGTTCAATTCTAACCCTTTCCCTTTAACTATCAGTTGCATATGGTTATAATAAAAAATGAATATTCTTCAGCTTTTGGGGGCTCCTCTAATAGGCTGAATGTTATTCTCCTTGCATCTTGTTACTTTTATACGGGTTTGCCCTCAGTGCTGTGTGATGTTTAAAGCTGGGAAATTCTGTGAAAGAAGAATTGAAAAATGACAGATTCAGAAAAAGTATCTGTTAGTGTTTACATGTTTTTCTTTCATCTACACAGAAAATGTTTTCAGACTGCTCATTTCTACGTGGAAGATAGCAGTTCGCCTCGGGTGGTCCCCAATGAAAGTATTCCCATTATTCCTATTCCTGGTAAGTGAGACACCACTCTTATTTCCAGCAGTCTGATTGCTTTTCTTTTTTATTCTCAGTTTTATGTGATAGCCATGACAAAATATTTTTATAGCTGTTTTAAAGCTCGCTCCATCTTAGAGATCCTTAACTAAGGATAATTTGATGAAATCTTTGCTCCTTTACATATCTGCAAAGTAATAAAATCCTCTTCAAGAGGAACAAATAACTGAGTTAATATGGTGTAGAGTCACATGCAGGGTAGGGAAGTAACAGTTAAAAAAAAAAGGGAAAACATACAAAAAACATGTATACTCTACTTGGACTAAATTTCATTTGGATAGGCAACTTGTGCTTAATACATTGTTAAATCACAATTTGTGACACTTTTTTTAAAGGCGATTTTTCTTCTAAGATTCTTTACTCTGAAAATAATATATCTTAATATTGGAAGTTTTGGTTCTCAGGATGTTTGT
>NW_012133857.1:24666719-24667755 GCF_000956105.1 Propithecus coquereli
TATGACTGTGAAACTCAAGAGGTACAGTCATTCTTTGGGTACCAAAAAGAAATGCTTCTATTGTTTGCAGATTGTCACTAGGTGTGGTTATGGTTGGGGACTTAATTGGCCCCTTATGTGTGTGTATGTTAAGTCACTAGATACTGCTTGGATTGTCCGTGTTCTCTGTCCATTCTGGTCGGCTTTTATCACTAAAACTTGTCATACAGAAACAAGAGGGGTAACAAAAAGGTCTCTGATTAAGTTCCTACCGGATCATTTTGTGGCTGCTAAATGATTCCCGTACAGATGGGATAGGTTTTGTGTTACTGTACGTTCTCTGCTAATCCTGGCCCTTTATCCTTGGTGAAGGAAACTGCACTCTTCCTCTGAGAGGAGAGGAAGCAGACAGGAATCATCAGTCTTCATCAGCATGAAATAAGTAGTTTCATTGAATCTACCACATTTGCACAATAGCATGCATATATTCATTTTCCTCTTGCATCACCTAGAATATGTGTTGACCACTGGAAAATTCCTGGCAGCCGCTCTCCCCTCTGACCTGATTTGTCTGACAAACACAGTTGTTGGGTGACTGCAGTTGAAATCCATCTTTAAAAGGTTAAATGGTGAAATACTTCTTGGACTGTTTTTTAACTTTTATTTTCTTTTACCACTGGATTAAGAATCAGAAAACCCAGAATCTCGCCCTGCCTCCACCTTGAAACTTTTGGTCAGTGTCTTAAACTCTCTGAGCCTTAGTTTCCAGAATCCATAAAGTGAACAGGATTGCCTGCCCTCCTTGACACTTGAGGCAGCTGAAAAGATCATGAGATGATATGTGTAAAAGCACTTTGGAATCCTTAAATTAAGCCAGAAGTGTAAGCTGTTGAAACTTTTCTTCTCAAATCATGGTACTGTTAATCCCAGCAGTCATGCAGAAAGAGCATTTGCACAGCTCTGTTGTGAAAACTGTCCCTAACACTGAACTACATACACTGGGTGTGCCCCACCTTGCCCTGCTCTTCTTTGATTTGGGCTTTAGAACTTTTTTTTT
>NW_012133857.1:24668666-24673304 GCF_000956105.1 Propithecus coquereli
TGGTCTGGTGTATTTTTCATTTGTTCTTGGGTAAAAAAGATAAAACACTCAGTGCTAGTGTTAGTGTTAGTGTTAGGGATTGGCGGAGTTACACTGTAGTGAATCCTGGCAAACGCCGTAGACATTTGGAAGTTCCTCAGTGGGTCAGGTGTAATTAATAGGATGTGTGATTTGAACATCTCATCGCCATTTTTATTTGGCATCCCTTCCCTTTTGCCAGATTTGAACTTTGTACCTATGGGTTTCATTATATGCTTCTAAATACATATCTTCAGATATCTTAGATACATCTCTCCCCTTGACGTAAATAGAGGCATTACTTTCATTATGGTGCTACCCCCCTCCACACCTGCAGCTTTTCTGCCCCCATCCTGCTTGTCTGCCTCATTCTCTGTAACACTTTCCAGCAACTAATATGGTATATATTTTACCTGTCCGTTGGCTCCCCCACTGGAACGAGAGCTTCATAAGGACAAGTGGCTATATCGTCAGTGCTAGAATAATTCCTGGCACGTATTAGGTACTCTTTAACTCCTTGAATGAATGTCAGCAAAACTTCCTTAAAGTTCTTAAAAGGTTATGACTGTGAAACTCAAGAGGTACAGTCATTCTTTGGGTACCAAAAAGAAATGCTTCTATTGTTTGCAGATTGTCACTAGGTGTGGTTATGGTTGGGGACTTAATTGGCCCCTTATGTGTGTGTATGTTAAGTCACTAGATACTGCTTGGATTGTCCGTGTTCTCTGTCCATTCTGGTCGGCTTTTATCACTAAAACTTGTCATACAGAAACAAGAGGGGTAACAAAAAGGTCTCTGATTAAGTTCCTACCGGATCATTTTGTGGCTGCTAAATGATTCCCGTACAGATGGGATAGGTTTTGTGTTACTGTACGTTCTCTGCTAATCCTGGCCCTTTATCCTTGGTGAAGGAAACTGCACTCTTCCTCTGAGAGGAGAGGAAGCAGACAGGAATCATCAGTCTTCATCAGCATGAAATAAGTAGTTTCATTGAATCTACCACATTTGCACAATAGCATGCATATATTCATTTTCCTCTTGCATCACCTAGAATATGTGTTGACCACTGGAAAATTCCTGGCAGCCGCTCTCCCCTCTGACCTGATTTGTCTGACAAACACAGTTGTTGGGTGACTGCAGTTGAAATCCATCTTTAAAAGGTTAAATGGTGAAATACTTCTTGGACTGTTTTTTAACTTTTATTTTCTTTTACCACTGGATTAAGAATCAGAAAACCCAGAATCTCGCCCTGCCTCCACCTTGAAACTTTTGGTCAGTGTCTTAAACTCTCTGAGCCTTAGTTTCCAGAATCCATAAAGTGAACAAGATTGCCTGCCCTCCTTGACACTTGAGGCAGCTGAAAAGATCATGAGATGATATGTGTAAAAGCACTTTGGAATCCTTAAATTAAGCCAGAAGTGTAAGCTGTTGAAACTTTTCTTCTCAAATCATGGTACTGTTAATCCCAGCAGTCATGCAGAAAGAGCATTTGCACAGCTCTGTTGTGAAAACTGTCCCTAACACTGAACTACATACACTGGGTGTGCCCCACCTTGCCCTGCTCTTCTTTGATTTGGGCTTTAGAACTTTTTTTTTCTTTTTTTAAAAAAAAAAATTATTTCAGAATATTATGGGGTACAGACGTTTTGGTTACATAAATTGCTTTTGTACTATTTGAGTCAAAGTTATAAGTGTGCCCATCACCCAGATAGTGTGCAGCGTACCTGTTAGGTGTGAATTTACCCATCCCCTCCACCCCCTCCCACCTCCTTGATTTCTGATGAATGTTATTTCCATATGTGCACATAAGTGTTGATTGATTAGTACCAATTTAGCAGTGAGTACATGTGGTGTTTGTTTTTCCATTCTTGTGATACTTCACTTAGAAGAATGGTTTCCAGTTCCATCCAGGTTAATACAAGAGGTATTCACCATTTTTTTTATGGCTAAGTAGTACTCCATGGTATACATATACCACATTTTATTAATCCACTCATGTATTGATGGGCACTTGGGTTGTTTCTACATCTTTGTGATTGTGAATTGTGCTGCTATAAACATTTGAGTGCAGATGTCTTTTTTAATAGAATGTCTTTTTTTCCTTTGGGTAAATACCCAGTAGTGGGATTGCTGGATCAAATGGTATGTCTAAATTTTTAGTTCTTTGAGGTATCTCCATACTACTTTCCATAGAGGTTGTACTAGTTTGCAGTGCCACCAACAGTATATGAGTGTTCCTATCTCTTGGCATTCACACCAGCATTTGTTTTGGGACTTTTTGGAAAAAGCCATTCTCACCGGAGTTAAATGATATCTCATTGTGGTTTAAAGATTTGCATTTCCCTGATTATTGGAGATGTCGAGTATTTTTTCATATGTTTATTGGCCATTAATCTTTCAATTCACTAGAATCCTCTGAAAATGCCATACGTTGTGCCTGCCTTGCTACACCTCTGAGTAGGTGTCTTAGACCAGAAATTGCTTTTAAATGTTTTCTGCTTCATTTCCCAGCTACCTATTTAATTACCAAGTTTAATGCAACCCTAATGCATGTCTTTAAATGTTTCTCCTCTTTTAAATGTGAGTTTCTCCTAATTCATACTCATTGGTAGGATAAGTATATGTAAAGAAAATTTCTTCAGATTCTCCACTGACTGAGAAATCCATGGTGTTTAGTTCTACCTCACTTAGCATAGGAGATGCATTCCTGATGAGTTGTAACACATCTGTAAAAATGAATTATTTTAAATGCTGTAAGGCGGTGTGATATTAAAGGGCTTACCTAGTCAAACCACGAGTGAGGCTAATCTTTCTCTGTTTTCTCAGGTTTTCATAGACAGCATAGCCTTAATAGGGGCACACACCTAAACAAATGAGCTTCCTTCACCCAAAACTGGGAAAGAGTTACCCTAAATGACCTTTCCTAAAAGAGCTTTCAGCTTGATCACACTCTCTTGTTTTTCTTAAATAAAACCCCACAGTCCTATTTAATAGTTATATTTATAAAATATTTTAATTCATGAAGCTCTTTTAACAATCTGTTATTCTATTTATACTTATGGTTTCTTCTGATTGTAGCAGTACAACTGTGTCTTAAATAAGAAAAACACAATTTTTAATAAATTCCTGAGTTATTTTCACTCTATTAAAGCTTTCACCACAATTCTTCTTTAATGGAGCTCTCCATGGGATTATTTTAAATGATTTACCTTAGAAATTATCTAATTGTTTTTACATCTATAAATAGTATGAGATTTATAGAGCTCTTATGGAATATTTATTCTTCCCATTCAATCTCAGTTATATTTTATACTTTCTCAAAACCTAGTAACAAAAGTATTGGGCCCCAGATTTATCAACTTATTTTATCACTTGAGCTTTTAATTTTCTAGAAGTGATTTTTTAAAAAAGATATTTCCAGACAACCACCAGTAAACTGCACCATTGTATTGGTTAAAAACGTGTGCATCAGGGTAAGATTGAAAAATCAGGTACCAAACTATTACAAAACTAGAGCTCCAGGGTCATCACTGTAGAATATGTGATATATTTTGTTCCTAGAACAAATTTTACAGTTAGCCTTTAAAAAAAAACATCATTATTTATTTTCACTATAGTCCTATAGAGACAGATGCATCCATATCCCCATTTTACAGAGGAAGAAACTGAGGTTCAGAGATATTATTTAATTAGGTGAAGGTTACATAGCTCAACAGTGGCACTAACATTGGAATTCTCTGTGTGACTTCAAAGCACAGATGCTTAGAAATGGCCCTGCCACCTCTTGGCATGCTACTGTGACAATTTTGATATCTCAAGACTTCAGATTCCTCATTTGGATATTGTTTCATTAAATCAAGGCATTTTCAAATACATGTGAATATTCTCCTTAGTTTTTTCTGACTTCTTGATCATTGTCTCTTTCACTAGCACTGGCCATTTGCTTCTCCATTAAATTTTCTTTTGTACTCCTGGAGGGAGTTTCATAATTTTGGCATTGAAGGCTTCCTCCATATTAAAAAATCTCCCCTCTCATCTCTATTGTCTAATTACTTTTGTTCTCTTCCTTCCTAAGAAAAAGATTTTCTATCCAGTAATGCTTCCATTCCCTGTGCAAAAACAGGTCTGTGTGATTTAAATGACTTAGGGAGGAATTCACAGACATGTTGAATATTCCACAAATTTAGACACTAAATCAGCAACTTTTGAATGATTCTGCTGTGGTTAAAATTCATAAACAGTTCTTATCATTAAATCCCAAAGCATAAGTGGAATCAGTAAGTTACACTGACTTTTGGAAAGTATTATAAAATAGGCAAGCAATTAAGGAAAGCTGCTAACTTTTTGATACTTATCCCTTGGAGACAGCAGTTTATAGGACTTATTGAAGAACTTCAAATTATTGATTTTTGTAATTCTAACAGAAATTTAGTATCTTCAGTATGTTCTTGTGGTTTAATATAGAAAAGAGTCTTAAGAAAGATTTTTTTTCCTCGTCTCACCTACACTTAAGGAAAATATGGACATGCTGGAGACTGTGAATATGGTGGCTAAGGTTAGATGTGTTAGAACTCATAATGCAAGAGTATTTATCTAGCAAGAGTGCAGTGCTTTTAGGCC
>NW_012133857.1:24674407-24705280 GCF_000956105.1 Propithecus coquereli
CGCCCAGCTGGCTCTTAATATTTTTTACTAATGTTGTTCCTTGGTTACTGGTTTCTTGCTGTTACTGTGTGAGGACAAAGCATAATTGAATATAGTAGCCCAGCTGTCAGTCCCTTCATGTATGTGCTTTCTATCTTCTAAGATACTGAAGTGGTCACAAAATTCTATCTTTAAGATCCACATTATTCTTAACATTGACAAGTACTTTTAAAAATCTGGTAATCTTGGGATATTCTTTTGAAACAACAAACTCAAATAATACTTTTGTTGCAGTTATTAACGAAGCATTACCTACGTATGTCATCTACAAATTATGTTTGCTGTATTATAGTACTTATTCTTTTAGACTTTCATTTACATAAACTTTTTAAAATCAGAAACTTAGCTAATGAAATTAACCTGTTTATAGAGCATATTGAAAGAGCTTTCCAAATGTACAAATTGTCAGATGCAAATGTCCTTACAAATGCTTTTCTCTGGAAATTAGAAAATCTAACTTTCTAATAAAAGCATTATAAAACAAAATGTTGCTGCTAACCACTGGCTTAGAAATCAGAAATGATTCATGCCTTTCCAGCAGTTAAAATACATCTTAATAATTTGAAGGTCACTGGCTTCAGCAGGGTGCCAGAATATAAAGGCGTTTTAAACGTGCAGCTTAAAACCCTTGGGATTAAACCAACCTTGTTGGCATATTTTATTTATACAGAGATTATCTCCAAAAGAGATTCATTGGTCTTTTGACTATAATGAAGCCCTTTCTTTATTGACTTCATTGTGTTGTAAATGAAAAGAGATTTCTTTTTATGGCAGGAAATAAAATGTTCCAATCTCCACAACACTCCTTGCATCCTAAGAGTCTGATTTAGACAAAAATCTATTTGTTGTGTCCTAACTCAGGAACTACAATCTTGATAATGTTCTTTTATTCCGTATTTGCTTTATCTTTCTAAGTTGAAACAGAGGTATTACCAAGCACTGAGAGAGGCCTGAACTTGGCCCTCTGGGAGGCTGACAAAGGCAGACAGGAGAGGAGCCGAGTTCCAAAAATTGAGGTCTATCCACCAGAGATGTGGTTAACAGGACCTGATAACAGCCCAGTCATGGGGACTCAAGGCAGGGGCGGAGGGTAGGAGGGCGGGAAAAGTCTGAGCAGCATAGATTTGAGCCAAGTACTATGATAGTGCTTTTGTGTTCTCCCTGCCTGGGGAGATTTGGTTGGAATTTGGGATAGAGTTGAGAGATCTGCTAAGGGTTAAGTTAAGTGAACTTTACAGGGATTGTTCACAGAGCCAGTGACTTAAGGACTTCTGAAATCTTAACAGTATTTGCATATATATGCCCACACACTTCCAGAGGAAGCAAGAAGGGATCTTTTCTTAAACAGACCTTAAGCCAGTCAGCCCCAGCAGCTAAGCATCTTGACAGGAAGGTAGATGCTGTAACACTTTATTTACCTGGCATCAAGGTAACCAGTCCTCTAAGGTGAATTTTCCAGGTCACTGAAGCTTACTCTTAAAGGCAAAGCATATCGTTTCAGTCTTTTTTCATTAGAACATTTCTTTCAAATGTACAATCTGGGCCGGGGGTAATACAACATGGAAGAAGAACCAAGGCTTTGGCATTAGCTTGGCCCCATCACTTGACAATGACAGTGGGCCTTGGGCGAGCCCCTTGGTCTCTTAGCCAGAGTTTCCTCATCTGTAAAATGGGAGTAATCACAGTCCCCAGATCATAGGGTTATGTGTGTAAAGCAAGCAGCACCTAACAGGAAACCATAATTACAAAATATTTGCTAAATGCCTAGCACTCTTTCAAGTACTTATGTTATCTTGTTTACTTTTCATAACACAATGAATTGGGTAGTATTATTCCCATTTTACAGATGAGGAAAGGGACTCACAGAGACATGAAGTCACACAGTCTGGCTCTGGCTTTTCCACTCATACCTTTGACTCTGGGTGCCTGATACACAGGACACATTCCATCAGTAGCACTGATGAAAATGACAGCTACCCAATTTTACTGAGTTACAGGCTAGTAGCCCTAGCATTGAGCAGTGTGCCGAGGCTGGGTCCTCTGAGCAGCTCCTTCCTGTGGTATGTGTTCAGGGAAAGCCTTGGCTGCTGATTTTTCCTTTCTCATATCAAACCAAAAATTACAGAAAAGAAAACTAACTTTTTCTCATTTATCTCTGTTATTATTCCTTAAGATTAAGAGAAAGCAAATTTAGCATATACGAGTAAGTTAGAAGCCTAAAGTGTTGGTGATTTCCCTCTAATGGTTCTGAAGATGCAAGTACAACGGAGACATAACTGGAGATTTTGGAAAGAGCTTTTCCATATGTTCAAATGCATTGTTCTTTATTTCCTATAGTGTTACATTTGAGGTCAACATTATCTTAGCTTTGGTGCTTCCTTCTCAGTAGAAGTTTCTATCATCAGTTCACCCTCTTCTAATGCTCTGCTTTTGGTACCTGCAAACCAGAGACGAATTTCAAGCTTCATGAGAAGTGGTACATAAGGAAGGTTCTTTGTGGATTCACCAAAATAAAAGGCATCTTACACAGTTTAATTCTAACCACAAAAAGCTAAAATCTTGGAACTAAGCATAAAAATATTTAATAACAATAAGCCTGCTCTTCAAATACTGATCCTCAGTTGATTATTCTGAATATCTTATAATGGGGTGATTTAGTGATAATGGTAGTGGTCCTATTTTTGCCTAATTTAAACTTTCAGTATTTGAAATTCTTTAAGTAAAAATATTGGTACAAAATTATACAGTAATATTTTATCAGATTAACCAAGATATTCTGTTTAACTCCTTATTCTTCCTTGAAGTGGTGGTGCTTTGAGAATGAAGACAAACACTGTGTCACAGTGCACAGAAACACAGGCTTTGGGGTTCAGTAGACCTGGGTCCACATCTCAGCTCTGCCACTTAACTAATTGTGTCTTTTTGGACAAGTTGTCTCTCTTTCCTTATGTGTATTGTGATAACACGTTCCCTTCACCTGGTGCTTGTAAAGACAGATGTATGAAAAGCATTAAGCCCAATCCATGGCAACCAGTAAGGACTTAATAATGTAACTCTCTGGTTTATGTTGAGAGAATTCAATAGAAAAACTATGGAGAGGAAAACAATTAGGACTTCTAATTAGTCATGGACTTATATTTATCTTAATTTAGAGAAAAAAGGATGTATGAACCGCCGGCTATTTATCTTAATTGAAAGGCAAATAATGCGTTATCTGGGTAGCTGACGGTGGTCGGCACAGCATGCATCTATGTATATCTGCCTGTCTGGTAGTTTTATGATGCTGTCTGTGGTGCCTGGAAACCCAGAGGGTGTGGTTACGTTTCCTTGGATAAAGATGCAAATTAGAGAGACCAGTGAGTCATATATTTCCATGATTATCATACTGAGCTTTGCTAGATTTTTGCTGCATCTAGCCATGGCGGTAGCAGGCATACTGATTTCTGGGCATGTGTGACATTAGCTTGTATATTACAGTTGAGCAATTTGCAGGAAAAAACAATAAATTGTTAACCTGAAAGCATTTCTTTTAATGATTTAAGGTGGGCTATGGCCTTCAAATGCAGCAGTTTTTACCTTGCAGAATAAAACAGCTCTGAAGGTGACATGCTTTTTCTTACTTTGAACTAGAGTCCACGTCCTTAATCATGGCTAAATTTCTTGGGAATCTAAAATTCTAAACTATCTAAATTATCATTATGGAATTACTGTTGCTCTTTACCTATTACACTATTAAGTATGTTACTCTGCCATTGAAAACTGTTGTATCTTTCATTTCTACATAAATAGAACTGCTGTAGTCCATATTCTAAGGTGTTTGTGGTGTTTATTACTCATTTTGCCTCTTCTTTGAAATTAAGTTTATCTTTGGGTTAATCTTTTTAGAGACTCTCCAACTTCGTACATCTTAACCCTTTTCTCAACTTAACCTGAGATCATTTCATGGCCACTGATCACTATTGTAGAATTTGCTTACTTCTAAACCTTGTAAGTGAAGTGATCAGATAATTTTGGAAATTTTTCTTGAACTGTGCATTCTGCTAAATATTCTGGAGAAACATTTTGGCTCTGCTTTCTCTGTTAATGCTGGTTACATCATGGAAGCTATAGATTTCTTGGGCATGCAAAATGATTGCATATTCATGAACATCTTCAATTCTGAAATATTTGTAAATAACTTGGCAATTTTTTTTCCATAAGGTTGCCTATTAAAATGATTAGGACTTTAATTGTTTACACAGAAAGAATTTGTGCTTACAGAGCATCACCAATTTGATAAGTAACATTTCTATGCTAAGCAACTTGGATTATGAACATATAAGTCACCTTCCCGAAACAAAGTATAAGAGATGCTGTTTTCCACTTAAGAATGATTCAAGTTTGAAAATGTCAATAGATGCAAAAAGCCACCCTAGAGCTTTGCTCTCTCGAAAGAAAGAAGAGAAGGAATGACATAGTCAATGTTAACTGTCACCAGATGAAGAGAAATCAGATTGTCAGGCCTGGATCTATAAAATTCTTGCCAAAGTAGGACCTCATTTACACATACAGATCTTCATACCCTTTGCTAAGAAAAGCATCTGTGGCAGTTTAGATGTTTGTGCGTTTGCCAAAGATCTTTCACTCTGAATAAAGTAAATGTCATGTCTGTTGTTTATCTCAAATTCAGCAGAGTATTTTTAAAAGGAAATATTTGCGGGGGAGGGTCGAGAGAGAAGGGAGGAAGGAGGTTGGGGAGCTCCAGTTAGTTGGGTGTGGCTGTTTTACAGAGGTACTCAAATTACCAGACAAGATCTGGGTAAATAGGCTTAAAACATACTTTGGGCTCATGAACTGAAAGTGTCCTTTTGAAGTGACAACACTACAGTAAATTGGAATGTGGAGTCTTCCTGAATCTGTACCTAGTCTGTCAACACCAAAAAAAATCCAGTTAATTCAGTCAAACTGATTATTTGGCATCCTATAGGCACAGCTGTCTTGAGCTAAAATTTTGAACACTTAAAGATAGATGGCATTGTACCCGGAGCCAGCTGGTACAATGGCATCTATCTGTAATTGTGTATAAAAGATTGCTTAGACTTTTAAAAGATTGGAAATAGAACTTAATTGCTCCAAGTCGAAGCTGGACCCCATTGAGTAGCAATTTTCTAAAAAGCAAAAACAAAAAAAACCAGGTTGTAATAAAATTTCTTGGCAAATAGGTACCCTTGATAAATTCAGACTGCAACGGGTATGATGTGGTAATCTAACTATGTAAATTGCCATGAATATAAAAAGTAAAGGGGATTCTCTGTGTACCCTTTTTCAAAACCATATTTAACCTGGCTTATAGACATTCAAAGTCATAATGAGATCCTAATGTAAAGTAAATTCTGAGACTTTTCTTCACGACATCTATTTCAGGTGATACAATTAATCATATCACTCTTTGCAAAAATCAAATATTTGTCTTAGATAAATGTGATCTGCTTTATCAGTGTCATTTGTTTTATGGAAGTATTCTATGTGATTTTGAATATCATTTTATTCCCCCAGATGACATGGAAGCCATTCCTGTCAAACAGTTTGTTAAACACATCGGTGAGCTCTATTCTAATAACCAGCATGGGTTCTCTGAGGATTTTGAGGTATGTTTCAAAACTGGAAAGTAATTTCCAGAAAACTCTTATTTTACAGAGATTTTTGTAAACTTGAACTGAATTTATTCAAAGCATAACAAAACAATAACTGTGGGAAGTAGAGATCGTTTTTCTTTTCACTTGTAATTTTAGTAAAATGCGAAAGATTTATATACTCTGAAGGGAAACCAGAGTGTTACTTGTCATTTTAACTGGTATTCTTTTCCCGGTAAAATTAGGTGAAAATGAGTTGGTTGTACTTGTCCTGAACACAGACTTAGTGGTTGAAAAGAGGCAAACTGGTGAGGATTGTTTTTCAGATTCTTTCTTCGTCTTAATTCTGACCAGAAACGAGTCATAATGCAAAGCTCCGTAATACCATGTCCTCTCTGCGATGCACGTGGTGTAGTGGAGACAGCAGGTTTGGAACCCGATGCTGGCTCCACCAGTAGTGAGCTTTGTCATCATTGGGCCAGTCACTTCATCTCTGGTCCCCAGCTTCCCCATTTAAAAAAATGGCACTTATGTTACCCACATCCTAAAGTTGTTGGGAAAAAAATAAATGATTAACATCATTGAAAGTACTGGGTTAATTGTTAAGAACCAAGCAAAGGTTGATTGTTGTTGTTTTCATTATTATTAATCCTTGGAGAGAAGACATGGGTTAACACAGCCTTCTGATTTTAAGAACTGGTGTGTAGGAAACAAGGTAGAGAGCGGCACGCACCACCCTGCCAACTCTGGGTTCCGTGCCAGTTCAGCAGTGACAGGGTGTCAATGAGGAGCTATTAAACAGACTGCCCTTTTCTTCACTGAGGCGCTTAACTAAGGCACATCTCTGGCAGCAAGAGTTGTGCCGAGGAGGCCAAGTTTTCATGGCAGCTCAGCTGTCTTCTAGCTTTGTGGATAAGTGGGTTCCTTTCTCTGTCTCATTTCTACTTTAAAATGGAAACGATGATGATGATGATGATGATGATGATGCTAGCCTGCCCATCTCTTTTAACAAAATTGGTTATGGGGCTCAAATGAAGTAATGGAAGGTAAGCACTTTGGGATCATCTAGGAGTTATACAACTGGAAGGTGCAATTATCTTGCATGAACAACGAGAAATAAAAACAGGACTATAAGCCCCTGTCTCTATGCAAATTTGGAATCCCCAAAGGCTATCATAAAGGCAATTATATTGACAACTCATTTTAAATTAACTCTTTCTCTTACTTTTTTGTTAGTTTTTGCTCAGACTTTTCTTGTTTTTTGTTTCTTTAGCAAAACAAAACCAAAGGTGATAGAAAGAACCTCTGATTTATTCTGCAAAGTCATATGTTTTTATGGAACAAACTAAAGCATGTCAAGTATTTCATGCCGCTATTAGATGCTTACCCAGAAAAGGTGCCTATTCAACTACAAAGAACATGGTTTAAGTCAAACATTTTGTATTCATGAGGACAGCAAATGTGTGTGGTGTTAAAGTGATTTAGTTCAATTGACTGTTGGCTGGATGACTGAGCAAGAATATTGAGGCATTTAACAATGTTGATGGTATTCAGGACAAACATTTATCCTCTAGAGAGCAGAATTTGATCAGGATGATCAAATGCAACTCCGGTTTCTCAATTATTTATGATTCGAGACCCCAGTGCTATTCATCACAGCTGGTTTTGACACCATTTAATTATTCAAAATAACCAGCTACACCTCTGTAAACTTGATCTGACTTAAAATGGGCTTTGCTGCATCAAAATCATGCCTGTTAACAAATCCTGGGCATCTGTACCCTATTTCTATCCTTAAAAAAGAAAAGAAAAGAAATACTGTGGCTAAAAGCTTTAGTCGCCTACATTGAACTTTCCAGCTTAAGTATCATTAGTTGATAGTTATGGGGGTGGACTAGGGGAGGGCAGGCAGGAAGGAGGCAGTTGTTCTACTGTTATCATTGCACAATCTTTCCTGGTTTGAAAGGTTTAAAATCAGAGCAATTCAGAATAGGAAGAATCTCCTTTCTCCTGAAACAAACAGCAAAGCAGCAACATAAAGGGGAGAGTAAGGTAGTAGAAAAGCTCAGCAATACACTGTCATTTTACAAGAAACTGAAAATTTTAAGTATTTTAAAATAATAATGCTCCTCTTTTAGTAACTCTGCTAAAAGGGAAAACTGATAATAGTCTACATGAGAACTATTAAGGCTATTTTATAAACAAAGATAACAGGCTGTATAAGAGCAAGCAGAAAGAGATTTTATGTGTAATAATTAAAAAAAACTGTACTATGGTAAGAGAGTTAAAGTAATCTCAACCCCAGATTTCCTGACCCATTTATGAGGCATAATGATGGCCAGCATTTACCTAGCACCGCACATGGATTATTTGACTCCTTCCTCAGAACTACCCTATGAGGTAGGTGCTGTCTTATTGTCCCCATTTTACAGATGAGAGACCTTTAGTCATGAGAAAACAGAGGCATTGAGTGGCTGAGTTTTGAAATAGCAGCAGTAGGGTTTGAGACTAGGGCTATCTGACTCCAAGCCACACAGTTAACCTTGATGCCATCCAGACTCTTCATTAATGTCCCATATTGAGCTGAAGTCAGAAGCAGAAATAACCCAGATTGCCAGACTATTTAAAATTGATCATGCAGCTGTGCCTTGGCAAAAAAGAGAAAAGGGGGGTCAGCTAGAATGAGGAGCCCCCACTAAGAGTACCAGGTGCCCGCCTGTTGCATGATCTTTATGGTCTAGAGCCTTCTCAAGTAGATGAGAATCTGACTTATAAAAATCTTACCCAACATCTCAATAGAGGCCTAAAATTAGTCAAAGTGTTAAGATTATAGAGAAATACCACTTAAAAGTTGGTATTTGGCCGTTAAGAGGAGATAAAACAATTCATCTAATAGCTACTAAGTACCTACCATTCTCTGGCCATAATATAAGGTACAAAGATGACTTTAGACAAAGCCCTTACCCTCAAAGAGTTCGGTCTGAAGGGTGAAGGAGAGACCAGAGTGTATGCAATTACAGTAGAAAATGGGACAAAGCAAAATAAGTGCTGTAATGCAGGTACAAAGTTCTGAAGAAGTGCAAAAAAGAAAAGCTCCTATGAATTTTGATTGGTAATTTCAGCAAAAGTTCTACTTGCCCATCTTGTTTAAGAGTCTTGGAAGTAAAAAAATTTTGGTAAAGCTGTCACCGTTTCAGAACTTAGCTGCTTGAAGAATGAGAAAAACGACTCACTGGTAATTTTGAGTCTTTGTTTAGAAGTGATGTGGAAAGCTAGCTTTTTGTCGTTGTCAGATGAATTTTGGAGGCTGTGAAAAGCTGGTGAGGACATACCTCTAGCAGAGTTTGCAGTCACTGGAAATAACATCAATCCTCATCTCACGATAGCGTTCCCTTGCCTACCTGAGCTAACTCCAACCTCACTGTCTTTCCCAGGGAATGGTTTCCCAGAGTAGTAGTATTAAGAGATTGACAGCCTCTTCCACAGCCCCTATAATCATAACACAGAAAGCTTCCAAAGGCGCAGCGCTAGCATGCTCTTTCAAAAGGAGGGAGCTCCAAAGCTCCATAGGTCAAAAGAATTAATAGGCAGGGGTTGGGACAATCAAAAGTTGAAAGGCTGAGTGCAAAGATGAGGCCAGAGGTCCACAGCCTCTTGACAAGATCCTTTGGGGGGATCGCCTCTATTCCAATTAACCAGCTGAGCTAAATTTGGGCTGGTTGTTCATCAGAAATCAAGAGAACAAGGCTTTCTCCACCTGAGCCCACGCTCTGAGGGACCATTGGCCACAGTCGCTGTAAGTAATGAAAGGAGGCTTCCAGGGTTGCTGATGACATAGAATGAGGGGGTCCTGGTGAGGGGTACAATGCAGCAAACACTGCTGCCTACAGGAGGACAGAAAATGACCGTTTCGACTTTCTTGAGCCTTTGTGACAAAATACCTGTTTGGGTCTTAAATATTTCAAAGAAAAAACATTTTTAAACCATTTTTATGAAGAGAATCATAATTAAGATGAGGTTTTTATGAAAGGGGAGAAAAAAGTGAGTCAAATTTCACAAACTGTCCATGAAAAATGATTCTTTGTTAAAAACCAGCTGAAGGATGATAGGTAACCTCCAGTGCTGGGTTGCTTTTCGGGATGGGAAAGGCAGTCATTTAAGGCAAAGATACGTGGATTTCGATAGGGAAAGAGAACAGGCATTCTCAGCGAGGTAAATGGCAATGAAGCAAAGAGCAGGAAATCATATGGTCTTTTCAAAGGGCATGGAGTTAAAACTGTCTGGGATTGGGAAGGGAGTTAGTGGAAAAGAGGATGGGACCTTGAAAGCCTGGCTAAGGAATTTGGAATCTCTCCAGAGGTTTCTGAGTAAGGGAAAAACAAAGTCAACACAACATTTGGGGAAAATCAGTCTGGCAGCAGTTTGTAGCCTGAGCAAGAGCGGGTAGAAGCAGGAAGATACAGCGTAACCAGCACCTGTCAAGGGGCAGCTCTGTGGCCGACATTGCTCAAGCACTGGGCTACAGTCATGACCTAAACCTATCAGTGTTCTGTACGACAGTCCCCTCAACACAATTGAGGCTGCCTGAACTCGGACACTAAGCATGTTATACCTACTCGGTCTAATACTTGGTGACCAGGTCCAAAATATTTTCTTCTCAGCTTGCTTTGTGGAACTGAGTAATCTGAAAGATTTCTAGATGTGTTTTTGCTGAATTATTTTTTTGAAGTGAGCCACAGAATGGTAGGACAGTTGGCCTTCAAGCGCTCTTTAGACAGCTTCTCACATCAATGACGCCATGCAGGGGGTAATTTGGCTTGTCATCTCCCAAGAATTCTGAATATATCAAATTTTTGTGTTTTTCTTTGTTCATTTTTTGATTTTTACGTTATCTTAAACCTCCTGTTTTCCTTTGGCCCTCTCCTGTGGCTGTATGCCTAGTATTATTATTATTCAGAATATTCAATTTGAGAATTCCAGCTTTGTTATACAGACAGTAAAATACAAACAAGCTTAAATCTTAAACTATTTATCGGAGTGCTGAGTAGGAAACTTTACTATACATACTCCATCGGCCAGTGTCACTTTAAAAGGTTTTAACACCTATTAAAATCACATTAACTTTGAAATGCCAGTTCTGATGGAGAAAAGCCACTCCAGGATCAGATGATATTATCAGCATCTAAATGAGCCAAACAGGACTGCAAGGAATTACAGATGACATTATTATCTACAAGACAAAATCAGAAGGCCTCAGGCAAACCTCATGGGTTCTTATAAAATCAGATTTAACATTATTTATGACTATTCTTTGTTTTCTGTCATTCACATAATTGGAAAAGTGAAATAGAGGCAACAGATCAGACCAGGGGTTTTAGATAACAAAGAGTTTGATTGGCCATATTGAATGACTGCTTTAAACAATGCGGACAGCTGCTCCCAAGCAGTCTTGGTCAATTGCATTACATTATAATAGAGGCCGAACCTTAGTCCATAGCGAGGGTGGTCAGATCCACACAACAGGAAAAGAAAAATCAATAAAGCGAATCTCAGACTAACATACTAAAAGCTACAATCTCTCAGCATAAAATATCTAAACCGTGCAGCCCTGAAGAGGTACATGCCAAACACATGGCCTTCAAAACCAGGAAACAAAAGGATGTCAACGTGTTTCAAATCCATTTCCAAAAGTTTTCTGCCCTTGAAACTGTCCAGAAGAACATGCCTCAGGCTTTTAAGGCAATTCCAAAAAGCAGGTCCTAATATTCCAAGTTTGGCTACATTGCTTATGTTCTTACAGATGCTAACCTATCAGAATGATTCGTTTGTGACCACACTGTTGTTTCATTTTAGAGAATAGAGCCAAAAGCAGCCTTAAGGCTCCTTAAACAAGTGTTTTCCAAACTACAGGTTATAAACTATTTTATAATACAGCAGGAGATATCAGAGTTTAATGGAAGACAGTTGCTCTGCCACTGCTATTTTTCTAAAGAAGGATAATTTAAATAAAATTAGAGTTCACAAATACTTTGTGATGGTCGTACATATCTGAGCTAGATATGATAATTAGCTGGGCTGTAGGTTAGTGTCATTGCAGGACTGAGTCTTTATAGTCAATTTGCAGTCTCATGGTTATAAAATGAGGCTATAAGGCCTGTATGCATATTGCAAATCATGGTGGAGATTATAGTTCTTGGAAATTCCTGTTCCTCCTTTAAGACTCAGGTGAATTGTCATCGCCTGTCTAAAGCCTTCCTCTGTTCCTCTATGCTCCCATCAGGTTTTTCAGGATTCTTTCCTATTAATCATATTTGTCTGGCATTATCTTTTTGAATGTTTTTCTCACCCACAGACCTGTGATATGTTCAAAAAAGAGATATTGTTTCACATCCCAATGCCTAGGTCAAAATATGTAATAACTTAGATGATTGGTGAATTATTAAAGAATGAAATCTTTATACCTTCTTCACATTCTTCATATGCTTGTTATGAATATGTCGGTAATTATATCTGACGTTGGGTTTGGGGAGGTAATGCTGGCTGTGGCTAGGGAATAACTTCTTTATTCCTTTGGATAGATATCGTGTTCCTTTCATTCTAAACTGTGTCTAAAATCTCACTGTTTGTTTTTTTCACTAGGAAGTCCAGCGCTGTACTGCTGATATGAACATCACTGCAGAACATTCCAATCATCCAGAAAACAAGCACAAAAACAGATACATCAACATTTTAGCATGTGAGTAATAAACTTTAAACTGTCTTCAACTGCGAGGAAATTAAATTTTCATGCTGGGTATAAGCCGAAAGCCAAGCAATAAGAAGCAGGATGCCAAGAATGATAGTTGCAAGCTAACCTCTCATTAGCCCATCTTCAGCAATGTGTAAGGAGAAGTGGGGACATTTTCTTCCCCCAGTCTTGCATTAGGCTGTCAGGTCTCAGAGAGCTTAATACGGTGACTGAAAGAAAATGTTTTGAGCTTCACTGTTTTCACATAAAATGTGGGAGCCACAGTTTGACTGTCCTTTGGCTATCTTGATGTTGGTTTTAACCTGTGAGGGCCAAGTCTTTTTAATACAAATAGAAATATTGGGAATTGAATAGACTAAGCTGAATTTTACACCAGTCTTTGTTTTTATTTCAGCATATTATGGGGGTACAAACGTTTAGGTTACATATATTGCCTTTGCCCCAACCAAGTCAGAGATTCAAGCGTGTCCATTCCCCAGACGGTGCGCACCGCACCCATTAGGTGTGAATACATCCATCCCCTCCTCGCCCTCCCACCTGCCCGACACCTGATGAATGTTACTACTGTATGTGCACATAAGTGTTGATCAGTTAGTACAAATTTGATGGTGAGTACATGTGGTGCTTGTTTTTCCATTCTTGTGATACTTCACTCAGAAGAATGGTCTCCAGTTCCATCCAGATTAATATAAGAGGTATTAGTTCACCATTTTTTTTAATGGCTGAGTAATACTCTATGGTATACATATACCACATTTTATTAATCTACTCATGTATTCATGGACACTTGGGTTGTCTCCACATCTTTGCCATTGGGAATTGTGCTGCTATAAACATTCTAGTGCAGATGTCTTTTTTTATAGAATGTCTTTTTTTCCTTTGGGTAGATGCCCAGTAATGGGATTGCTGGATCAAATGGTAGTTCTCCTTGTAGCTCTTAGAGGTATCTCTGTATTACTTTCCACAGAGGTTGTACTAGTTTGCAGTCCCACCAGCAGTATATGAGTGTTCCTATCTCTCCACATCCACGCCAACATTCATTGTTTGGGGACTTTTTGATAAAGGCCATTCACACTGGAGAAAGTGATATCTCATTGTGGTTTTGATTTGCAATTCCTTTTTTCTTTTTTTTTTTTTTTTTTGAGACAGAGTCTCACTCTGTTGCCCGGGCTAGAGGAGTGCCGTGGCGTCATCCTAGCTCACAGCAACCTCAAACTCCTGGGCTCAAGCGATCCTACTGCCTCAGCCTCCCGAGTAGCTGGGACTACAGGCATGCGCCACCATGCCCGGCTAATTTTTTCTATATAGATTTTTAGTTGTCCAAATAATTTCTTTCTATTCTTAGCAGAGACAGGGTCTCACTCTTGCTCAGGCTGGTCTCGAACTCCTGACCTTGAGCAATCCACCGGCCTCGGCCTCCCAGAGTGCTAGGATTACAGGCGTGAGCCACCGCACCCGGCCGATCAAATGGTATTTCTATTTTTAGCTCTTTGAGGTATCTCCAAATTCTTTTCCGCAAAAGTTGCACTAATTTGCAGTCCCACCAGCAGTGTAAGAGTGTTAACTTTGGAACATTTTTAACACCTCAAAAGAAAACCTATACCATTAGCTGGCCCTCCCAATTCTTCCTTCTCCCCAGTCCCAAGAAACTATTTATCTACTTTCTCTGTGGATTTGCATATTTTGGACATTTCATATAAATGGAATCATATAGTATGTGGCCTTTTATGCCTGGCTTCTTTCATTTAGCATGTTTTCAGGATTCATCTATGTTGTGCCATGTATCAGCACTTCATTCCTTTTTGGGATGAATGATACTTTCACTATTTGATGGATATTTGGGCTTCTTCTACTTTTTTACTATTACGAATAATGCTGCTACACATTTATGTGCAAGGCTTTATATAGACATATATTTTCAAGTCTACCTAGGAGTAGAATTGCTAAATTATATGGTAACTCAGTTTAACAATGAGGAACTACCAAACTGTTTTCCAAAGCAGCTGTTCCATTTTACCACCAGCAATATATGAAGGATCCAGTGTCTCCACATCCTCACCAAGACTTGTTATTTTGGGTTTTTTTGATAATAGCCATCTTAATGGGTGTGATGTGGTATGTCATTATAGTTTTGATTTGCATTTCCTTAATGATTAGTGATGTTGAACATCTTTTCACGTGTTTATTGGCCATTTGTATATCTTCTTTGGAGAAATGTCTCTTTAGACCCTTTACCCATTTTTTTTTAACTGGATTACTTTTGTCTTTTTACTGTTGGGTTGTAAGAGTTCTTTATATATTCTGGATACAGATCCCTTATCGGATATATAGTTTGTAAATATTTTCTTCCATTCTGTGCATGTCTTTTCATTTTCTTAATGGTGTCCTTTGAAGCACAGATTTTTTAAATTTTGGTGAAATCCAATTTATTTTTTTCTTTTGTTGTCTGTACTTTTGGTATCATATCTAAGGAACCATTGCCTAATCTAAGATCATGAAGGGTTTATACCTGTTTTTGGAGTTTTATGGTTTAGCTCTTACATTTAGGTCTTGGATCCATTTTGAGTTAATTTTTATATAATCTGCCCATAAGTGTAATAGTTTAGTTCTGGACTCTCAATTCTATTCTACTGATCTATATGTCTAGCCTTATGCCAATACTGCACTGTCTTGATTACTGACTGTGTAGTTTTGTAGTAAGTTTAGAAATTGGGAACTGTAATTGTCCTGGCTGTTCTTCCAACAGTAGTTTATAGTCTGCATTATACAAGTTTTGTGCTTCTTTTGTTAAATTTATTCCTAAGTATTTTATTCTTTCTGATGCTATTGTCAATAGAATTGTGTACTTAATTTTATTTTTGGATTGCTCATTGCTAGTGTATATAAATACAATTGATTTTTGTATATTGATCTGGTATCCTACAACCTTGCTGAACCCATTTATTCTCACAGTTATTTCTTGTGGATTCTTTTGGATTTCTATATACAAGATTGTACCATCTTCAAATAGAGTTTTACTTCTTCCAAATAAAGTTTGAAAAGAACTCCCAAGTTATTTTTGAATAGGACTATTTGTTTCACTTATCTAAGAGAATAAAGAGGAGGTAAAAAAAAGAGAATAAGAAAGAAAGAGTCCAACTTTTCTTTTCTCCCTAGTCTTTCAGTGGATTGATTGTGGCAGTATTTGTTGGCCAACTCAGTCAACACTCACTGTACTGTGACTGTGACAAATTGTGTATCCATATACCTCCTTTCTAACCAGACAAATCAGGCAGGGATATACCTGTGCCTTACATACATCACACATATCATTCTCTCCACCATAGCCACCTTAACTTCAAATGACATTACTGCCTTAGCTAAAATTATGTGGCCAAGGAGGAGAAAGTCAAAGCAACTTCTGTATGATGTGCTAGAGGGTCATGGTATTTTGCTAGAAACCCATCATCTCTGGTTAAATGTTATACATTCACAAGTTCAGAGAGTTGGGTTTTAGCGTTCTCTTGGCAACTCATTCTGGGCACATCATGTGCCTTCATCTACCCCTATATTAAAGCCTTCATAAAACAAAAAATAGCATAGAAATGTCATGAGAACAAGTAAAATCAGACTGTGAATATGCCAGAAACATATGTGGATATAACATCACCCTCCCATATTGATCTATTAACCAATCTATTACCTTTTAGTTAAATAAGAATCTTGCAACTTCGAGAGTATGTGCTATTATTTGTCGGTCTAAGAAATAACAATATACACTGTAATGGCAACTAAGGCATGGCAGTTTGGATCCAGATGCCTTAGGAGAAATTTTTCTTTCGGGGCCTATTTGTATCAGGCAGTCCCTACTTCATGTAAACCCTAGACTGAGAGTTTGCCGGAACAACAAAAGCAATTCAGAATTCCAAGAATGTAGAGGGCTTACAAAAAGTGCTTAGTGTAGTCTGAGGTCAGTCATGTCTAGGCTAATCTACTCTTTGGACTTCTTTCTGAATTCACCTTTTATGATAATGACAACAAACAGAAATATTAATTGGCTTTTGCCCATTTTGTTTCTTTTATAGCTAAGGAAAATAAAATTGTGACCTCAGCTTCCTTTTCTTTCTTTTGCCATCCTAAAAACCAGGCTTACTCTGTTGGGCAACTAGAGACACATTATCATGCATCCCCCCACCTGTTGTTCATAAACTATGGTTAAATGGATCCTAAAATCTGATCGTTGACTTCAGATTCCTGTAATGAGATTACTCTTAGAAGCTCTGGTTCCCTCAATAACGTAGGTTCTATTGAGGTGGCAGGGAATCCAACTGAATTTAGCGATGGAATTTCCTGAAAATAGATATTCTGAACATGATATAATAGTCACCTGTTTATATTTGTATTAATGGAGAGGGGATGGGGAGATGTGTAATCAAAGACGTTTAAACTGGGTTTCAAAATATAGGACAAGGAAATTTTACAGGATGGCAGTTTCACAGGAACTAATAAGGACCTTAATTTGCATCTTGGATACTCGCAGGTCACAGCATGGGATAGAAGTGGCCCTGTAATTTTGAGATAGGTTCAAATGCTCTTGTCTTTGACTAGTTGTTACTCTGCCAAAAGTTTTCTCAGGGAACCCTGGGAGATGCCACATTACCTGATTGCTTTGTTTTGTGCTTTGGAATGCTGCTAGTTTCTGAATTATACATTTTGTTTCTGCTTTTTTTTTTCTTATCCTCTATAGATGATCACAGTAGGGTGAAGTTAAGACCTTTACCAGGAAAAGACTCTAAGCACAGCGACTACATTAATGCAAACTATGTTGATGTAAGTCACAAATGTTTTTATAAACCTGTTTCTGGAAATTGAAGACTGCAGCAGAAACTGCTGAATGTATTGTAATACTGTACAGAGCTTTCACTAAAAACACAGCCTATTCAATGTGGAAGGTACTTGAATTATTAACTGGTCTTCTGTGATACTGCTTTCATCTTACTTTGTGCTGTGTCATCTTTGAAGGGTTACAACAAAGCAAAAGCCTACATTGCCACCCAGGGACCTTTGAAGTCTACATTTGAAGATTTCTGGAGGATGATTTGGGAACAAAACACTGGAATCATTATCATGATTACAAACCTTGTGGAAAAAGGAAGAGTAAGAGCCTCTTAGCTTACTATCTTAATCATGCGCCTTCATTGAAAAAATGTTTATGGAGTACCTGCTGTAGGATGGGAACCTGACAAGGTGTAAAGAGTTATAGAAATGAAAAGCATTCTCTCTTCTCTTACCTTGCTTATGGTCTAGTAGCAAAGAGAGTGAAGACATTATAAGAGTAAATTAAACGTGGTAATAGAGATGAACTAGGTATTAGGGGAGTGCTGCACAATCAATGAATACATTCTCTAGTACAGAGATTTTGTAAAGGAGCTAATATTTGAGGTGATACTTGAACAACAATGAGGAGGAGTTACAAAGGCTGAAAAGGGAAGGAAAGGGCATTCTTAGTATAGGGGACAGAAAGAACAAAAAGCAGGGAAGTTGGAAGAAGCATGGTATGTAGTCAAGGAAATGCTAATAGTTCAAATTAGGGGAAGCAAAAATTGCTTAAACAAAAATGATGAGTAATGTAGAATTTATTGGATTATGAGCTCACATTAGACAGTGCTAACTTAGGCAGGAATAAAGGCTAAGCCTGAGGTTTCCTGCTCAAAATCACTATTGCTTCACTTTGTAGAGTTCCTATTCTGCCTTTGGTGACTCAAGTTCTGACATGAAAATTCTCACAGTTAAAAAAGACCTTCCATTAATGCAGCACAACCTCTAAATGATAGTTAAACTCCCTTTATAACATATCCTACCCCCACATTTCTTATAGGTCAAACATATAGGTTTCTTTCTTAGGCCCTCTTTAAAATACATCACGTATTGAAAGACAATCATATCACTTGAGCCCAGGAGTCTGAGGCTTCAGTGAGCTATGATTGCACCACTGCACTCCAACCTTGGTGACAGAGTGAGACCCTGTCTCTAAAAAAAAAAAAAAGAGATGATTGGCTGGGCATGGTAGCTCACGCTTGTAATCCTAGCACTCTGGGAGGCCGAGGCAGGAGGATCACTTGAGCTCAGGAGTTCAAGACCAGCCTGAGCAAGAGTGAGAGGCTGTCTTTAAAAAAAAAAAAAAGATCATAAATACTAGGTACCTTTCTCAGATGATCTTGTACAAATCTATCCTAAGCCATCAGTCAACCTCTTCAGAGGTCACATCTGCCTTTAAGCAGTTCAGCTCATGTGTTACTTTTTCAGTCAAGTAAATAACAATTTTACCTGTTATTTTAACATTATTTGAAATTACATTATCTACAGAATTGTGCCATAAATGGCAGTTATTAACTAATTTTCAACTTTTTTCTTTTTGCAGCGAAAATGTGATCAGTATTGGCCAACAGAGAATAGTGAGGAGTATGGAAACATTATTGTCACGCTGAAGAGCACAAAAGTACACGCCTGCTATACTGTTCGTCGTTTTTCAGTCAGAAATACAAAAGTGAAAAAGGTATTGAAAGAATTGGGTAGGCTGCCAGGGCCTTTCTTTATACTTGTATGAAAATTACTGTACAACGAAGGCCAAATCTCATAACCAACTCGGTTTTTAAAAAGTATTTTTAAAACATTTTTTCACAACTCATTTGATTGACAACAGAGGATGGTGTGAAAGGTATTGGCAAAGCACATAATAGAATTTAACTGGCCTGATTGAGTTCCTTAATCTCTTCATGAACAAGCCTTTTTTTTTTTAACTGTCCTCTTAGGTTTTGGTAATACTCAGCAAATATGGCATCTGTTTGATTTAGCTTTTTAAGTCCAATTTTCTGACAACTTTAAAGCATTGTTTCCTACTGCGTCCTGTAAGATGCCTGTAAAACTCTGATTCTGCTATTCAATAAGAAGAGAAAATGGATGCTATGTAATACGTATCTTCCCCACCATTTTAGAAATTTACAGTGAACACCAATGACCAGAGTGCTAGAGTTAAGAAAACTATAACTGTGTTTCGCCTAATATTCTCTAATGTGGCTTAACATTAAAACCCTTTTCTATAGAACTACTAATATCCTAAGAATCATACTTTGTGGAAATATTGCTTTCACGTTATCTCAGCTTCTCTTTTTCAACACCCGCTGTTAAAAGAGTCACAGATCATCATAGCAGTATAGTCATCCCCTCCTTATCCATGGGGGATACATTTCAAGACCCCCAGTGGATGCCTGAAACCTCGGATAGCACTGAACCCTATTTGTACTATTGTTTTTTCCTATACATACATGCCTATGATAAAATTTAATTTATAAATTAGACATAGCAAGAAATTAACAACTAATACTAAAATAGGATAATTATAACAATATACCGTAATAAAAATTATGTGAATATGCTCTAGCATGCTCTTTCTCAAGACAGAAAATATTGTGACACTATAGCATTTTCAGACTATGGTTAACCACAGGAAAGCAAAACCTAGGATGAGGGGGAACTACTGTATCATGAATTCTAGAAAAATGCTCATTGTTATCCTACAGAAACTTAGGTATGACAGTTGCTTGGAGTAATGGGATCTTAAATCTTTTTTTTGGCATCTTGGATATCTTCAAGAATGTGATAATGTTGTAGCCTCTTTGCCCCAAAAGAATTCATGTTTACTTATTTTTTATGTGCAATTTCAGTGGCTCTGAAGCCCATCTATGATCCGAGGTTAACAGTCCTTTCCATGTATAGTTATTTCCCAAAATGGAAGAAATAGTATGAAAATCCCATAGCACTATACCCACTATATCTGCCTTCTCTATAATAGAGCTGTTGGCTGGCTGATGCTAACCAATCAATAACCAGTATAAAACTTGCAAAGCCCAACTCATGGAAACCCTTCAGCTGTTTAAATGGAGCCTGCTTACTCTTGTCTTAGAAACAGCTGAAGTCACAGGAAGAAGTCATGTAGGAACTTTACGTGTTTTGCACATTGACAAGGAAAAAAAGTAGAAAAATGAGAGTTAACAGAAGAATTAAAAACTCAAAGCCATCGTGGGCCTTTGTAGCACAGGGCCAGATACCCTACAAGCTTCAGTGTTGATTGATTAATGACCCTGAGTCATGCAAAAAAATTATAATTTTTAGAGGCATTAGTAATATGAAAATATATCATAGCAAGTGATCTATGTGGGGAAATTTGTCATCCAAAGTAGTTAAAATGTAAAAAGTTCAGTCACTTAAAGGAAACTACTCTAAAAAAGTCATTTATGAAAGTGACAGATAAATGAGATGTTGCCTCTAACTCTAGAGACTGAGAATCACTTGAAACTTAGGAAACTGGCTTCTGAAGGTCCAACCTGAACAGTGGAGAAGGAATCACGGCCCACAGGCAGACAGAAGCAAAGGTCTAGGGCCGTCTGGAGTTGGAGCACAAAGTCAGGAAATGGAGGCCTTGTAGGAAAATTACAAAGTGTTTGGGATAGTTCCAAATCCAAAAAACCAATGTTAAATGTTCATTCATGGTACAATCTTAAACAGTCTCCTCTTCTAAGAAATAGTGATGCTTCATAGCCAGCTAGGGTAGTGTCTCCATTTAATAGCATCAAAGTGGCCACACACAGAAATAACCTAGCCCAGGAATAGTGATTAAGGTGAACGAGATCAAAGGTCATGTTTCCTGACACCTTACATCATTTTTATCCAGAATGCCCACCCTCAGCTTAAGGACATATTTTTTTTTTTTTAATCTCATAGGGTCAGAAGGGAAACCCCAAGGGGCGCCAGAATGAAAGGGTGGTGATCCAGTATCACTACACACAGTGGCCTGACATGGGAGTTCCTGAGTATGCCCTGCCAGTCCTGACTTTCGTGAGGAGATCCTCGGCAGCGCGGATGCCAGAAATGGGGCCTGTGCTGGTGCACTGCAGGTAGGGCCCGGGGCGCAGTGTGGGAAGTGGGCAGAGCAGTGGACTTGGGCCTCAGTGACTCTGCTATTGCTTTGTTTGACCTACAAGCTGAGTTTTCCGCTGAAAACTGGGATGAATAAAATCTGTCACGGTCCTAGAGTATAATAACTATATTTCCATAACATTAAGAAATCATCTGCTGCTTCTACAATTTAAAAAAAATTCTGCTCAACTAGATGAAACTCAAGTTTTTATAAAATCATCTTATTAATAAAATCCCCATTGTTTATAGGGAAATTGTACGCTGATCCTAATAAATGAAAATCTGAAACACAAGTTAAGGTCTCATCTCTCCACACTACTATTCAGAGTTTTTGTAAATGACTTTTCTGAACAGTTCCTCTAAATCATAATACTTACAGTATGTACGAAAAGATTTTCTCTTTGACTTTTTAGTTTATAAGTACCATATAAAATACCCTTTAAAAAACACTGGGAAGGCCTTATATAAAGCCTGTTTTCTCACAACTACCTTACACAACATTAGTTGGCTGTTTAAAAAGTGCTTTTATTGTGTTTCATTCACAATGACATTCTTGGCTTTACTTTTTTTTTTTACTTTGATATTCAAATACATATGGCTTATTTTGTGATTTATGTTGCATAGCTGCATGGCATTTTCTAAGCATTTTGGGGCTGTTCTTATAACATGCTTTCACAAAGCAAGACCTTTGCAGAAATTGGAGCCCATCTTCTGCTTAAAATCCTATTAGACTTTTATCTTTATTTTAGTGATTCCTGAATGGATCAGCGAAAAAGTAAATTCTGTCAAACAGCTTAGATATCAACGGAGTTGTCTTAGATGGGGAGCCTCCTGGGGAATTCTGCCAAAAGAAGCTTGTTATTCAGTACTATAGAATTCAAATTGCCTGGGTATTTTTTTAGTAACAATTAAGAAATGCGAATAAAAGAGGCCAAATTTTCCAGATGTATCATCTCCTTCTACACTGAGATTATTAAAAGAAAACACCCTTTTAAATAGGAACTGTCTCATGCTGAGGACATTAGTCAAGTTCTCAGTTACAGGTACCAAAAGCAGACTGAGGGAATCGTACAGAAAAGCATTCATGAAAAGGATGATGGGTACTCACAGAATCACTGGGAGAGTTGGAGAGCAAAGCACGTGTCTAAACAGCAAGGAAAAACTCCCTGCAGGATGCGTCAGCAGGTCTGGTCCAGGGGTAAAGATGGCTGCTGCCATGAGAGACATGTCTCAGTCCCTTGTATCACTGAGTTATGCGCCATTGCTTGAGCTGCAAAGGAGGCTGAGAAAGCAAGGATACAACATTTTTCTTCCAGCTCCTATGGTACAAAAGCAGCCTTACAAAGTGGGAACTGTCCTAATAAAGTTTTTAGGTGCTATCTTTGTGAATAATCTACATCAAGTATACCAGGTTATCTAAACAATGGGGTTGTCTCTAAATTCATTAGATATTTAGATTGTAATTTTTCTAATCCACTGTTAATGATATGGCAGAGCAAAAAGTACTAGTTGAGTGTCTCCATTTCTTACAGCGCCGGTGTGGGCAGGACAGGCACCTACATTGTAATAGACAGCATGCTGCAACAGATAAAAGACAAAAGCACAGTTAATGTCCTGGGATTCCTGAAGCATATCAGGACACAGCGAAACTACCTCGTCCAGACTGAGGTAGGGAGTATGCCAGCGCCCTCCCGAGATTCTAGCACGTGCTTTAACTGAAAGTTGAATGATACTGAAGGGACAGATTCATTCTCTTAGGCCTTGAAGGAATTTCCAGGTTTGTATTAGAAAATATCCTGACCATGATACAATTCTATGGATCACAGTTTTCCATTTCTGTGTGGATCTGAAACATTTGGATTTCTCAAAAACTACACAAGCACTTATGAAGCAGATAAACAGTTGTATCAAGAGCTATGTTAGATACTATGGGGGAGTTCAACATGTTGTCTGGCCTGAGAAATACACAGGAGAGCATGGTTCGAAAGCCCCTCATTGTACACATTCTTGATTGCTTTCTGCATTGAACCTACTGTTCTAGGCGCGGTATAGAATACAGAGCTAAACGTAACACAGTCTCTGCCCTAAAATAAGTTAGGGTGGATAAGCAAGTGAGTATTGGAGCAAATTGCCTAGCTATAAATGCTTGAAGAGATTCACTGGGAGGTCCCTGTGAGGGGCAGGGTTAACCTAAGTTATGCGTTCACACCTGCTTCACACCTCCTCGGTGACTACCATATATTATACCTTTTAGGAGCAGTACATTTTCATCCACGATGCCTTGTTGGAAGCCATTCTTGGAAAGGAGACCGAAGTATCTTCAAATCAGCTGCATAGCTACGTTAACAGTATCCTCATACCAGGAGTAGGAGGAAAGACAAGACTGGAAAAACAATTCAAGGTAGGGCTTTGAATAAATTTCTTTGGTATAAAGCAAGGAATTTTAAAAATGCCTTGAGTTTAGGGGTCATATCTTCTTTGAGTTAATTATATAGACCGAAATGGATTACTATTTGTACTGTTTGTTCCCCTTAAATGTAATGCAAAGGAAACTCAAGTTTTGACCTATATATGAATTATTGATATTCAAGTAGATAACATAATGCTGTATTTTCTTCTGAGAAATTTATGACTTCATCTGAACATAAATATCAGCCCCTATCGCTTCTCGGCCTTTTGGCTAAGATCAAGTGTAGTATCTGTTCTTATCAGTTTAATATCAGCCCCTGGTCACAATGACATGACTCAGTCATTCCAGTCCAAAAAATATTCTCTATATTTTTTTCTATCTTACCTGTATTAGGAACAGTTACTTGTAGATATATTGTCCTAAAAATATGCCTATTTGAAAAACTATTCCAGAAGATCATTTAGAAATTAAAAGAGTTACTAAACAATACTAGAGAAAAGTTAACTTTTCCTAAATGGTTGTTCTTTTTCCTGGATGGAGCATGAATAAGTTTAGAGGCAATTAAGGTTTATATGGAATTGACCAAAGTGAAGGTAAAAAAGAGAGACTAAAAGGACTGTTAAAGCAATTAAGATCAGAAAAGCTCAGTCGTCTGATAATCAGAATTTATTGTAACTTTCAAATGGTGACTGTCTCTCCAGTTATAAAGTACTTTGCTATTTATTATTCTCTTAGTCTTTCAGATTGTTTCTTTGCACATTATTCTATATGTAAGTAATTTCTCACTTTGTGCCAAGATAGAAAGAACGAAATGAATCTGTGCAGTTCAGTCTTCATGGTCTTCTTTCCATAGATTCTGAAACCTTCATTTGAATCTCGGGTCTAAAAATGAGACTGCCAAGCAAATTATAACAAGTGATACGAAATAAAAATAGATTAATTTCACTGAGTTCAGCCATAACAATAATTTTAAATTTCTTGCTCTCCTTTTAACATCCTAACTACAATAAACCCTAAAGTAATTAATAGTAAGGCCTTGGAGGCTGAGGTGGGAGGATTGCTTGAGGCCAGAAGTTCGAGACCAGCTTGGGCAAGAGTGAGATCCTATCTCTACAAAAAACAGAAAAATTAGCTGGTAGTGTGCACCTATAGTCCCAGCTACTCGGGAGACTGAGGCAGTATCATTTTAAATGTTTAAAATAAGTTCTTACAAAATATTAAGTACCAACATTTCTTAAACTCTGCCTTTGAATTCCATTTCTGCAATATTTGTTTACACATATTTTTAAAAAATTCATTGAAGAAACCTCCATTCAGTTGGAAACCAAGTAATTGGGATTTTTTTTTACAGGTACTATCCATTTCAAAACTAAAAAAATAAGAATCAGAACCTCAAATGAAAATTACATCTGGGGCCCATGACAGTACTGCTAAAGCCCTTAGAAAAGGAGACTGTTTCCATAGACTCCATTAAGATGGACCCCCACACCCCAAGAAAATAGGATTAACAAAATGGCTCAACCAAGCTACATCAACAGGAAGAATAATCAAACTCCTGGGCGAATTGTTTATAATAGCCTTAGGACAATGCCATTTCAGTTCAACAGAAATGTACTGAGAACTTATTGAGTTCTCTTTATTTTCAAGAAACATGATTAGTTTTTTGAGACAACATCTTGCTGTGTCACCCTGGCTAGAGTGCAGTGGCATCATCATACCTCACTGCAACTTCAAATTCCTGGGCTCAAGGGATCCTCCTGCCTCAGTCTCCGAGTAGCTGGGACTACAGGTGCATGCTACCACGTCCAGCTAATTTTTCTGTTTTTTTAGATTGCCCAGTCTGATCCCGAACTCAAGCAATCCTCCCACGTTGGCCTCCCAAAATGCTAGGATTATAGGCATAAACCACCATGCACCCCCCGACCCATGATTAGCTCTTAATAACATTAAGCAATCTTTTCTAGTGTAAACTCACTTGAATATTATGTGCCAGTGAGAAATTACTGAAATAAAATTCACAACAGCAGTGACATCCTGTAACAGAAAAATCCACATAATTCAATAAATATCTATTGCACACATAATACCTGTCTGCAAGAAGCCTAGAGCCTGACCGTAGAAATAATACAAGGATACAACCAAGGTCACTGAGAAAAGTACCACTAGTGAAGCATAAAAGTGTTCTTTGGGGCACAAAAATGTTTTTGTCCATCAGTAATCTGGTTATTGGGATTTTTGCCAAAGCCTCAAGCAAATGCTATCAATTATACCTTTGAATGAAGACTAAAAATATTGCTTTTCTTTCAGCTGGTCACACAATGTAATGCAAAATATGTGGAATGCTTTAGTGCTCAGAAAGAGTGTAACAAAGAAAAGAACAGAAACTCTTCAGTCGTGCCATGTAAGATCTTAAAATCAGTATTTTTTAAACTGGATTTTATGTACTATGTAAAGAGGCAGCTACTACCAAAGGGAAAATGTTGTGCTCAGTTCAACTAAGGCGGTTTGATGAAACTGGGAGAGGTAGTTATCAGTGTCAGCAAGTTGCTCCGTCTATCTGACATGAAGACTAGTTGTTTCCGTTTATCTCGAAATGCAAGAATCAGGTTACTTCTACAATATTTTAACTTAAAATACAATAATAAAGCTGTTATCACTGTGGCATTAACACTTTTAAAACTTAGAGTCTTAGACTAACATGTACAACCAGAACTACATCATTAAAGTATTGTGCCTCTTGAGATCAAGGCATTGTTGATTGCGGTAACCTTTGTATAAATAACTTAGGACACAGCAGAGGACACTGTGTGCATGCTGAAGACAGAGGCTTGGGTGATCATTGGAGACCTTTATCTCTATTGAAAAAAGCCGCTGTTTTCTAAGCCCATCGTGGGCGGAAAGATAGGGAGAAAAGTTTGGAAAAAGAGCCAAGTCCAATATGTTGGTATAATTGTAGGAATATTAAACCAGGGTCAAAAGTTCTCTAAAACCCTCTGTCATGTCTGTACAGAGTATTCTCTTAGTGATCTGCTGTGAAAACCTCTCCCACAGTAAAATTTTATTCCTATAATGCCTATGTCCTTCTGGGTATGTGCCGCCAAATTTCATTTTACATTCTGCTTTAGCTGATAACACATTAGCTTATTTTAAAATATAGATAAGCCTTAGAAAGGAAAGCCAGGGGAATATGTTATTCATCATCAAGTAAATCTCAAAGAGCTGTTGGTTCTGTGTGTATAATAAGGCAAATGTGGTGTTTCTGTTTTTTCCATATGATAGCTGAGCGTGCTCGAGTGGGTCTTGCACCATTGCCTGGAATGAAAGGAACAGATTACATTAATGCTTCTTATATCATGGTGAGAGTCAACAGTTAATTATAAATAAAGTCAATTAAACTGAAAAGTATTAAAGAACAGATACCACCTATGTGACTGATTTCATTCTTGAAATCGTTCTCAATGTGTATAGAGATTTCTTGTATCTTGAAACTTTTAACAAAACACACCTAATCAGTGGGGGTACAAAAATGCTTAAATTAAACAAAATGCTTCTTAAGGAATTAATTTTATTATTAATTTCACCCATCTAGTTTTGAATAAATGTTGAAATTACTGTTAAGCAAAAACAGCAGGGGTAACTAGAAATGAATTGCACGTGGAGAGAAAATTGTCTGCACAGTGTTAGCAGAAGTAGATCTAAAAATTAGCCAAATGTACTGAACGCCTTTCTCAATTATTTTAGTGCAGTCAAAAGAATGCTGTCTTATTTCATGAATATATTTTACTACCACGAAGTTAGAATGAAACACTTATAATCACTGATTTTCATCTTCTCAATTGAAGGGCTATTATAGGAGCAATGAATTTATTATAACCCAGCATCCTCTGCCACATACTACGAAAGATTTCTGGCGAATGATATGGGATCATAACGCACAGATCATTGTCATGCTGCCAGACAACCAGAGCTTGGTAAGTAAAGCACATCTGCTATATATTAATGAGCCCATGAGGCTACAAGCATAAATTACTTTGATACCTTGCCATAGGGCTATAGCAACCATATATGCTGGGGAGGAAATTTAGACTTCTCATCTTGGAATCTATAGAGATTGCTTTCATAGCGTCACAATACCATCCCTGTCAATTCCAGTATTTGAGTCTCTGGTGCTGTTGATGCCACCCTTCAGTTGTACCATACATGGCAGTATGGTAAGAGGTTTTGAAAATGGTCCTTTTACTACTAACCTCATTAATATGACTTTACACCAGCCTCTTACCTGCTGTGTGTCACTTCTGAAAAATAATTGCAGCTTACAAGTATGTGTGTAAACACATGCATGTATGTAAAAACATGTATGTATGTAAACAAAGTTACATGTATGCAACCCTGTTTACATATATTAGCTCATTTAATCCTCAGCAATTTTATGACCTAGGTACTATTATCTCATTTAATAGCTAAGAAAACTGAGGTGACTAACTTGCCCAAGATTTTGTCTGTCTCCACAACCCATGCTTTTAATCACTTTACTATAATACATACCCTACCCACAGCATAGAAAAGTTTTACGCAAAAAAATAAAAAAGGGGGAAAAATTGTATCGAGTATTTTTTTTCCATTCCATAGGCATGTCAGATCCATTACAGGGAGGGGATAAAAGGAAAGGCTATTTTGTTCCAACTTAAAGATCCTCTTAAGACTTTGACTAAACTACTTCTTTCCCCTCCCTTGGTCCTTCTCTGTATAGAGGGCTGAGCAAGTTGATAAATGTTTCTGCTTAGATCTGATGCATGCTTAATTAGCTGGGTCTTCAAAGATTAGGTGGACATGTGAGCCCACAAGGTAAAAACAAAAAACAAGCTCTGCCTGCATGTGTGTCAGATTAATGAGTTTTTTAATCAAGAAAGAAAAACATGTGATTGAACCCCTAGTCTTGGTGACATGCATTTGACTGTGTGCCCAGTCAGTAGGAACTTCTTCACTTTGTCGCATTTTGCTCCAGCTTCAGGGTACCGAGACTGCTTCTGTATGATGGAATGGCAACAAAGTTGAGAATCTTAAACTAAAAGCTGGAGTGTAAATTTTCAAATTAGCTGGCAACAGGGGTCTATTCTGCTTGGCATGTGGAAATTGGAGGCATTTAAGGTTGTTAAAACGTTCATTTGTTGGATGAGTCAGTATTTTGTTAGTGCCACTTAACAGAGGGCAATCACCATAAAGCCATCTACCCAAGGGCTCGGGGAGTAGGGGGATGGAGGGAAACTGGACCAAATAAGTGGACACGTGTTCTGCAGACAGTAAGGACACAACAACCACCCTGGAACATGTATTCTCGGTTCTCTCTGAGGCCTGAGGAGGCTAGGCTAGAATCATGTAGTGTCTGTTCTCTCAGCTCAGCATTTCACCATTGCACAGTTTTCTCCTAAAGATAATATCTCTGGATTCTTTTTGTTGTATTACTAGTTATTACTCTATAATTTTACAAGACCATAATTCTATGAATAGCCCAAAAGTCACTGGTTCTTAACTCAGAAAGCACTGTTAGAGGTGCCCAGACATCTTTGACCTATAAATATAGGTGTAAGCAAAATAGCTATGAGACCAGAGTGCCTGCTGAATTAAGGAGTGGCATTTATTTTTCTTGCTCTTTCAAGATGAACAATTATTCCCTAGTTCAGTATCTATTCAAGGTTTTTTCTGCCTTTTCTTCCATCGCAATTAAAATCCCTTTGGTAACCTTTAGGCTAATTAGATAATTTACTACTCATATTATCATAATATTTCTTCTAGGTAAGTAGTTTTATTATTCCCACTTTTCAGATATGGAAATTAAGGCTCTAAGAGATTAATTTATTTATCCTGTGCTTAATCTGTGCGTACTGGTTAACTTTAGATGCCCTATCCATCATTACTAAATGTCTTTAATATCTGTTTCCTTGGACAAAACGTATTAAAACCAACGACAGTTACAGACTTCTTTTGTATAGACTAAACCCAATTGCTAATCTGTTTCCCCTTATGCTGAGCTTTAAAAATAAAAATGTACTTGGCAATAAGCTATATTGAAACTTGAAAGGGTGATAAGTCTTATTGGACTGTTGGCTCATTTCTAATGCAACAATGTAAGATTAAACAAAGCTTTCTTTGTTTTGAACATTCTTCCGAATTATTTCTGACTTCAATGATCTGACTTCAATGATAGTAGCTAGGCATTTTCAGGAAAATGCCCACAGAATTCTATAGGCTGTGGTTTGCCATTTGAGCTGATTAGGAAATTGGTGGGGGTGGGATTAAGATCATCATAATCGTATTTCTCACAGTCTCCGACCTATGCCAACAATTAACTTTTTCTTAGGCATCCATAGTTTTCAGGGATGGAATTCAAGTACCAAGCCTGAATATCTATTTTTAATTTTAAAATGGATGAACATTTAAAGCTTGCCTGATTCAAGGCTAAAAGACTTTCTACGTTATTCCCTCTTGAAATCTAACATTGACAGATTAACTTTTCTTTCGAAGAGTGCCTTCTACTTACAGCCAACACATTTATTTATGTACAACTTCTTTCCAAAAAAGGTTCTATTCTTTACAAGTTATTAGTGTGATTTTACACAATTTATGGACTCCCCGGGGGGTTTTCTTGTCCTCGTCTGTAAAGACAGATGATAAAAATCTCTTATCTAGGGGTTAATATCCAAAATTTGTTAAGAACTCATGCAAATCAAAACCACTATGAGATATACGACCTCACACCCATCAGGACAGTGATTAATAAAAATTCAACAGATACCAAATGTTGGTGAGGGTGTGGACAAAAGGGAACTCTTATACACTGTTGGTGGTATTGTAGACTGCTACAACCTTTATGGGAAATGGTATTTCTAAAGAAACTAAAAATAGAACTGCCATGTGATCCAACAATCCTTGCTCTGGGCATATACCCAAAGGAAGTGAAATCACCACCTCATAAAGATATCTGTTCTCCCATGTACATTGCAAGCTTATTTACAGTAGCTAAGGTATGGAAATAACCTAAGTATCCATCAATGGATGAATAAAGAAACTGTAACATACATACATATATGTGTGTGTGTGTGTGTGTGTGT
>NW_012133857.1:24708150-24709450 GCF_000956105.1 Propithecus coquereli
ATTTGGAGTCAGACTTCATGACTGTAAGTCAGTCGTGTAACCCAGGATTATTAGAACCTCACAAACCTTTAGCCAATATGGAACCAATTATTCATCCTCATTTCTATTTTAGTTCCAAGGTAGCTCCCTTGGTCAGCAATTCTCAGTGCATCCATTATGTTCATTAAATTACCAACTACTGGTCTAGAGCAATATGGCGGTTCTCTGGAGGCTGAATGTCCTCTGCGGTGTCCAAGGAGGCAGAGCTGTATTCCTCCGAACCCCAGTGGTCAGACCTGCTCAGGTCTCAGCATTTCTCCAGGACCGACCTGCCCCAGGATGGTGTGGAGCGCAGCACATACACCTGTCACTGATCCGCCATTCTGATTCCAAGGCTGCATCTCTCCACTGGACTAGTGAGAGGGTTGTCAGTGTTATGCTCCTGGGCCTGCTTCCAGCTGCTTATTTGAATCCTTGTTCTGCGATGGACTACTCTCTGGCTGCAGCCATTACTCTCCATAGTCACTGGGGCCTTGGACAAGTTGTTACTGACTATGTTCATGGGGATGCATCGCAGAAAGCTGCGAAGGCAGGCCTTTTGGCACTTTCGGCTTTAACCTTTGCTGGGCTTTGTTATTTCAACTATCATGATGTGGGCATCTGCAAAGCTGTTGCCATGCTATGGAAGCTCTGACCTTTTTGACTTAATACCTTGAGAATTGATCGTGTGCCTCTTTGCCTCTGCTTTGTCATGCCATTCAACTCATAATAAGGAGGAAATAGCAACAAAGTCCATTGGTGAACAAATAGTCACGTGGTTATTTTCGAAATTTAATCTTTGAGGAAAGGGTTTGAGAGGTATTGATTGTGTACAAGAAATTGTGAGACTGAGTTCCGTATTCTGGTGAGTTAATGGAGTTGTCTCTTAACTTCTCACAAGACTCACAGTATAACTAAACATTATATATGAGCTTTTGCCTTTTAATTATCATTCTCTTAAAGAGAATTCAGCTTTATTACTATCAGTACATGAACAAACTTCTATATTTGTTCTGGGAATCGTGGACAAAGGGAAAGACAGTTAATTCATGAATAAAGACTTTGCAGAAAAAATAGATAGTGTTTAATTTTTGAAAACTTCCCTATCTGTTCAGTTGATACCAGCTCCTGATGGTTACATATCCTAGGGAAACTTTAAAATTAGGAAATACTGATATCTCACATTATGAATTTCTCAATCCTAGGAAGAAAAGCTTGGAGAGCTTCTGAATATAGAGAAGTTCCATTTAAGGACTAGGTCCCCCTGTAGATGTATCAAAAT
>NW_012133857.1:24709500-24711614 GCF_000956105.1 Propithecus coquereli
AGTGAAATAAGCCAGACCCAGAAAGAAAAATATTGCATGAACTCACATGCACGTGGAACCTTTTCTTAAAAAAAATACAGAAATAAAGAACAAAGCAGTGGTTACTGAGGCAGGGGTTGAGTAGGGAGGAACTGGGGAGATGGATGCCAGATGACACAAATTAACAGATATGTAGGATGAACAAGTCTAGAGATCTCATGTACAACATGAGGACTGGACTATAGGTAATAAAATTGCACTGTATTTGGGATTCATGGTAAATGAGATTTTAGCTGCTCATGCCACAAAAATAAAATGTGAATAACTCTGTGAAATGACAGACATGTTAATTTGCTTCACTACAGTAACATTTTAACTATCTTATATGTATCTCATATATGTTAAATATGCACAATAAAATTTTTTCAAAGTATATCATAAGTATTAAATAAGAATGTTTATGAAAGTCCTTTGCAAAATGCTACTCAATTGTTAGGAAATAACAATTAGCATGTCTTGGTTGTTTAAGCAATTGTGAAATAGTAATTTAAAATTAATTGACCTAGATTATCTACTGTCACCTTTTTTACTATGTCAATTATATTACAGAACATTTCTTAACTGGGGGTAATACATCCCCTCTAAAGGGAATATTTGGGGTTGCTACAGTGACAGGTAAGAGGTGCTAGGAAATGGTTATCATCAAAGTATGTTTTACAGTAGAATACAATAACCATTGAACATGGCATGATTAGATGGAGATACAATTTTATGAATTCAATTTAAAAGATGGCTTGAGTGGTATGGGAAACGGCAAACATAAGAAATCAGTTTGCAAGAAAATTCAAAAAGAAATGTTTGATGGCACTGCAGAGGTTTATTTACTTTTTTTTTTTTTCCTGGTTCCCAAAGGCAGAAGATGAGTTTGTGTACTGGCCAAGTCGAGAAGAATCCATGAACTGTGAGGCCTTTACTGTCACCCTTATCAGCAAAGACAGACTGTGCCTCTCTAATGAAGAACAAATTATCATCCATGACTTTATCCTTGAAGCTACACAGGTAACCTAAACCTCAGTTCCTCAGTAACAGCACATACCTGGGCCCTGGATCATGCTTCTAAGTAATAATGAAGTAATTTACTGCCCTCAAGACAGGCTCAGGCATTTGAGTTAAGACTTAATTTTAAATATGTACATTTCCCTTTTTTCTTCCTTCAAATATTTGCTTTTTCCAGCTGGCTAGATGAAATGTAACAGTTCTTCTGATTCAGCATGCATACAAATAGGTCTATTGACCTAATTATAAAAACAATATACTAGAGCTCAATATTTTCTTTGCCATCAGAAATGTAAGCCTTGCAATGTGTTGCAGAGATGATAATTATTTTTTTTTGTTAGTAAACATTTTGATGTATAATAGCTGCCTTGTGTGGTGGGTAAAGCGGGAAGCCCTCTTTAGTAATTTAAATAATGATCCCTACCACTTCCTTGTTATTTTTTTTCCTTTAATTTTAAAAATAAGAACATAGAGTAGGATACAGGGTCTCTTATAATTTGTTGCCACTTGAAGTTTTTGCCTGAACAAAATGAGAGTCTACTGTTTCACTAACATGACCTGCTCATTTTTTAATGGCAGGCAGCCCTCCCTGCTATTCTTCTTCTTACCAGTTGCTGTTTGGTTAACCTGACATTATTCAAAATTATAACACATGCTTTCCCCCGGAGCAAGTTCTAGTCATCACATTACAGATATGTGAAATAATAAAGGATGGAATATGATTGATGTTGTATTGGTTACAGGATGACTATGTCCTAGAAGTTCGACACTTTCAGTGTCCCAAATGGCCTAACCCAGATGCCCCCATAAGCAGTACCTTTGAACTTATCAACGTCATCAAGGAAGAGGCCTTAACAAGGGATGGCCCCACCATTGTTCATGATGAGTACGTATCTGTTTCTTAATTGTAAAATGCAGACAGTTTTCTTGCTGAATTGCTGTAGTGGAGGAAAGCGAAGACAGAATTTTAAAACCTACTCCCTCAGCTTGTGACAATTCCATGTTATTTCTAATGTGTGCATGTGCAAAATATTAATATTGTGGTTCGGTATACATTTTAATATGTCAAACTCTTCCAA
>NW_012133857.1:24713510-24717313 GCF_000956105.1 Propithecus coquereli
CTACTCTAATAGCGTAAGATGTTAATACATTGGAGAGCAAAACTTATTGTTAAGTCTTTTGTTTTCCTTACGCTAATACTGTAACAGGAGGTGCACAAAGACTCCGGGCCCACGTCAGCACTTTCACCTCAAATCCTAGCACCCTTCTACTTGAAGTAAGCCATGTTATTGGCTGTTTCCAAAAAGTTTTGCCTTCTTTCCTGGGAAACAGTGACTATTTCACAATGTTGGCCCGACTCTTAATTAGTAAGATTAAAAATTAAGATTAGAAAAGCATTATACTTGAAACATTAATTAAATAGCACACAAAGATCTATTCCTGGAAATGAGACAACCGCCAACAGTGTTTAAATAGCACAGCCAGTCTCAAAGTAACTGGGTAGTTGCTATTGGTCTGTGAAACTTTGTGGTAGGCAGTTACAGCATAAAGTTAGGGCTACTTCCAGAGATCCCCCCCCACACACACACACTAATCTGGATGTTCTTCAAATGCCTCTGGGTCTTACCAGCTCTTATCAACTCAGGCCAAATTCTAATATTGCTGCCCAGATCCATGACTAATTTTGCTGTTATGGTAGTAATCTGAGGAATTCTGTCCTGAAGTCAATAATGCAGATAATCAGGGTAAGGAAAGAGGGAAAGAAAAACCACCATCACCAGTTAAACACTAAACAGAGCTGTTTGATTCACTTACGTATATACAGCTTTGGGGTATGTTTGTCTTATCCAGTGATTTTTATTTTATCTCACATGCTGACTATGTCATCTCTGGAATTAACTTAATGTAGCTTGTCTTAGGCCTAAATATGAAAAGAAGAAATTAATCCTAAACCAGTAAATCTGCAAATATCATATAGGTGGCCTGTGTTAAAATCCACCTATAGAAATGTATTAATTCATTTATTCTTCTACTTGCAGGGGATAAGTTGATTCCACAGAAATTATTTTTCCACATTACTCAAGACAACTTTAAAATTTTTAAACAGTTGCTAGCTCCAGTATAATATGCCGAACACATTACTTTTCAGTTTCCATGTTACCTACTTTTTATACCTCTAAACATCCTTCCTGATGACCTAAAAACACCTCAAATTCAGCATATCCACAACCAAACTCATCATCTCCCCTGCCTGACCCTATCCACTTAGTTGTACAAATCAGAAACACATCAGTCCTCTTTGCGTCTCCCTCACCTCCACATCTAACTGGCTACCATGTGTTGATGGTGCTATCCAGTCTTTTCAAAATCTTTTACAGTCTGGTCTAAGTTTACTTTTCTAGCTATCATCCCAATCCACCACTGAAGTACTTCCTGCAGACCACCTTGCCCCTGCAAATGCTGTTTCCTCCAAGTGCCCTTTCATTCAAAAGTCACTCTCTTTGACACCATCTCTAACTCATCACAGAGGTGCTAATCAAAATTGCCAATGCATACCAGCTAAATGTCATTCCTGTTTATCATGTCATGCTATAACCATTTGTGTACATGACCGTCATTCTCACATTGCTGAGGCCAGCAGTGGTAACTGATTCATCCCAGTCTCCATAGGGTGAAGCCCAATGCCCGGGACAGAGTGGGTGCTGGATAAGTATTTGCATGAATGGGTACTGTGCTTTAAAATGACTTACAAAATAAGAACATGTACCCCTGTATTCACTGTCCCCAGAGGGCCTTGCTTTTTGTCATATTTATTGTTCAAAGTCATTTTGCCTGCTTGCCTTCTTCTGTGAACCATAAAACCAGTTTACAAAGTGTTTTTAAGCTCTGTCAAAAGTAGAGAGTAAGCAAGCTTAGGAAGAAGGCCCGTACACATCCAACGTTGAGGCAAATAGTTGAACTTTGAGTGTACAAACCTCAAAATATCTATTTGGTCTTCACAGAAATCATTTTAACACCTACTTTCAGGGTCCTATGGGCCCATGGATGACGTTTCTAGATAAATGAGCTAAAGAAAAGATTCCTCACCAAAAACTAAACTCATTCTGTTTGAGGACAGGCACAGCTTAAAGGCAAACTGCTTCATTCTCAGCCTCCTACTCAGAGGCTGATCTGTATAATTACTGTCAAAATTTAAAAACAACCTATATTCCCATAGAAGATGTTTGGAACATAAGCATGGTTCTTACACAGTCTTATATACAGTTGTAGATTAGATTTTCACCCAAATTATTCCCTTTACGTATAGTATGAAGAATAGTTTCCTTTGCAAATACTTAATTATTCACCCTGGAGATAAATCTGTCATCCTTTTGAATATCATAGTAGGCAAATTTCAATTAATAGTTCTCAACATGTGATCTGAGGACCACTGGGGAAAGGGCGGTATCTCCAGAGCCCAACCAGGAGATCCAAGAGGTCAATCCTACTTTTAATAACAATAAAAAAATACTATGTGCCTTGCTCTATCTCTTTCTATCACGAGTGGTCAATAGAGTTTTCCAGAGCTATATGAAATGTGATGACATCATCACCTTAAGGGCTAATGTGTGTTTGCGTGTTCTTATATTCTAACATTTTCTCAGTTTTAATTTCAGATATAGTAAATATTGATAGATATAGCCCAAATAAGCAAAAGCTCTTTGGCGATCCTTAATAACTTTTTATTTTTATTTGGTCCTGAGATCATAGAGTTTGAAGACTGCTGAGATATTCTAGAAGAGACACAAATATATAGACTGCTTTCTATACCAACTGATGCAAAGACACCCACAAATCATAACTAATTCAGTTATTTCTTTTAATCCTCAAAATCACCCCACTTGGAAGATCATTTTAGGAGCCCTACTTCACATGTGAGAAAATAGGCAGAGTGAAGTTAAGTCACTGGCCCAGCACCTGTGTATACATACAGTTAGTGAATATCAGAACCAGAACCAGCTGTATATTAATAATTTGTGATGTCCAGTGTAAAATGAAAATGTAGGGCACCCCCTGCTCAAAAATCAAGAATTTCCAGATGGCAACAGCAGAGCATGAAACGAACTACAGGAGTAGTTCTGAGCAGTCGGGCCCATCGAGACACATGGCCTTATGCGACTGCACAGGTGGCAAGCCAGGAAGCTGGCCGTGGTCACAGTCAAATCCACATGTCTGATCCCACTGGTGAACACTGCCTCCCTCTGGTTCTCACAGTTAAACGTTCTTGCACTCAGCTCCCTCACTTCTTCAGATTGTGCTTTTAACTTTTTCCTGCTATATTTTCTCATTGACTTCCCAAGTCTTCATTTTTAAAGCCCCTGGAAGGCTCTTGTGTTGCCATTCTTCCCCAGGATTGATACATAGTCAAGCTTTAATTTTTTGTTTTCTTCCCTGCTCTACTGATTTCTGAGGGAAGCTTCACATCCTTCACACTGACAGCATTCTAACTCTGGATTCCATTCTTGGTTGTGAGTTTTCAAACAAAGTCTTAAAAGCAAAGCTATAATAATTGTAAGTAATTTTATATTAAATAGTAAAAAATATGATTAAACGGGCACAAGTATTATGCACACTGATTGTACAAGGAAGCTCAATGTGTTTTAAAGTAAATATAGACAGAGCACTTAAAACATTACTGTATATCAGGCACTTAAAGTACTTTAATTTCTTTGAAGTATAGGCAGGGAAAGATGAAAAACTTTTGATATTTTTCTTAATATCACTAGTTAAACAAGCATTACTTTTAATGGAGCTCTTAGACGAAGTGGCAAACTACCAAAGCCAGTGAATTTATATACTGCTTTTGTTTTATCTGTGTTATAGCTTCCTTGCATTACTATAGCACCAAGTCCCTATAGTTTTAAGTACAAAGTCATGAAACTCA
>NW_012133857.1:24719308-24732580 GCF_000956105.1 Propithecus coquereli
TGGAAAAAATAACAAAATTTGTGAAATTAAAATTTTAAGAGATGGGCTAGTAGTAGAATGGACCAAGCTGAAATAAAACTAGGATATGGAAGCTAGATATAGAAGTTCTAACATGTCTAAGAAGTGGTCCATGAGAAGACAAAAGACAGGTTAAACAGGAACAAATAACAGTTGAGGTTTTCTAAGAATTGAGTCAAGTATTGAATAATTAAACTGAATGATCAGGATACATTTTAACAGCAGCAGAGGGAAAATTTGAATACCACAATTAAAAAGTTTGATCTGACAGTGATATAGAAAAGTCTACACCAAAGAGAGATTGTATGAAGAGACCTATAGTCTCTTTAAACACAAATGGTTTATTTATATAAATTGACCATAAATGGAATTCCAATATATTCCCCCAAAACAAATATAAGGCCACATCCATTGATTACAATGCATTAATATTAGCAACCAACAATGAAGTAAAATCCCAGATCCTTACACCTAGAAACTAAAATCCTTACCTTTACAACTGCTTACAAATAATTCATGAGTCAAAGAAGTCATCAAAACAGAAATTGCAAAATACTTAAGACTAAATGATGGTGAAGGTACTGCATTTCAAAACCTGCTGGAATGGAGCCAAGCTATACACAGAAAAAAAAAAATTTATAGCCTAAACTGTATTTGTCAAAGAAAAGATTAAAAATAAACAAACTAAACTTTCAACTCAAGCCATAAAAACAACCAGATAAATCCACAAAAAGTCCAAGGAATGAAAAGACAAAAGCAAACAGTAATGAAATGGGGGAAGGAGACAATAAAATTTAAGCAATGAAGTCTAATAAAAAATACAGCTTCAGAAAATATAATGAAGATAAAAATTTTAAATGGCATAAATTAACCTTAGGAAGGAAATAAATCTACCATTTATAGTTACGTTAAAAATATTTGAGAATTGTTAATTTGCTTAGGTGTGATAATATGTTCATTTTTAAGTCCTTATCTTTTAGGGTGTTATACTAAAATAATTGTGAATAAAATACCTAGGGTTTGCTTCAAAATATATGGGGGAGGAAATAGGATGAAACAAGAATGGCCATGAGCTGATGATTGTTGTAACTGAATGAAGGCTACCTAAAGGTTAGTATACTACTGTGCTTTTGTGTTTGTTTAATGTCTCTTATAATAAAAAGCTAAAAATAATGCAGATATTTTAAAGGACATAAAATAAGCATTTGAGACTATTTATAACTTTATACTAATAAACTTTAAGCCCACATAAAAACATAAAATAAAGCCAGGCGCAGTGGCTCACACCTGTAATCCTAGTGCTCTGGGAGGCTGAGGTGGATGGATCGTTTGAGCTCAGGAGTTCGAGACCAGCCTGAGCAAGAGCGAGACCCCGTCTCTACTAAAAATAGAAAGAAATTAATTGGACAACTAAAAATATATAGAAAAAATTAGCCGGGCATGGTGACACATGCCTGTAGTCCCAGCTACTCAGGAGGCTGAGGCAGGAGGATTGCTTGAGCCCAGGAGTTTGAGGTTGCTGTGAGCTAGGCTGACGCCACGGCACTCTAGCCCGGGCAACAGAATGAGACTCTGTCTCAAAAAAAACAAAAAAAAACATAAAATAACATTTATTGAACACATCTCTGTTCTCAGCCATTTATATGTATCAGTTCAAATTTAAGCTGTAGTCTCACTATGAGGTTTTAGCCAGTTACTTCTTCTGAATGTATCTTATTTCTTTAATCTCAAATGGAGATAATAACAGCACCCACATCATAAGGTTATTGTGAAGATCAAATTGGTGCATGTAAAATACCTAGAAGAGAACTTGGCACATAGTAAGAGCACAGCATATGTTAGTGATTACCAAGAACTGAATTAAAGAACAAGTTCTCCAACTGTTAGGGACCACAAGTCCTGACCAGGGCTACATTTAAACAGTAACACAGAGAGACGATTTAATGGAACCTCAATGTAAACAACAAACAAGGCTAGCACCAGAATGGAAAAGTATAAGCCAATCTTACTTATTTTAATATGGATGCAAAAAATGTAAATAAAATACCATTTAATAAAACCCAGTATTTTACAGTAAAAGAAGTACACATCATGAAAAAAATTAAGATTTATCCTGGTAATGTAAAGCTGGCTAAATATTACCAAGAATCTAGAGTGAATTCAGGACATTATTAAAGGGATTTCAAAAAAAAAAAAAGGCAATAGATATTGGAAAGCATACAATAAAGTAACACCCATTCATGACCAAATAAACTCCTAGCAAACTAAAAACGGAAAGCATCTGCTTTAACTTGATGTTATTTACCAGAAGTCTGTATACCAAATATTTTCATTTACTCTTGAGAACATAGAAGCTTGACTATTAATGACACATGATACCTGTTTTCAGTGCTAGTACATAAAACTATTTGGGTTCTAACCAACCAATTAAAGCAAAAGATATAAGAAGTATAAAAGTTGAAAAGAGGCAAAACAGGCAATATTGGCAAATAAAGATGCGGCCAACCACCTAGAGAATCCACAGACTATTAGAACATAAACAGGGTTCTGCTGTGTGACTAGGTACAAGTTCACCATGTGTAAATCAATAACCTTCCTATACATCAACTGAAACCAAACAAAATGTCACAAGAAAAGGCCATTCTTAGGGGTAATAGTAACTCTAAAGAACCTAGGAGTTAACCTAAAATGAAATTGGCAAAGACTATGAAGAAAACTATAAAACCTAGTTAAAAGTTATAAAAAACCTGAATAAATGGAGAAAAGACACCATGTTCATGAACAGAAAAACTCCAAATTGAAAAGATGTTAATTTTCTCAGATCCATCTATATATTCAATGTAACCTAATAAAAATTCCAATAATTTTTTTGTGTTCCTTGACAGTCTGGCTTCAAAATTACTATGAAACAGGACAGAGTGGGTTAGAAGGTTAGAGGTATTTGGAAATGAGTGTATAAGTAAAAAATGAAAATGAATAATATATGTTTGAAACACTAAAAACAATATGAAGGCCCAAGACTATTATGGAAACTTTCTTTATCAGATATCAAGACTTACCAAGGAACTGAAACAACTGTGGAGTGGTACAAAAAATAGACAAACAGAATACAGGGCAGGGCCAAAATAGAGTTCAGAAATAGGCCTGCATATATGAAAATTTAGTATATGATAAAAGGGAAGCTCATGCCAACAAGATCAGATTATTTAATTAAAAATGCCAGACAAGGCCGGGCACGATGGCTCACGCCTGTAATCCTAGCACTCTAGGAGGCCGAGACAGGCGGATTGTTTGAGCTCAGGAGTTCGAGACCAGCCTGAGCAAGAGCGAGACCCCGTCTCTACTAAAAATAGAAAGAAATTAATTGGACAACTAAGAATATATATAGAAAAAATTAACTGGGCATGGTGGCGCATGCCTGTAGTCCCAGCTACTCAGGAGGCTGAGGCAGAAGGATCGCTTGAGCCCAGGAGTTTGAGGTTGCTGTGAGCTAGGCTGACGCCACGGCACTCTAGCCAGGGCAACAGAGTGAGACTCTGTCTAAAAAAAAAAAAAAAAAAAATTGCCAGACAACTGGTTATCTATTAGAAAAATAACTAAAATCAGACCCCCCTTACATCAAAACAAGAATAAGAATGAGATGAATTGAACAATATAAAAAAATTAAACTAGAAAATATAGAAGAGTATCTTTAAAATACTAGCCTAGAGAAAGCATTCTCAAACAAGATTCAAAAAACCAAAAATAAAAGACTGATAAACTTGATTACATCTAAATTATACTTTAATGGAACAAAAATGACCACAATGTTAAGAGAAATAGAGATTGGAAAAAATGCCTGCAACACATACTACAGATATTATAAAATAACTCCTATAAATCCACTGAAAGAGACAAACTTAATAGAAAAATGTCCAAAGTATATTAATTAGGCAATTTCAGAAAAGGAAATACAGATGATCTATAAACATAAAAAGATATTCAGCCTCCGTGGTAATCAAGGAAATGCAAATTAAAACAATGGCAAGATACAACCTTTCACCCATCGGATTGGCAAAAGCACTTAAAATTAAAATGATGAGGAGAAACCAGTATTCTCATGCTGGGAGGAGTATGAACAGATAACATCTACTTGGGAAAGAACTATGGCAGTGTCTTTAAAAACGGGCATACCTGTGACCCCAGCTCTTCTAGTCATGGTACCTATGCTAATGTGCACAAGACACAAACAAGCTGAATGCCCGTCAGTGGGGAAATGAGTAAATAATGAGCTGGATTGAAATGTTGTGATATACCTGAATCTGGAAGGCTGTATCTAAATGTGCAACAATTTTTACCTCTAGAAAGGTTTGCTCTAAAGTTGGGGTGGGGGTTAAGGAGGACTTTGGTCTTATTTGTATTAAAGATGTAAAACGTGTCATTTTTTATTTCACATAAGAATGAATTCAGAAACTACATATTGACTCATTTTTAAGAGAACAGTAGGTACACTGTATTGGAGGTCTAGTCTCATTTCTGCCACCAATCAGCAATACCACCTTGAACAATTCATTTAATCCATCTGTTTTCTCATCACTAATACAGGAACTATATGCCATCACAGTTTCCTATGAAAAATGAAGTTGACAACCTGGTCCCGATGAAACAGTCTACTACCCTTCTAAGCCTTTTTTTGTGAAGCAAAGAGAACCATATTTATTTTTCCAAGGATTCTGTAGAAGGTGTTCTCATTTGGAAAGTTCACTTTAATGCCAAAAATAATTACTTAATACGTAACTAACTTTGAAAATTCTCTGACTTCTGTTTGAGCCACATATTTCCAATTTTTATTTTTCATATTTTCTAACTTCAATTTAGCTCTTTAGGATTGCTTAAAAAAAAAATTTCAGAGCCCTTTCATCACTGGCTACCTGTCCAATAGCCTATTGTTAAGGTTCTCTAATATTGTTTTTCCCCTTTTACCACCCTGTTCATCCCTAATACCAAATCTTTTACAGCTCTCACAAGTCTACTTTTGAACCTCTCCTTTCATCATAGATATCAAGCTAAACATCTGACGAACCAGTCTGGCTATTTCACATTCCTAAACAAATCTTACCTTTATGCTAGCTTGCTTCCAAATCCCTCTCGCATCTAGCACTTCATTCATTTTAGTCTTCTAGAAGAGATGTCCATACAATCTACTTAGTTTCTATGAAAATACATGATGGTGATTTCATTCCAACATATTCAGTCCCTTTGTCAATCTGAAATCACACTTTTTTTTCCTCCCCCAGGTATGGAGCAGTTTCAGCAGGAATGTTATGTGCCCTTACTACCCTGTCCCAGCAACTGGAGAATGAAAATGCTGTGGATGTTTTCCAGGTTGCAAAAATGATCAATCTTATGAGGCCTGGAGTATTCACAGACATTGTAAGTACTTTGCTTATCTGTAAAACTTGTCCAATATCAATTGAAATTCAGACTCACACTTTAGAGCCATGTCGGGACACTTTTTTGGTTGTCACAAATGTGAACAGAGAGAGTTGCTCTGACATCTAGTGTGTAGAGGCCAGAGATGCTGCTAAACAACCTACAGTGCACAAGACAGCCCTTGACAACATAGAATCATCTGGCCCAAAATGTCAGTAGTGCTGAGGTTGAGAAACCCTGCTTTAGAGTATAGCGTTCTCTAGTTACACGATATGGATATTCCATTACCATATGAACTGGCAACATTGAAAATTGGTTCCAACCTGACAGAGATCAAAAGGACATGAAGGTATGTCTTGATTATAAAGGATTCAAGTAATTTTTTTTTTAATTTTCTTCGATAACATTTATGCTATTCCTGTTTCTCTAGTATGTTTTCCACACTTACATTTTTAATTGGTATTTCTACCTTAGGTGAAATGACTAAGCTGTTCTTTGGCTCAAACTGTCTTCCTCTTGTTTTTCAGGAACAATACCAATTTGTCTATAAGGCAATGCTCAGCTTGGTCAGCACTAAAGAAAATGGAAATGGTCCCATGACAGTGGACAAAAATGGTGCTGTTCTAATTGCAGATGAGTCAGACCCTGCCGAGAGCATGGAGTCTCTAGTGTGACTGGAATCCTGAAAGGGCACTTAATTTGTAAACTTCTGAAGACTGAGAACTTTCTTGAGGCCTTTTTTGCCAGACTCTAGGTTATACAATAACCCAGTTACTTTTTTACACTGATAAAAGTTTTGATATTTATTTTTTGCCATTTTATGTCTTAATGGTATCCTACTGAGCATTTGCACCTCTGTTCATTTCACACCGTGAAACGCAATTTTACCTAGTTTGCACTATATGATCAGTGTTACTGCCTATAATCTAATACTAAAGCAAGCCCTGATGTGACATTCCATGACAACATACATGCTACTTTTTAGTTCAGTACAGTGAAGGTCTTTGTTATGACAGTGAATCTTGATTTTACTATTGTTATTATTATTATTATTGCTAAAGCAGTTGCATTCTACTAGCAGGCAATGCTGTACTTTTCCTCAGTCCTCCTCTCCCGTGTTTTTAGGCACTGTTCAATACTGTATGCCTTCTGTATTTTAATGGAGTGGATGAGCATTGTTTTCTTTTACAGACTAGAAGGCTATTGGGAGCTACTAAGGAGGTCTATTAACACCATGGCCTTGAAACAGTTCCATTTATGATGGTTAAGAGATCCATTAAGAAGTTAGAAGGCTTAAGAGTTGCTTCATGTGAACATTTCCTATTAGTTACAAAATTATATTCACAGCTTAAAAAATTGTGTCAAAATAAATGATAATTCTGTATTACAGCTTTCACAGTAGCTATGTGGACAGTGTGTGTTATTTCCATTTTGACTCTCTGAAATAGCTACACCCTAAAAACCAGGGCTTTTACAACAGAGAGATGGCAATATTTTACACAATTCAGTTATGAGACCCTTTAGTTACTCTCCATTAATATTTCTGGGTTTATAATACCATACCTCACAGTAGGTAGAATGAAAATTTTTGCAGGTATGTAATTTTGAAACTAGTCCTCTAAAAATTCCCTAGTACTCATATAGCAATCTAATAAAAACTACCTATATAGTTAATCTTTCCTCTCCTTTTTTGCCAAATGTTTCATAATAAATCCCTTAATAATATATATTCTTCTGCTTAAGATTAAATTGGAAATGCTATATTCGCAAAAGTCTTGGGACTATCTAAAATCCCACACATGGATAAATCTGATTTGGAGAATATTAAAATCTTGAATAAAAAGTGATACCTACATTTTCAAGCAGTTTAAAGGAAGATGGCTTTGTATGCTTGTGTGTGGTTTAGTGTCAAGGACAGACACACTTCAGTAAAAGATGCCAATAGTCATTAGAGAGCCCAAGAAAGTGATTTGGTCCATGCTCTGAAAACATATTCACCCTATAGTACGTAATAGGAAAATTAGGAGCATTAATAAGAAATTTCTGTAGAGTTTGTTAAAAAAAAAAAAATAATAAGCTACTTACTGAAATCTGTTTCTTCCACTGCATGTTTGCTTTTGAGGGACAGTTTCTATCGGAAGTAAAATCATTACCAGAATTGCGCCTGTTAAGAAGAACAGGGTTTTACTTTTTATGTCAATAAATTTCAACAGAAAGGCCACACTGGCTGCTATCATACTATCGGAGTAGGCATTAAACATTAATTATGATCAACACTGAAGTTCTATTTATCTTGAGTTGGCTTCCTATGAAGTTTGTCACAATGGTGCTGGAGGACCAAAGTTGCTAAGGAGAGAGAGTCTACAGGCCAAGTTCAATAGTTTCAATGCAAAGGCCATATCAGTAAATTTTTCATGAACTGCATAGCTTACCAGGGTTAATCTCATCTTTTTATCATGTAGATTCAACAACCCAGAATAGTCTGCTTTTCAAGAACTGTGTCTTGAGAAAAGGTGTTCAAGTGAGCCAAGTTTGCTAAGTTGTGTGTGCTAGATGACACGCTCCTTTATAGCCCCTCTGCTCCAAGGTGATACTGGAAGCTCTACCGAACATAAGAAAAGCTTGAACATAGGAGGACTACAACTGCCAGGTGCTAAAGGAAATCAGGGAAGGAAAGAGCTAGATTTTTTTTTTAGTCAATTAAGTGGTTTATTTTAGTTGTACGAAGTATTGATGTGAGCTGACTCTTTTTAGTAGATGGCAATGTGGGCCTGATGTACAAAAGTAGTGTTCGATGTAGGGTTCGTGGTCCCTCTCTCTCTAATTTTTGCTTAGTAACAGTAAACACTGGCTAGAAGATGAATAACAAGTATTCCCTTCTGTGCTATCTACAGAGGGCTCAATTCATGGAGATGCGTACCCTCCAGCGCAATTCTGTGACTATCTCTTACATGGGTATCACAATCATTATAAAAGAATGAGACAGCTAGTAAATAGGACAGAAATATAATTAGGATGGTTTAGAAGTTCTCTGAGAGCAATCTGTGTCTATGGTGGGCTTGAACCAAAGTCTACCGAACTATGCGCGACTGCTATTTGCCCATTTTGCCAAAGTAGTCCAAACATAGTTCACTGAGGATAATTATATTCAGCAGTTCTGCACTTTTACCACAGAGTGTATCCTCACTATTATTAATTTGTTATTGGGAAAAATGTGCTTGTATCTTTCCAGAATCAGAGAGTTTCAAAGATGGTGTTTGCTTTGAGACATAAGCACACTGCTTAAGTACATGACAAGGTTATCACCACTTGTACTCAAAGGAAAAGGCAATAGCTATTGTAAATTCATGTGTGCTATTTTATAAAATAAGCTGTTTCTGTATAGGAGTTTAACTCTAGGTAAATATAATGTACACATCATACAAAACTAAATTGCAATGATCTGTCCAAGTGGCCATGCTGGACATCAGAGAAAAGACCCTTTGTTGTCATCAGGGGAACTCTTTCTTGAATCCAATAGCCACAATACCATCTTTAATTAAAAAGAAAAAAGAAAAAGCTAATTTCTGAATTTCAAGAAGAATAAGATTAGTTAATTGGTTTTCCTAATTTTTATGCCTTGGAGCTCTTGGAGTCCATTTCAAGCAGAAGAGTCCAGCGAGGTCAAAGAAGGGTTATGGTGTTCAAGGTCTGGATGTTGGGAGTTTTTAGCCCAGAGTGACATATTGAAATCAATAAATAACCTTACTTTATAATGACACAGCACAACTGCCTTGTTACGAATTTTTTCTTAAATGCATATATACTGTATTTAAAATTAAAATATAGATACCAATTTACCAAAGATACATATTACTAATTCTAAGCAAAAAAATAAAAGAAACCCAAACTCATCATAATTTAAGAAAAAATAATCAAAGTGTAGTTCATCTTAAGAATTTAACAGTTATACTGGAAAATGCATTTTCAACTCCTGTGTTCTAAAGTTTATGTTCAAATGGTGCCAGTGAATTTTTATATGAAGGGAAATGCCTGCTTTTTTTTTTTTTAACAGCTGTAATTTCACTTAACCCCTTGCGCTTTCCCTTAGTTGCCATTTAACATACGATATTGGCTTTACTTATCTCTAGAAAGAAGGCATGCTACAAATAGGAAGGAATTGTAATAATGATATTTGGCCTCTACTTTGTCTTAGCTGTTAAACTGTTTTTAGTATTTTTGTTAAATATTTGCAAAGGGAAGCATTTTCTACAGAGGACAATTAATTTCAAGAAAAATATCTTGAGTTTTAAGAAATAAACATCTCCAGAAAAGGAGACAGTCAATTTTATAAAATGTCGCAACTCTCCAACATTTGGGGTAGTGACTCCTTTTTTGTTAGAACATTTGAAACTAGCAAGCAGCCATTGTTTCTAAAGAATTCAGCCTTCATGTTGATTCCTATTTCTTTCAATTCGTTTTGAAATAGCTAAAATCATTAAAACTGTAAATATTTTGTTGCTTGGGTAAGCATCTTCTGGGAACTTTGTATCTATGGTATATAATCATAGAATTTTATATTTTCATATAAAGCTAATTTTTTTCTAGTTTCAACTTCGTCATAGTTTTTTTTTTCCTTTTTGTGGTGGATATGTGAATTCAACTTTCTGTGTATTGAAGTAGCAAGAACCATCTTTGCATTCCAAAAGAATCCAACGTGTGTTATTTCTTTGAGGCAGTGATTGTGAAAGTTGGGTTTTATTTTAATTCCATTGACCATTTGTGCAATAGGAATTAGACATAATTAGTCACTGAATACATTCGTCGCATTGACTCATTTGGAAAAAGTGTTTTGTTTTTTTTTTAATTTGTTCCAGGGGGAGGGGTTTTGTAACCTGAAATTTTTCCCTTTTTTCTTCTGTTTAAAACTATATCAAATCATTCTATTATAGTGTTATTTAATATGTAAATTGTATTGCTATACATAAAATAAAGTATGGTTTTTGATGTATTCATTAGTGTTGAGCATTTCTATGAAAATATCTGTATCCAATAAAAGCAGGGTAATAATCTCCCTTAACAGATCTCATTAATAATCACCAGCCCTCTCAGTTTTCATGGGAGTAAAATGAACATTAGTAGTGATCTTTACACAGGCAATAAACCAAAAAGAAGTCTTTGCTGGGTTGATTTATTAATGTTCTTTCTCTTGTAAACAATGACAAAGTTTTACCCACATACTGAATCAAACCTTATTCACTTTATGACTCTGCTAAGTTGTAAACAGAATTACTATTTTTTCCAGTAGATCAACTAGATTTGTAGCAACTTCTCCTTCTTAATATTTACCATGTATGATGAAGGATATATCTAGGCAAGACTTTTGGAGAATCTATGAAATATGTGTAGGATCACTAAAATTGCTTCTACCTACAAGGAATTTTGACATTTCCAAACAGGAGGACACAAGTCCTAAACTTGGCAGATTTGATCCACCATTCTCTCAACTTTTAGTGGCTCCACATCAGGTACTAAACTCTTCCTACCAAGGCCCCAGTGTTGCTTTCCATAGAGGTAAGAGCTGATATTTTGCTCTCCCTAAGTTACCAGGACTTTAAGAAACAATAGATTAGTCCCTTCTAAGAGTATGTAGAAGAAAGAACAACTCTAGCAGCACAAAAGAGTGAATCTCTGACGATATAACCCTAGTCTTCCTCATATTATACCCATGGGGACCTCTACTATTCTGTATCACATAGTACACCAGAGGTCACAAACTGATGGCCTGTAGCTTGTGTTCAGCCCGCAGATTGGGCCCATAATTTTAAAAATTCACATTAGTTACCAACATTTTTTAAAAAAGAAAACTTTTGCATTAAGATTCAGATTTTAAGCTCCTTTCAAAGATTTGTGTGGTATTATGACAGCAGGTTCAGAGTCCCCCATGGCAATAATAAACTGGAGAGGAGCAGCAATGGCCCCTTGTAGGGGGGGTATGTGCTCTCCAGTTCAGTCTGCACCTCTCCCTATCACCTTATGTCTGGCCATTTCAGTCATTTAATTAACCTGCCTGTATCCTGTGAGCAGTTGCCTCTGGGATATACAGTAAGAATTCTGAATTTACCATCTCACACTGGTAAACCAACAACCAAAAGCAGCAGTAGAAATATTTGTATCAGTCTTCGATCATTAAAAATCCTAGTCAACCAGCACGGAGCAAAGTGGATTTCCACATTCCTAACTACCTCTAAGTCCACCCAAGATGATTCCATTAAGCACCAGTTAGGACTGTCCAAAATAATTAACAAATCAATCTTCCGCTCTGTGGCTTTTACTGCCCAGGATATAACCCAAAACAAGGAAACTTCATTTATGCTACTAAGAATGGCACAAAGAAACAAGAGTGCAAAAAGCCACTGATCCATTTTAAACAGCTAATTACAGAACTTTAAGATTTAGAAACAAATCACTACTAACCATGCCTGGATTCAGAGGTAGGATTAAAGACATTCACTTTATATTTCTGCCTATATTGGTGAAATCAAATAAAGACAGTAGAGGATGGGAACCAGAAGTTGGTTACCAGCAAGTTAAAACTGGCTTCTAAGATTATGAAGTTAAGTTTGGCAGGGAAGGTAATTAGAGTGGCAGTTTATCTCAATGTAACAATTGTCGCTCAAACATTGAAAAAGAAATTATCCAATCTGTGGTAATTTGAAATCTTTTGTAGTTACTGGTCTATAAACTATTTTCCCTTCCCCACACCCTACATTTGCAAGGTGTGAAGTCAGGCTTTGTGGCAATATCCAATGGGTCTTGCAAAGCTTAGGAGAACATTCTAAATTAGAGACATCTGTGACATTATGTTAGAATCCATTCCGTAACATTTTCTGAATGTCTAATACAGACCACGTGTTAGTTATACTCTATAGAATGTAAAGTTGTTGGCAGAGGCATTTCAAGTCAGATGAGGCAAATATTACAATTTAGTCTTAAAATTAGTTCTTCAACTTATTGAAAAATATTCAGTTGACACTATAGTAGAGATGGTTTTTAGGGAAAGATTATAAAAGATAATTATGCACCAGTGTGAGCAAGTAAGATCTGTAACCACATTCTCTATTATAAAAGTCCCTCACAAAATTCTATTTATTCTATATTAAATTAGTTACTGGAACTTAGCATTTTCCCATAGAGGAAATACTGTTCAAGAATGAGGACTACAGGGTCAAACAGCCAAGGGTACCAGTCAGTCCTGCTACTTACTGACAGTGATTTGGGCCAAGTTACTTCACCTTCCTAAGCACAATTTTCTTCATCTGTGAAATACAGAAATTAATGTTTACCACATAGGACTGTGGTGAGGAGTAAATGAGATGATGCATGCAAAGATCTTAGGATAGCACCTAATAAGCAATTAATATTAGCCATTATAAATATCTTGTAATCTTGCTTTCTTTAATTGCCTGGCAGCCTTTGTGTCAATCATGAAACAAAAAGTCAACTACCTTAGCCTGCCCAATTAAACAGTAATGCTAAGGAATTTCCATCACTATTGAGGAAGCTCACCAAGTCAAATCAGATCCAAGAGAGGTGGGTGAGAATGGAGGAGGACAGTGAAAGCAACCCATATATCCTACTGTCCAGAAACAAGAGTGGCAGAAGCAGGAAATAGACAAATAGACATGATGCCCAAAGCTTGAATATTTCTCTTCTAATTGTTTAAATCTCTCGATGCATTTCAAGAAAGTTTTTTTTTTTTAAAGAAAACAGCTCCATAATTTCAAAAAAGTGAAACAAAAGGCTTCATAATATTTGTTAATGTCAACCACTGAGTATAGAATATTGCATAGTGCTATGAAA
>NW_012133857.1:24733450-24735876 GCF_000956105.1 Propithecus coquereli
TTGAAGACAAGTCAATATTTATAACTCCAAATGCAAAGAGGAAAAGAATGAACAAATACAGTATAGAGAATCCAAGTGCTGTGGAACAATACCAACTGATGTACATATTGTATAAACAAAGAAGAAAGATAAAGAGGTAGAAGAAAGAATGGTCTAGATTTTCCAGTATTAGTGACACTAAACCACAGATCCAAGCAGATTAGAGAACACCAAGCAGGATGACTCCCTTTGCCTCGCCAAAAATCGCGCCTAGGCATATCATATTCAAACTGCTGGAAATCAAAGACAAAAAATCTTGAAGGCAACCAGAGAGATTTAAAAAATATATATTACCCAAAAGGAAAGAAGATAAGAACTATAGGAGACTCTTCTCATACACCATGCAAGCCAGAAGGCAACAGTGACATATTTAAAGTGTTTAAAGAAAAAAACTCTTGTCAACTCAGAATTTTATATCTAGTGAATAGATTATTCTTCTAAAATGATTTATGTGAAAGAGTGAAAAATATTTTCTATTTACATCCATATTCTTACTATTTTTATTTTCCAAATGAAAGTCAATACTTGGGTAGGTTGTTTTTCCAGGTAATGTTCCACAAACATGTTTAATGATTGCCTAAATAGGAGTCATAAATGTGTTCGTTTAGGGACAAGCTTAAGGGATCAGTATAATCCCTATGTACTGAGCTAGAATTAGCAGAGGGAACACTGTATTATTATACTTACATCATTAAAATTACTTTTCTTTGTTAATAAAGTCCAAATGAAGTCTCTATTCTATACTATAGTATATTCTATACTATAAATACTATATTCACATCCACATTATACAGGTATATAAACAAATTAAAAAGACAAGATTGTTTCTGCTATTGAGGAATAACCAGTATGTCTTCAAAAAAAAAAACACTTTAGCAGAGAATCTGAAGAAATCAAAGTAGCATCACACAGGCTATGTGCAAGCCACATAAGATATGGAGCAAAAGGGATAAAAACCAATATGTCTAATGGATGTATTAATATTTGGAAAACATTTTTAGAGAATGCAACTACAAAGTTCTGTTAATTAATCTCCCTTAAAAATCAACTAATTTAATCTTGTCAGTCTTCCTTAGAACATTTAATAGTTCTCTCTTCCTGCAAAGGTCAACTCTTGTCTTCAAAGATACCATTCTTCCCTTTACTACTACCATTTATCTAACTTTATATTTCCTTTTCTCTTCAACTCACACCCCTGTCCAATCTATGCACTGATTCACAAACTCTCTGCTTCATTCCTACACTTAGACATTTACCCATCACGCCCCTAAGAATTCCTAAGAATTTACCCCTGTTGCACCTCTAAGCATTCCTAAGAATGCCCTCCCCTTCATCCTATTCAATGCTCAGATGATGACTTTCTCCTTGAAAATGTTTCTGACCAATTAACCTCTAACTTTTACTAGTAAGATGAGCTACTTGGTTCTTGTACTCTTGCTGTGACAGCTTATCCCAAGTCTGTTCTTCATTGTGTTAAGCAGGAGTTATCTCTGAGAAGCTAAAGGCAACAGGTGACAAATGAGAACATGAGATTCGTCTGACCCTGTAAGGAGAAACAGCACTAAAAGATAAAATGGCCAACACATCAAAAAAGCCTTGGTGGGTGGTGTGCCTTTAACATTATAAGCTGATAAGAAGATGGTCTCTCAATTACGACTATGTGAGATGGGGGCTTTCAACAACTGAGAGCTTTATAAAGAAACTAAATGTTGTTCATTTTCCTAAATGATCTTTTAAACACTTTTGTCAGAGTTTTTCCAAAATTGGAGTATTGTTTTGCAAAGAGAATACTCTTGTGCTAAGAGAGTCTATGCTCTAGTTTCTTGGAGGGGACTGGAGTCAGCCCATCTTCAAATGTTAAGCCAACCTTCCAACCAAGAAGTATAATACCAAAGAAGGTAAATATCAAAACCATTTTAACAATTAATGAACACATTTTATATGCCTGTCTGTACATATTCTAAGACCTGTAGAAGATAGAAACAATGTAACATATAGTCTCTATACAAACATATACACACATACTCACAATATATACAGATCTGAAAAGATAAATAACAATACATGACAGTTTATCATTAGATCCCAAATAGATTAGTATTATTAACATAAATAAGTACCACAGAATTTCAGAGGAAAAGCTTCAGAAAGGATATGAGACTTTAGCTGGACCTTAAAAGATGGGTAAATATTGAGTGACCAAATAGGCAATGAAGGATGTTCTGTTAAGGTAAATGTTGGAGAAAGCCTTGCATAAACAAAATTTTCACCTTAATAAATGAGAAGAGCTTAGAAAAATAAGATGAGGTTTACACCATGGAAGACCTTGAATATCAACCTAAAGAGTTTGGACTTGACTTTGCCTGAAGATGAGACCATTGAAGCTG
>NW_012133857.1:24736831-24739969 GCF_000956105.1 Propithecus coquereli
ATCTTTCAAAAGATATGGACTGGAAATTCATAGAATAAATTAGGACTAAAATACACAAGAGTCTTGCTACCAAGGAAAACCAAGTCCATGAGAGAGATCCACATTCTAAGTTAAATAATTTATAATAAGGTTTTTATGCCACCTTAGTAATAAGACTATGTGTGATACAGTCTAATAAAATAGATCTACTCTACTGTTAATGCCACTCTAAAATGGACTCCTCATATTTTATAGTGCCTTTAGATTCTAAAAGCACTTTCATATGCATTATCTCATTCGGTCCTCATAACTATCTTGAATGAAGGTAATATTTTCCTTTCTTACCAGTGATGAAACTGAGTTCTTAAGTAGCAAATCAAGAGCTAGAATCCATGGGTTCCCTTTCAGCGATATGTTCATTTTGAAATGAAGCCTCTCTAGCAAATATCAGTGCCAGGTTCCAATGCATTTCAATTGTAAAGGTTAAACTTCTTAGGTCTATTTGCAGCATAAACTGGGTTATTTCTATTATGTCTGGGATAGGAAGATAAGTTTACTACTTTTATATTTAGTTTTCTGTACATGCTCTATCCTTACCCAATCAAGTAGAAATTTTATATGGATATATCCATACAGAGCAAAGTTGGCAGAGAAGTAAATTTTTATGAACTAATTTTTTTCACAGACCTTTCCATTAAATTGCATAAGTACTCTCAACAGACTATATCTAAAACTATCAATGAGAAAAAAAATGGTGAACTTAAAAGGAATTCAAAAGCATTTACAGCTGTGAGAAATTCATTTGAACCATAAAATTATATAGTTTTGGAAATAAATAATATTTTGGGCACATGAAGTAAATGAATGTTCTATGGTCACACTCTTAAATCATCTTTTTTAGAAAAGATGTCTCATACTAATAGATAAAAAGTTCACATGCAAAACAAATAACAAAAACTACTCAAGAAAATCTTTCAACAATACTGAAATCCTTTACCTATATAACATTTTCTATGCTGCATCTACTGTGAATTATTTCTCTACAAAGAACTTACCCCTACTAAGGAATACAAAGCAAAGCAAATACCATACTAATAATTATTTAATCTTATTTTTCTGAATCCTTAGTTATCTGATAGTAATTCAAAGTACAGTCATACATCATTTAATGATATGGATACCTTCTGAGAAATGCATCTGTAGGTGATTTTGTCCTTGTGCAAAGAGCACAGGGTGTACTTACACAAACCTAGATGGTATAGACTATTCCACACCTGGGCTATATGGTACAGCCTGTTGTTCCTAGGCTAGGAACCTGTACAGCATGCTACTGTACTGAATACTGTAGGCAACTGCAATACAGTGGTAATGGTATTTGTATATCTTAACATATCTAAACACAGAAAAGGTACAGTAAAAATATGGTATTATAATCTTTTTACGGGACCACCATTGTATATGCAGTCTGTCATTGATATCATTCAAAACACATCCCTAGGATTTTATTGTGACCTTCAAATATTAACATTATATTGTTGATTCAAAAAGGATAACTTTCTAATAAATTCTGTTTACAGTAGTCCACATGAAAAAAAAATCACACTTCATGAATTTAGTAAGTCATCTATGTGAATGTAGTTCTACAAAGCATGTTTAACATACCATTTTTAAATTCTACCATAAAATATAGAAAGTCAAATTTCTAAAATTGAAAAAAAGGTAGTGGGTGATGGGTCACATAATGAGCAAATCTGTCAAATATACGGCATTCAGGTACCTGCATAACTTGTAATGTCTTCGTAGCTTTGCTTCTACAGCCCTTTCCACATTGGAGATCCTTCCTCTACCGCTCGATGTCAGAGTGGCTACCTGGACTTTATTTATTCATTTATTTTACAATTCTGATAAGCAGAATAGGGATAGGCCCTGTTCTAGGGATTGAGGATACAGCAATCAGCAAGATGGACAAGGTTCCTGCCCTCATGAAATGTATATGCCTGTGGGAGGAGAGACAAAGCAAAGACATATGAAGTAGAGCTAACTATTATTGAAAAAAAATAAATAACAAAGTAAGGTAAGAAGACAGAAAATGATAGAGAATGTGATTATTTGGGGCAGGGTGGGCAGGAAAGACCTCTCTCAGGGAGTGACCTGTGAAAAACATCTAAAGCTCTGTAGAAGATGTGCCAGGCAAAGGGAACACCAAGTGAAAAGTTCTTGAAATGGGCAATGGAAAGCCACCAAAAGGTTTAAGGAGGGGAGTTACATGTCCTGATTATGTTTTTTAAAAAATCACTATAATTGTAGAGAACATTGTAAAAGGAAAAAAGTAGAAGAAAGAAAATTAATGATGAAGCTATCACACATTTCATCAGGACTTGGATTTCTGGACCCAAGTAGGTAGCACACAATACCTATAGCAAGGTAATCCCAAAACTTAATTTAAGGTTATTCTTTGAGAATGAAATTAGGAAGAATCAAAATGCAAAGTAGGATCAGGTATCCGTAGATATCACTCAAAACACGGATGGTGGATATGAAATTGAAGACTTTTAGAAAGACTCCAAAATCTGATTTTAAGATAACTAAAGTATAACTTCAAAAAAGTATCACTGGATTACAATCATAATTCAAAGATTTTAAGCTCTCAAATTTATAATATATATTATTTTAAAAGTCAGTTTAAAAATGAGGGTGCTATACATTAAAGGTTCAAACAGTCTGCTGGGGTGTTTTGATTTTTTTTGCTTTGTAGTTTTTTATTTGAATTAGTTGCTAACACTAAAAAATAAGATGATTTCGCAAGAAATTTCAGGTTTCTGTCTTAACCTGAAAAAAGGTGCTGCTCTGGCACCTTTTATTCTTGCGAGGCAACAATCTTGGAGGTTAGAAGAAGTTCTATTTAGTGTTATAAAATCCTAGTAGAAACTTCTCCACAATAAATGGATAAATTCTTTTACTTCAGTTTTTGAGTAACACGGAACTATTTTTATGTTGCTTTAAAAAGAAAAGAAGGCCGGGTGCGGTGGCTCAGGCCTGTAATCCTAGCACTCTGGGAGGCCAAGGCGGGTGGATCACTCAAGGTCAGGAGTTTGAGACCAGCCTGAGCAAGAGCGAGACCCCGTCTCTACTAAAGATAGAAAGAAATTAGCTGGACAA
>NW_012133857.1:24741264-24764528 GCF_000956105.1 Propithecus coquereli
GATGACACTCTTTAGGTCTACTTTAAGTCCTTTTTGTACTATTTGCTAGATACCATGCCAATGTACTGTAATCATAAACAAGAGTCAGTAACACTCTACAAGTTTACAGAAATGACAGTAAATTCAGCCAGCTGTGACCACAGGGTGAGAACAAAGTATGATCTGACAAGCTTTTCCTTTCCCTTATAAATACTATCAGAAACATAATTTTAGTACCCCAGAAAGCAACAAGCTAACATGAATTAAATACACATATGTAAAAATATAGTTTTAAATGCAAAGGAAAGTAAAATGCAATCTCAAATGCACATGCATGGATACCTATGCCAGATTTGAGTGGACTTTTAGGAGACATACATCTTCATGAAAATAGGCTTTGCTTCCATTTAAACATTCAAAACATTAACTGTTTAATAATTTTCCCAATGGCATATGATTTGAATTGATATTGGTAAATAACTGTATATAAAATGAAATTGCACTGAACTAAATGTTAGCAAAAGTGACAAAATAAAATACAAGCAATATAAACCATTGCATGGGTGTATGCCATATTACCAGCTGAAAAAAATCTTGCAATTACAGGCCTCCACTATTTATTTCACTCGTGTATAATTACATTTTATACATGTTTGTTTAGTAATATCAATCCCAGACATCATTTTGAGAATATAATTAACTGGATAGTAAAACAGAATGTGTGTATATGTATGTTTTACTATTTTTGTGTTTCTGCATTTCAAAAAAGTTAGTCTTTGTTAGTTGTGTTTAACTGCCATCTAGAGTTAAAATGAATCCATTTCTCTCCCCCTCTACTACTCCTCTTCAAAATTTTAGGCCATATAAGCCAATACATTTAATTCTTATTTCATATCAAACAAATATTCTTCAGACAACAAAACTGCAAAAGGCTAATCTTATTTATCTAATTTTTCAATTTACTGTTAACATTTCCACCTGCTGCACATATTTTAAGTTGACTGAAGATTGAGACTTGCATTTAAACTAATTTAAACACTATTTTTTATCATTTAAACAAGCCAAGGAACAACTTAACACACATTTGGACTTAGGGAAATAATGAACATTAAAAAGTTTGAGTTAATTTACAGTCTATTTCATGGCCTATAATTTGTATTTCTTTTTTCAGTCCAAGAAAAGCAGACCCAAATAAAAAGATATTCTATTTCATTTTTTATATCTGAAAAATGTGATTATGAAAATTAGCTAAATCCCAAGTGTATATTCAACTAATTAAACTTTGTAATATTCTTATGTTAAAAGCGGCATTCCTATCCCAATGTGAGGACAGAGTTTGTAAAAATAAACCATCAGTACAATTACTCAGCCTTTCAATGTAAGAAAGTGAAAAGAAATAAAAAAGGGATACTTAAATCAGATTTGAAAATGACTTGATGCCTAACAAAAGAAATGTATTTGAAACAAAGTGTTCAAAAAATTAGGTAAAACATGTTCTTAATGCTGTTCTCACATAAATAAAGAGTATAGGTGTTTTTTTTTTAACTGTCCCAAATGCATTAAGCCACAACAGCCTTTTCTGACAATATTTTTACACATCATTAGATCCTAAAACAAAGAAGTTGCAATCTACTAAAACTGCAACTCTTGTTCTTTCAAAGGAAATTACATGAAGGTTTTCAAGTGGATGCACGTAGCAAACAATAATGATGAAAAAAAACTGGCTGGTGCAAAGAGCTTTGAATGTTTTCAATAAACACAACTGCAGAGCTTTACAACAAGATGGGGAATGGCAGACTACAATGCTTACCAAGTACAGGAGTCAAGTATGCATTTTTAAAAGGTTCTTAAATGCTTGCTCAATAGTGGACTAATGATAAAGTTTTTACAGGATTATAAGAGCAAAGGGAAAAAACATGGTGAAAAAAAGAAACAGGCAGGAAAATGCCTACTTGAAGAAAAGGCTGGGTTACACAGTCATAGAGTGACTAGCGAAAGCATTGAGAGACATTGGAAAATCAAGGAGACAGGATTGCAAAAGAAAATGCTCTTGTAAATTACATAACAGCTGGAAGGGTGTCAGTTTAAGACAAAAGGTTTGTGTGAGCTTTAAATTACTGAAATTTGAGGAGCAAAAAGTACTGATGGTTCCTAACTTACAACAGCTCCACTTATGATTTCTTGACTTTACGATGCATTTTGGGGGTATTAAATGCATTTTCAACTTATGATATTTTTGACCTGCAATGGGTTTATTGGGAGGTAACCCCATTGTAAGCTAGGGAGCATCTGTATGCATATTTGCTGGACATACTGTTGGGTCTCAGAAAAAGCACCCCAAAAGCAAGCCACTTTGGGGTGCTGAGCACTTTGAACTAAAATAGAAAGGCCTTAGAAGCTGCCTCAGAATCAAGGACTTCCTGACCTCTCCTGTCCTCCCCTCCTCCCACCCCCAGTACAGGGTGAAATTTTACTCTAATATTCCCTTAGATGCCTTAAGACCTGACCCACCATGGAACAAAATTGCCTTCCATCCCTTCCCTGAAATTTCATTATCTATCCCAGGAATGAAGACTAAGGAATATAACCACACCTGGAGGGACTTTGTTCTGCCTTTCGGGCTCATTCAGATTCCAAAGAGAATCATTTACAAGCTAATATTTCTGTCTCCCAGGTCCATTCATCTTCCCTAAAATCATTTACTATCCTTCTAAAAATTGCCTACAGCACCCCACCACCCCATTTCTCTCTCCCTTATGAGGAGGGTATTTAAGCCTCAACTATCAGGCCCCTCTCTGAGTCTCGTATTTTATACGGCTCCCATGTTTATGCACATTAAATAAATTTGTATGCCTTTTTCTCCTACTAATCTATTGTCAGTCATTTCAGCTGAACCTTCAAAGAGATGGAAGGGAAGCTTTCCATCTGCTTCTACAATATAACCAATATAACATAAAAATGATTTCCTGGCTGGGCACAGTGGCTCATGCCTATAATCCCAGCCTTTTGGGAGGCCAAGGCAGAAAAGATCACTTGAGCCCAGGAGTTCAAGACCAGCTGGGGCAACATAGCAAGACACCATCTCTACAAAAACATTTTTTTTTAAATTTATTATTCCAGGGTTTTGTGAGGGTACAAACATTATAGTTACACTTTATGTCTTTGCCTCACCCATACAAAAACATTTTTTAAAAATTAGCCGGGTGTGGTGGTACATGTCTGTAGTCCCAGCTACTTATGAGGCTAAGGTGGGAGGATTACTTGAGCCCAGGAGTTTGAAGTTGCAGTGAGCTACGATCATGCCACTGTACTCTACCCCAGGTGACAGAGCAAGACTCTGTCTCAAAAAAAAAAAAAGAAAAGAAAAGATTTTCTAAGAATTATCATGTGTGCTTTCAATTTAAAAATTCTAATGCTTTCTCAAGTGAATTTTAGAACGAGTGAGGTTTATAATTTGTTCTTCCAAGGAAGGAAGAGGCATATGCAAATTCTCACTAGAAATCTCTGGGACTGAGCGGAATTTTATCAGCAAGACCTTGTTCTCTCAGCCAAGAATAGCTACAACATAGACACCAGCTGTGATAATGATTTCTCTGTTGCAGTGTTTTATCTGATTGGACCTAGACTGATAGCTAGTTCACTAACAAAAGCTCCTAAAGAGGTATCTGGTTATAAATTTTCTCTGGTCAAAATCCATCAAGGACCAATTTAAAGCATTTCAGTTACATTTTGAATTGAGAATATTTTACCATAATAAAATGGACAGTCAAGTATGAAACAAGGTAAAATTCTAATGATTTTACTTCAAAGTGAAGAAAAGCAGACATACATGCAATTGGACCCACTTTAACAAATTTCATCCAGGATTTCCTGAAATAGGAAGGAAAAACTAACTCCATTTCAGTCCTAAGTCCTTTATTTTCTTAGTACTTGTCTACCTAAAGTGAACTCAAAGATAGTCTAAAAAGATAGCCTCTATATAAACTATAACAGAATTTGCTGTTAGTAACTTGGGGTCTTTGACACAGTCAAGGATTCTGCAATTCTTTCAATTATCTCCCATTCTTTAAAACTTGTCCTTCCTTTTTCATCCTCAAGCCTCGTCTGTTCTCATTTCTTTTCTCTACTCACCTGTCTTGCCTCCTCCAATAATTCCTTCTCCTTACTACTGTCAAACCTTCATTTTCAAATTTTCTGGCACACGAAATGAAATCTTCAAAATTGGGGAAAATGAGAAAACATTCTTCTCAAAGTTTCCTTTCTACTGGGCCTCACACCACATGTACTCTCATGCACACATTTCTACGCAACTGCTTCCTTCACTTAGAACACTCCACGCCACACTCTCCTGCCACCTGACACACAACCACAAAATCAGACTTCCAAATCCCACCCATTTTTCCAAGTCCACTTTACCTTCCCAAATGCTGCTTATACTATTCCAGCTCACAGTGCTCTCTCTCCTTTCTTCTTTAGCATCGTCATACTCTGCATGATACTTTCTAACTACATATTCTCAAGACAACATACAGAACATTTAGAATACTAACATCAAACAGACTGGAGTTCATTTACTGGCAGTGTGATCTTAAGTAAATCATTACTCTAAGCCTCAATTTTCTCAGCTATATAAATGGGGATAGTAAGAGTTCAGCACCCTTGCTCATAAGGTTTTTATGAGGATTAGATAAGGTAATTCATACAAAGTACCTGGTGCAGAATGAGCACTCAATAAAAGCCATTTTTATGTTGTCAGCATCATCCTCTAGCTTTTTGTGTGTATCTGAAAAGCCCAGCCAGATTCTAGGCTCTTAAGGGTAGACTACATCTTACAAATGTTTTAATACATACATCTTTACAGAATTTATGACTAAATGGCACAATGATTTCTATATAATGAAGCTAAGGGGACAATTACAGAAGATTATATGAGGCTAAGGGGATAATTATAACATGCTGGTACACAGAACTAGTCCAAGGGTTAGAAAACATTAACTTCACTACACATTTACAGAATGTCCCATTATGGGTTGGGTGTTGCTTAGTAGGTTGCAGTAATTTGCATGGCAGGCCATGAATACCTCACTTCACAAAGCACCCAGACTTACCTGGTAAATACAGAAGCAGTTGCCAGAGAGTTTTCCTCATCAGCAAGGTATCTCACAGAAAGAACCAACTGTGCGCTATGTCATGAAAAGGGCAGCTGTCATAGCAGATCTTTAAGTATTAGAGAACCAGCACTTTTATCAGATGCTATAGATTATCAAAGTATATCTACATAACTACTAAGTGTGATATATTTCTGGTTACTGTTCTCCTAAAAACTGCGAGAGAATTTCCAAGGTATTCCTTGGTTCACAGCTAAGGCAGACAATGACCTAAAAAAGCTGGGCTCAAACTAGAAAGAGATGGATTTGCCCCAAATGTGTTACTATACAAAATTACACAAAGCGAGAGGTCAGGAAAGTTTGTCTTAAGCAACATACAAATGCTGTAATGTACAGCGTCTCAGTTCTCTATTTCATGCAACTCATTACCAACTTAAGAAAAATCCTTATTTGTAAATTTACATTAAACAATAAACACGAATTCCTTGTAACCATACAAAAGCTCTATTTCATTCGTAGAATACAGGACCATTCGAGGGTCTATACTTCATCTGTACTAAGTGGTAGCGTGAAACAGTGAAATCAAAGTTCCAGTCACCTGAACAGAGCTCCCTGAAATTATGATGGCATTTCAATGGGGTGAATTATTTCATCCATTCATTCAAAAATATTTCTGGGGCACCTATATGTCAAGCAGTTCTAGTTGCTAATAATACAGCTGAAAATCAGAGATAAAAATATCTGTTCTTAGGAAGTTCAAATTCTAATGGTGGGTGCACTGGTAAACAAATGAACAGGTGATTATATAATACATGGAATGTTACTGTCTTACGGAGAAAAATAAAGCAGGAGGAGGATAGGGAGCCGGGAGGTGGGGATCTAATATTGGGGGTTCAGGGACTACTTCTGTGAGGAAGCAGCATTGAAAGATTGAGGAACTTAACCATTATGAGCAGATAGGTTTAAAAAAAAAAAAAAGAAACAAAGAAAGATCGAGGAACTGAACCTATGTAAGTGTCTGGGGAAGGGGCGTTCCAAGCAAAGGAAACATCAAATGCAATAGTCCCTGAAGCAGGAGCTAAATTTTATGTAGATACTCCAGGAGGAGAAAATAAACACCTGGATTGGTGTCCCAGCTCTTTGCCCTCTACCTGCAGAGTAACTTTTATGCACAAAACATTACCTCTCCCGAACCTCAGTTTCTTCCTCTGTAAATTAGAGGACTAATGCTACCGCATACTTCACTTGTTTCAAGGAATAAAAATGACGTTGAAGAATGCACTTTTACAGCACTGAGGGATTATTACTAAGTGTGCTAGACTAACAAGCTTGTTTACTTGGTCAGATAATGGTAGCTACCTCATAGGGTGTTGCAGGGATTCAGGAAGATAACGCACACAAATACAACGACCGATACACAGAAACCCAAGACATGCTGAATGAATATTGTTGTCCCTGTGGGGGTTGCGAACTAGGAACGGGCAAGGGCTTCTTGCTGCTCTGCTCAGTATGGGACGCCCAGGGCAAAGCGCTTCCAAGCTGCTCCACAGGCATTTGTTGAATAAACTGTAAAATTCCATCCAACCACTTTGGATTACTTCGCAGTTTTTTGCTTCTACACTCTATTGGGACATTCCAGCTTCTGAGAAACCAGCTTCCCTCTCAGAATCCCTTTTAAAATATGCAGGTCTCGCTTGAAAAGGCCTTGAAATTGAGCTACCACCAAAGGGATTTTCCCCAGGGATCTTAATAACCGTTTCTGGCCCCCGCTCGCGTCAGGCGTACTTCACATCCACCTCCTCCTCAGAGCAGCGACACCTCTCTAACCAGGCCTGCATCCGGGCCGCTTTTTATAAAGCTGTGATGACGTCACCCCGCCTCGCGCGTGCGCAAAAAAGGCGGCGTGACCACGCCCAGGCTCGCGTTGAGGCCGTAACCAGCGCCTTCCCGGAAGAACTCGGAGGCTGGCTCGGTGAGTGAGGTCCGACCGAGGGGGTCTCCTGACTGTCCGACGGCCTCGCAGGCTCGTGCAGGGCCGGTGGAGAGGATGTTGTTAAGGTGAAGAGCCGGGGTGATGAGGAAAGTTCATGAGTCCTTCAGGTATAAGCAGGAGTTAGGGCGGCCGGAGGGCAGATGACTCGAGACGGTGCGGATCTTCAGTTCAAAGGGGGGAGTTTGTCTCGGGTTTTGTCTGGAGTGCTGGTGGCGAGCCTCCCAGAAAAGTTACCAGGAGCTGACTTTCCGGGATTTCCTTAACGCTGCATTGATTGGCTCCGTTGCAAAACGAAACTGACAGGAAGGCGGGGAGGACTGGCTTGCAGTGATCTTTTGAGAGAATATCTGTAATTAGACCCTTGAGGGCAAGCCTGGCAGCGATTGCTGTCCGCGGTGCTGAAGAAAAGACAGCCTCTCCTTGAGGAGGAAACCTGATGAGGGCAGGGCGGTGTTTCGTTTCCTCTGGCTGGGTTGAGCGCCTACACTCAGTAAGTGTGTGCTTTCTATCCGCGCTGGACACTCGGGCAGTTAATAGACGATCCGTGTTTAATTTCGTAAAATTTAGGAAAGCCTCATTCCAAGAAAGAATTTTATCCCTGTCTTCTTTTTCCCTAGGGCAAGCACTTTCAGCTTTTGCACCAAGCCAGATGATTTGCCTTCGGGCTCGGGGCCTTCAAAGCATTTCACTAGACCTCTGTCTGTATTGGCCCAGTCTCTTTAGCCAAGGTGAGCTTGCTTATGGTTAAAGTGTGCACAGATGATTGAGTGCTGAGCAGCCAGGGTAAGATGAGGGTACCTGATTGTGCTTTTCCTCAAAGTTATTAATGAAAAATACTTTCCTGTTTGGAAGAGAGATGGTAGAACTGGGCAGCTTTCCAATAAAGGAAAGACCATGAGTTTCCAGTTGGTTCTCATACTTGTTTGCTTTTCTATGTGTGTGTGTGCATGCATCAGGGATGGTCTTCCTGTGTTGAATTTTACAGAGTGGATGTTTTTTCTGTCTGTTGATACAATAAAATGTTTACTTGTCTTAGTACCAGCTGCTTGTTTGTTTTTAATTCTGATTAAGGTTAAAGTCTGGGGGGGCGGAAAAGGAGGGGAAAATGTGAAATATGTTGAATTTACCTGATTCATGGTGTTCTTAGATGCATCTGGCATATGAAAAACGATGCATCCTGAATAAAAAATGAGTTTAATTGCATTCTCTCATTTTATACCTTACTACATCTTAAGTTTTATTTTCCCTTCTGAGAGAACCAGTGGGTTGAGATACTGAAGTAATCAAATGTAGCAAAGCTGAGGACATGTGGTAGAAGTAACTTTAAATATTTTTATTATTTAGCAGAAAGCTTATAACACAGCTTTGAATAAAGATGACGTCCTTGTTTGTTCAAGAAATTCGCCTTTCTAAAAGACATGAAGAAATGTAAGTTTTTTAAAAGGATAATTCAAATATGGAAATTGCACTGGCTTTATTAGTGAAATGCTGTGTGCACAAGACAAATGTTTGAAAATGTGTCATTTTAATTTTCTGACTCTTAAGAGATTTTGGTGTTAGGGAATTTCATTGTCTTTTAAGAATAACCAGGATTAAAAGGTATAATTATGTTCTGTATCTTTTTACTTTTTGTTACTAATATCTAGATAAATTTGCCCTTCTCTCACCCTTTCTAGGCTTCACTTTGGTATTGAATGGACTGTAAGCCTCTTACCCAGGGCTGGCTTGATGGGTATGTGACCTATACAGTCACAGGCCCCCACATGGTTTAATGCTCTAATGACACAGTTTCAAATCATTTTACACTGAGCCCTGCAAATTGTGTAGCCAGTCCTGCTCTTACATTTAATATTAACCGTTTTTATCCTCTGTGAGCTTTCAAATTTTTCTCTTTAATTACCAGGCCCTGTTCCTTGGATTCTAAGATATTTTCCTTATAAAAAAAAGTGACTGTTCAAAGACCCAGGTTTTTAGTTCTACTTTCCAGACAGCTCAGTGAAACATAGTCTTGAGAACCCCCACAACTGTTTGGGAAATGGTTTGACTGTTGTGTATACCACTTATGTATTTTTTTATCATCTGACATATTTTATTAATCAAAAACTTGTAAAATAGCACTTGACCAACAAGAAGCTTTTAAAGTATATTATATATAACAAAGTAGTTTGAGAATTTACTTACAACTTTTTATATCTTTCTTCAATTACTGTTTTACCTTGTTGTGAGTATGCATACATATCCACAGCTTCTCACTCATATATCAAACTATCATCTTTCCCTTGGAAAAAGAGGAAAAAAATATTTTTATTGCTTCTTCAAACATATGGAAGTTTAGCACAATTCTAAATGTGTAACATGAGATTCAGGGGTACTGAAGTGTTAAGCAGAAGGTTTCATATAGCAAGTTATATCAATGTATGTGTGTCGGGAGGTATATATAACTATGTGTACAAAGGGATATGTATTACAGTTTGCATTTTCACCAAAAATTAAAACATATCTTCCACACTCTAAAATAATTTCAAAAGACCAGAGAGGCTAAAAAACGGAAGCATGTACTTATGGCATATATAAAGAATATGTTAATGAAAATAAAAATAATTTTATCCAGATTGACTTAAGACTTATTGAACTACCTGCTTTTCGCTGTCTTCTTAGTTGACATAGTAATTGACTTAATAGGTTAGAGTTGAAGTACAATTAATAAATGAATTTTTTATATGGGTCAGGCAATGAAATGTTTGCTTTTTCTTTAACTTTATATAATCTTCATTTTTCTAGAGTATCACAAAGGTTAATGTTACTTCAACAAATGGAGAATAAATTTGGAGATCAAAACACAGAAAAGGCATCTCAGCTGCAAGCAGCTGAGACTGCTTTTAAAAGGAACCTTAGTCTTTTAAAGGTAAGTTTCTATGACTTGGGTATAAAGATTTTTTTCTCACTTTTCCAAAAACATTGTGGTTGAATTTTATAATTTTGATTTATATAATTTCTCTGTTCTGAGTAATAAGTAGAATTAATGATGCCCCATCTTTTTTGGTAAACCCATGTTAGATGGATAAGTAGCAAATAGATTCTCATTTCTTAAAATGAAAAAAATTAAAGTTTTCTTAAACTAAATGTTTTCAGTCAACCAGAAAATCAATAACTACAGGAGGAATTATAAGATCACCTTTGTGCAAGAAGAAATAGAAGATGTACCTTTTCATCTTGTCTTCTTTTATTTGAAGGGAGATCCTGATAGACCATTAAATATCTATAATGTAGCTAGAGCCAACTCAAAACTATCAAACATCATGAAAATAAGAACAATTTGATTTTGCCCCACTGGTGCCACACTCAACACACAGAATTCATATCTACAATAACAGATTTCTCAGATCCCTTTTGATGGTTATGGAGGAGGTGGTCAAAGTGTGTGATTGTGCGGGGCCTCACCATTTGGCCAATGTGCCCATTTGGAGTAAAATCATATGTGTAACATTTTTGGCTGCTTGTTATACTTTGCTTCCAGAATTGTATGGCTTCATCCATAATTAAAACCCTAAAGTTTGCTTCCATTCAAGCTTCCAAGAGAGTCTATGACTAAAACATTTGGTAGTAAGACTATATTATTTAAGTTATAAAGCAGTGTTTTCAGTTTTTATTGTTAAATATTTTCATCGATAGGCATGATATAGTTATCTTCTGTCCTCACTAGAGGATAAAGGAAGAGGAAAATTCAGTTATCTTCTCAGCTTCTGGCAGTTTGATCCACAGTAATTTAAGTCACAGCCATAGTGCTACCAAAGCATTCTATATTGCCATATGTCTTACTTGCCCAATGGTGTTAGCAATATTTATTTTTAAATGGAAATATATAGGATAATCTGGAATTTGCTCTGAAAAGTTAGAAAAACTAAATTAGAAGGCTTGATTGCTACCTACCTGCAGCAAGGGGTGTGATATTTGGTTTTCAAGTGTTTTCCTTTTAATGAACAGGTATTTGATGATTGCTCAGAGGGTCCTTACTGTTGAGCTAGTTCTGGACAGAAAGTGGGGATGACAAAATAACTATAAATCAGAGTTTTTGATATCAAGGAGATTACAGGTTTGATGATAGAAGGTTGAAAGTTCCTTGATATCAATAACTCTGAGACTTTATGTGATCAAACATTAAATTACATGGAACAGATTCAGGACTATAGAATAAGAGTAAAAAAATCTTGGAGAGCTAGAATATTCTGAGAGATCTCAGAGAGGAAGCTAAGCTTGAGCTGTGCTTAGATAGGCAGAAGGCAAGGCATACTGTTGGTTTCTTACAAAAGAGCCAAGACCAGAAGAATGAATGGCCCTGTTAATGATCATGGGAGTGTGAGCTAACTAGCTTGGAAATTCACAGGAAACAAGATTGGATAATTGTTATGGGACCAAAGAAGTTGAGACTTGATATGTAGAGAAAAGAGAGTACTGAAAGTGTGTAAGCAAAAGAAAAATATAGACTTATTTAAGAACCAAATGAGTGAGTAGTTAAGAAAGACTCATTTGCTATTTAGATGCACAGTAATTTCAAGAATGGAGACACTAGAGTTAAGATGGGTAGCTAAGAAATCATTGTTATATACCTAAGGAAGATAATGAACTTGGTTTCATAGTTGAGACTTCAATTTGGTATGGTATTTTTTTCCCTGCTTATCAAAATAATATATTCTCACTGTAAAAGAATTTGAAAGGGTAAAGAAGATGAAATAGCATACCCATATCATCGACCCATCTAAAAATTATTACATTTTTGTATTGTCTTTCAGTACTTTAATAAATGTTTATTGAGCACCTATCACATTGCAGACACAATGCATGCTGCTAAAGATGTAGTCTCTTCCCTGTCTTTTTTTTTTTGCATTCTTTGAATATTTGCATATGTAATTTTTTTTATCTTGCTTTTCCTCATTTTTTTAACCTTTGGAAATAATTTTCATTGTGGTCATTGTGAAGTTAAAATAAATAGGACTTGATTATAGAATTTTGAGTTGGAAGAGACTTTAAAAAGTCTATATATAAGATCAGATTCTCATCTAAAGGTTTCCAACTTTTTTTAAGCATCAAAACTTTTTTCAAAGATGTAAAATAGATAAAAGTGGACCTGCTTTGGCCCAAAGCCCTACCTGTCCATCCTTTCCTTGCCTGCCCAGCTGGCTCTAAGTTAATGTGAAACCCACTGATCTGGGCTACTTCCTTAACTTAGAGATGAGGAAACCGTAGGGTAACTACTCCTAATGCTCCTTGTCAAGAACAGATTAAGTTACATCTAGGATAGTTACTTTAGAAATACAGCATACACTTTTAAAAGGGTTCCAGTAAAACTTGAAAGCATTCCATAATGACGGTAACAAAATAAGAATGACATCTATTAACATCCATTATTTGACCTTATTTAGATCTTCTGACCAAGAAAATAAACATTGAAAGGGAATGAGCTTTAACTTTTTTTTTTTTTTTTTCTGAAAGAGTCTCACTCTGTCACCCCAGCTGGAGTGCAGTGGTGCAATCATAGCTTACTGTAGCCTAAAACTTGTGGGTTAAAGCAATCCTTCTGCCTCAGCCTCCCCAGGATTATAGGCATGAACCACCATGCCCAGCTAATTTTTTTTTATTTTTATTTTTTTAGAGATGTGGGTCTCACTATGTTGCCCAGGCTGGTCTCAAACACTTGGGCCTCCTTGGCCTCTCAAAACACTGGGATTACACACATGAGCCACCATGCCCATCCTGAGCTTTAACTTTTGAAAAGGAAGATATAACACTAGCATTTTGAAATGATATGGTTAGTAAAATTAATGGATAAAAGGTACAAAAATCAATAGCAATCCTATGTATACAGCTGGAAAATGCAACAGATCATAGTCACTTTAGCTATCAAATTCTAAAATACTTGGCAATGCTCTTATAGAGGTATACGCACGATTGGTATAAAAGCAATTATTGCACTAAAATGGGAGATTTAAAAGAAAATTTAAAAAGAGATGAATGCCTTAATCCTGACTAGAGAGACTATTGTTTTTCTAAATCAGTTGTCACAAAATTATTTTTAGATTTAAAAAAGAAAATCCCATTAAATTTGCATTGAATTCAATAAAATTCTGTAAATTCATTTAGAAAAATAAACTAGCAAGAATATCTAATATCAAAGAATGTTTTTTAAAAAGAAACAATAAGAGACTAATTCCATCAAATATTCAAACATATTAGTAAATGAATGGATGTGAATATAAGTAGTGAAGAAAACTCACACTCAGTCTTCAGTAACTATCAAAAAAGATAGTGAACTTTGAAAATGCGGGCTGAGTGATTTTTCCTGTTAGTATTAGTAAAACAGGATTTATTTGCCTTTTAAGAACATAAACATAATTGGTATGGATTTAGAAAAGAGAGGATTTTTTTTTTATAAATACTTCCGTGATATAAACTGTCATCTCTCCCCCACTTACCTGCCAGAAAATTTAGTTTTATACAGAAAAATTCTGTGGCAAGTAACATTATCTCATGAGGAAGCCAGATACTCTATGGTAAGAAAGGATGGGAAAGCACTATATATAGCGAGTGCTTCCACTGGAGAACCCTGGAAGTCTTCACAGGACAGAGGACAGTTAAACAGGGCCTTCAGAACACTGCCACCCAGGATGGCCAGTGACTTACCCGACCACATCTCTCCTCTTTTCTCCAATTCATTGAAGAATAAGGCAGGATCCCTAGTCAGGATTAAGGCATACTTCTCCTTTTAATGCTTATGTGTTCCTTGTACCAGTGACCCCATATCGCATGCTTTAGTATGTTATTTTTTTATCCCAGAAATTGGCCCTCCAGCAGATTAAAACCAGCCTGGCCATAGCTGCGTTCACCGTATCTTTATGGTGAGATATATACTAATATATTGTGAGTTTGGGAGGTCAGGGCATATGTAGGGACGGAAAGAGAAAGAAATCTCAGCACATGACTTTGTGCTCATGTTTTACCTTTCCTACTCATGAGTCAACTCATTTAAATACAGGCTTTTGAATCCTGCCATACAGTAACATTTATACCACCATCCACATTGGAAACTTTTTTAAATTGTTATGAAAAATTTCAAGCCTATGTAGAAGAGGGACTAGAAGAATGTACTTCCATGTACTTAGCACCCAGATTTAATAATTATCAAAACACAGCCAATCTTGTTTCATTTATATGCCTCATCTCCTCCCTCTACCCCTCAAGTTATTTTGAAGGTAATCCCCAGAAATCATATTGTTCATCTATAACTATTTCAATATACATCACTGTATATATTTCAGTGTATATCACTAAAAGATCAGAACTATTTTAAGCAAAATCGCAATACTATTATCAATCTAAGAAATTACCAGTAATTCCTCAAATATTTAATCACGGTTCAAATTTCCCTAATTTACATACATGTTTTTACATTTGTTTGAATCAGAATCCAAACAAAATCCAACATTGTAATTGATTGATAAGACTCTAAAAGATCCCCCAGTCCTTTTTTTCCCTTTGATTTGTTTCAGGATTAGGTCGTTTGTCCTCTAGAGTTTCCCAGTCTGGATATTGCTAATTACAGCACTGAGGTATCATTTAGCATATTCCCTGTGTTCCCCAAAATTTGTATAAATTGATAGATCTAGAGCTATGCTGTCCAACAGAAATATAATGTGAGCACATGTGTAATTTTAAATTTTATAGTAACCACTTTTAACAAAGCCAAAAGAAACAGATGAAATTACTTTTAATAACATTTTATGAGACATATACAAAATATTTCAAAAGTTTTCTATAAAAATTAGTAATTAGCTTGGTCTGATGGCAGTAGGTTGTCAGAACTTATTAATATTAGTGTCACTAAAGTTGCCATACAACACCCTACTGCTAAATTTGACTGGCTTTAAGGAAAAAAATTAGTAATATCTTATATTTTTTTTTTCTTACTAAGCCTTCAAAATTCAGTGTGTATTTTACAGTTACAGCATATCTTAATTCGAACTTGCCACACTTCAAGCGATCAGTAGCCACATGAGGCTAATGGCTACCGTTTTAACAGTGCAGACATTGAAGTCTGATCAGATTCAGATTCAGTGTTTTGGGGAAGAAAACATAATGCCTTATTGTTTCTCATTTTGGAATGTTGGCAGTCATTGATAATCACTGCCTAGATATATTCATTAGTGGTTGCAAAAAGTGATACATTCTTTTATTCATGTAAAAGAATAGCTCATGCCTATAATCCCAGTGCTTTGGGAGGCTGAGGCAGGAGGATCGCTTGAGGCCAGGAGTTTGAAACCATCTTGGGCAACATAGCGGGACCCGCATCTCTACCAAAAAAAAAAGAAAAAACCAAACCTAGCCTGGTGTGGTCGCACATGCCTGTAGCCCCAGCAACTGGGGAGGCTGAGGTGGGAGGATTGCTTGAGCCCAGCAGATCAAGGTTATGGTAAGCTATGGTTGCACCACTGTACTCTAGCTTGGACAACAGAGTAAGACCCTGTCTCAAAAATTTCATATATATTCTTTTATTCCTGCTCATTTAATTGCTGATTATTTATATGAAAATAATCCTCTCATCACTTACTTGGTTATACTGAAGTACAGTTCATATAGGAAAAAGTATGATTAGTGCTTGATTCTTTCCCTATAGTTTTCAAAATAATTGTTTGGTTCTCTAGCAGCCTCTAAAGATACCCATTGAAGTGTTTTGTTTTGTTTTGAATTTATCTGGATCTGAATAGTTTTGATCCTTTGCGGTTTTTATTCTTATTTATGCTCAGATTGTCCCGTTTTTTCCAAGTGGAAGCCTCTTCAAGTTAGCTCCTGAATGCCTTTGACATGATCCTAACAGTCTTTGATAGTTTCCTTTCTTTCTGATGTGATGAGCTCTTCCAGGCTCATTGTGTGCATTTGTTGCCCAGACCTGGAATTGGCCATTGCTCCAAGGAGCCCTGGTTCCTTTTGGCAGGAAATATATTTAGAGCCCTCAATCTGGGCACTTGAGGTGTTTATTGCAACTTGTTTTGTTTTTTGTTTTTTAAGATAAAATATATCAAGAGCTCATATCAGTACTTCCAACCCAATTATAGGATTCCAAGTTTCTTAAAATCATTGATCTTGTGCCTCTTAACTTCTTTTTCTCACACCAAAAATCTCAACGTCCAAAGAATCATCCCATGATACAGACATCACTATCATCAACAATATGATTACTGAGAATGGTTTTCAGTAAGATAATTCTTTTTGTCTCTAGGGCATAACCCACTGGGGATGTCCAGTCAATACTGTATTCTAAGATTCCTTGATGTAGTTCTTCTCTGCGCGGTTATGCCACCAACTAGGTAATAGTTAGATTTGTTTCATTTGGTTTCCAATTTGGGGGGATTACTTCTTATTTGTTCTATAACTATATAAAATGTTAAATGGTCTAGTGGCAAATCTATAAAACCAAGTAACAAGGTGTAGTCACATAAGTCTCACCTCTCATTTTCTCCCCTTTTTCCTGTCCCCATCTTGGATACCTTTTTTTGCTGTTGTTGAAGTTTTTAGTTTATACTCAGGAAACTTTGACACCTTAAATTTATTTGTGTAGTGAATATTTAGGTACCTACTGTATGCCCTGCATTGTTGGATACTCAGATACATAAAGGTTATATGGGACATAGTCCTTACCTTCTGGCAGCATATAGTCTAAAGGAAAGACTTTTATATGGAAGTTATTAGGATATAACTTACTACAAAAGGCCAGGATCTAATTGCAGAGATTTTTTTTTCAGTCAAGCTAAGGAGCTCACACTTCATCCTCTATGTAGGGGGTACTGATGATTTTTTTTGCATAGGAAAAGACATATTTAAAGTAGTTATTTAGAAAAATTAATCAATCCCATGTTAGGTATGGATTGAAGTAAAACGAGATACACTTTAGGCATGAGTCAGAGTAAGCACTCAGCAAGTATTTGTTGAATGAGTAAGTGTAATAATAAGACCATAGCATTGGGAATGAAACGGAAAGACTAGAAGAGACATGCCAAAGGAACAATCTGTAGAGCTTTGAAATTTTAAGTGGCAGAGAATAAGAGGAGGTAAAGATAAAGGACACAGCACAGGTATCGGGATGAATAGAATTCCCACTATCATTCGTTCAATACATTGGTAGAGGCCGGGCGCGGTGGCTCACAACTGTAATCCTAGCACTCTGGGAGGCCAAGGTAGGAAGATTGCTTGAGGTCAGGAGTTCAAGATCAGCCTGAGTGAGAGTGAGACCCTGTCTCTACTAAAAATAGAAAAAATTAGCCAGGTCTGGTGGCATGCACCAGTAGTCCCAGCTACTTGGGAGGCTGAGACAGGAGAATTGCTCGAGCCCAGGAGTTGGAGGTTGCTGTGAGCTAGGCTGATACCGCACAGCACTCTAGTCTGGGCAACAGAGCTAGACTCTGTCTCAAAAAAACAAACAACAAAAAAAATTACATCGTTAGAAGTAAGATGAGCTTAGTTTTATTAGGTTGAGAAATAAGGGCTGGAAAGGTTAGCCATCCCTCTACAGTAGAAGGTTGTTGAAGCTAGACAGAGACAATCTTGAGATAGAGAAAGTAAAAATATGAGGACAGATGTCACAAATCTTAAGCAAGCCCACGCTTAGGAGCAATGAGAGAAAAATGAGCCAGCTGAAGAGAAAGAGAAGTAGGAATGAGAGAGGTAAGTAAATATCACTTAAGCTCGGGAAGAAGTTTTTCAGAAGAGTCATAATCCTTAGCCAAAATGCTGTAGAGATGACAGTCAAGTGTCTAACCACAGGCTTGCTTTACCAGACCACATGTCCCCACTCATACTGCTCTTCTGCTCACAAATCTGCTCTTCTATTACAGATATTCCATATCCTTATTTTCTGGTCTTCAAGAAAAATGTTTATAATATTCATCTACAATGTTGGTGGCACCTAGATCTGCCACTAACAATAACTTTGTAATTGCTGTTAGAATAATGACATAATTGGGGTTGTGATTATTCTATTTGTGGTTTGATTTATAAAAGTAAAAAATAATTTTTCCAGGACCTTGCAAAATCTCAATGTAATCACAGAAAAGTTATTAGGCTTCTGTATCTGTCGTAGTATGGGCATCAAAAACTCGTTAGCATGCATCTTAGCTGTCAACTTCTGGTGTGGGATAGACATGCTAATACATTGGCCTTTTATCCCTAAATTGATGGCTTTTTCCCTTCAAATCAACTTCCTCTAGACAGCAGGTGCATTAATGGTTGTGCAACTTTGGGGAGTCCCTTTAGGGAATTTCCTGTTTTTCCCTTTTACATTTCACACCCATTCCTTGCTCCCGCCGCTACCATCTGCTATTTCTTTTCTCCTGTTCAGCATTGGCTTCTTCACACCCCACTCCCACGCCCTTTTCCATCTCTCTCCGTCTGTCCAACAGCCCTCTACTTAGATTGCTCCAGTGCTTATACATGGATCAGAGGACTTTCTCTTTTCTATCAAGTCACTGAGCTCAAAGGAGAGACAAGATTTATATGGCCTTTGACCGAGGCTGCTGTGAACCTGACAAACATAATAAGGGGGCAGAACACAACATGAGCTGAATTGGGGAGCATTTATTAAATGAGACTCAAATGTTTCAGTGACAACTTGCAGAGTCCTATATTTCTGGGCATGTGCTTCATGTATGTATCAGGGTAAGAATCTTTACCAGGGTATGAATTCAGTTTAATTACCCTGGCGTTTTTATTAATACAACCACAAGAGAAAATACACACATCTACAAGTTAAACTGCAAATCAATACACAGTGCTTGAATGCCATCAGCTGAATGATATACTACCTAGCAGTAAAACTTGCCATGGAAATTAACTTAGAAATCTGGTAGTAAAAATATCTAGATGGTATAGTGAAAAGATTCTTGTCACAAAGTACTGAGGTACCTCATTGAGCTTCTTTTAAATGTGTAGAATATTTGCATACATGTAAAATTTTAAAATGGAATGTTGAACAAGTGAAACGTGTGCCATTAATATACCATTTGCATTATCTGGAGAGACTAGAACTCTTCATTTTTAAGGTTAGCATAGGGTGAGTCTGCGTGTGTTAACTGTTTTTATATCTGAGTTATCCATCTGGTTGTTTTTAGGTGATTGTCGAGCTAAATTAATGCCCTGAGCAGTTTTAGAGGAAGTTCTTTTTGCCATGAATTACTGGCATTTACTAGCTATTCAAAGTGAAAAGAGAGAATTTAGAAGGACCACACCTCCTTCTATGTTAAAACAAGAAACTCTGTACTATTTGAAATGGGTTAATGATCAATTCTCCTACCTCAGTGTTCCTCCATCAGTTAAACTGTATATCCAGAGAAGAGTTGAGGTGAGCGATTTAGGATACACATATTGCTACTAGAGGTGTCATTTGTATTATACAAATACACTTTGATTATAAAATGCTGATGTCTGTTACAGGATATAGAAGCAGCAGAAAAGTCTCTAGAGACCAGGATTCATCCAATTCCACGGCCTGAGGTGGTTTCTCTTGAGGTAAGAAGATTAAGGAACAAAGAGAGGAATCTTAAGGAAAAAGAGAGATCCTGTTTTGTTAGTAGTGTATATTAAGATAAAAAATGATTATGTGTATTTCCCAGATTTATTTATTCAATTAAATAAAGATGTGTTTGATATTTATATGTCCACAGTACCATGCTTTATATATAGTAGGTAATTGAGAAGTATCTTGATTTAAAAAAATACTGTCAAGTGGAAATTTTATAAAGATTTGTGTGGCTTCATCTCGTCACTTAGAAACAACTATTCTGTTAAGCCATCACAGACAACATGCACTAAATCTTACGATGACAGCATGCCTAACCCAAGTACTTTTCTGTTGGCTGATGTTAGAAGTAGCAGTTTAGTCCTTTCACCAAAAATTGAACCAAAGCTATTTAAGTGCATATTATCATACAGTATAGTATGGCTGTTGTCTATTTTATTTTGCTCAGTTCAAGAACAGATTGGGAAGATGCTTGGCAAAAATAAACTAGATTTTGTATATGAATGTGTTGGTGATAAATGGAAGCTTACTACATACAGAATAGTTTCATTTTATATTTTTAATGACCTTTTTCAAATACAATTTTGCTTTCTGCCCAACCAGGGAAACGAATAGACTCAAAATTAAAGGCTGAGAATTTGCCCCTCTATTTTCTGTGTCATCCAAGGTAATAAAAAAAGGCATTGATCAAAGATAGGAAAAAACCTGGTACAAAGATGTGCCTTGGGCATGTCTTTTTCTTTGTTGAATTCTCCAGTACCTTGCTCTGGCACGTACAGGGCCACACAATAGGGGTTAATCCAGCTGTGAAAGGCAGAGAAACTCCCAGCCACAGGCCTCCGGTGGTGTGTTTCTTAACTAGTCTAGCACAGCAGGATGACCTTTATTCTTAGGTATGTTGGGCTGCTTCTCAGACCACATACACAGATGTATAGATACGTGGAATCCCTCTCCATTTGCAACTTTCACAACTGCCGTACTTCTTAATGCTTTGAGTGAATAATTATGTGTTTCTAATGCTAACTCATTGGCTGGATTTCCCAAAATGAGATTGATAGTGATGATCTAATATGAATTGCCCTCCTGTGACACAGAGCTTTTGACAGTTCTCTTTGACCTCCTCAGGGCAGTCACCCAAGAAACTATCAAAGCTCTTAGACGTGGCACAGCAGTGTTGCATGAGTTTCTATAGCCTATAGACCACTACCATCAGACAAGTAACACAGTATCTTAACTTCTAAGCTATTTATATTAAAATGATAAAAATTATATTATTTTCTCATGATACAAAAAAAAATGGGGGAAAAAATTAAATTTGTCATATTGAAATGTTATTTTAAAAGATACAGTGGATTGCTTCCAGTCTCTAGAAATAAAAATAAAAGGTATAGTGGATATATATTTCCCACACAATTAAGGGTCTAATTTATCTGAATCCTACACTGTAAGACACTAGTTATATTTCAGTTCCTGATCTCATCCCAGGTCAAATCTTTTGATGTCAAGTCAGAAGCATTTATGTTGAATAATTTTATTGAAATAATTTCAGTATGGGTCATCATTTGGTATGGGATTTAAAATACTAAACATTTAGCAATTGTGTAGCTGTCATACCTCTGGCAATTATCACAAAGTTGGCCACAAGAGGGCGTGTAAAATCACAATAAAATTTTAAGACCTGTAATTCTGCCAGGCTCTGGTTTTACTGAGAAATTTGAAAATTAACACTAGTAAGTAGCCAGATTTTTTTCTAAAATTAACATAAAATATTCTGCAGAGGAAATGCATTCTACATATATGTGTGTGTGTGTGTGTATACACGCACACACACACTTAAGTGAATAAACATTTAGACTATTATGAAGAGCCAAGTTCAATTGCTTGATACGCTTTTTTACTTTTGGATTTTTTTTTTTCCAGACTCGTTACTGGGCATCAGTAGAAGAACATATTCCCAAATGGGAACAGTTTCTTTTAGGAAGAGCACCATATCCTATTGATGTTGAAAATCAAAATGAAGCAGAAAAAAGCATTCAAAATGAGGCACAGCGATAACTTCTTCACATGCTACTTCAAAAATCTTGTTTTAATAAAACTGAATATTAAAGACTATGTAGGTGATTGCAGGGACTTTAGGAATTGAATATGTTCATATTGTTCCATTATCTCCTAAATGACAGTGAAGATATGAGAATCTACTGGGAAGTCTTAGGCTATCACCTGTGACTATTTCAAGGTCGTGAATTTGTTTTCTACCAAACCCATGGACATGTTCAAAACTAATATTAAAAAGTGGCCAGTTTATTAAATTATTTTAAGTCAGTGTGTGTTATTTAAAAAAATTTACAGTCATTCTCCTCTAAACAGTTACGTAAGTTCTGATTTTAAGTTTTCTAGAATCTCCACTTTTTAGTTACTTTATTAAGGGAACAAGGTATAGGATCAAGGTGGTTCTTTGCTTATTATTATGGTTTCTTTTAACAAATGAAAAGATAGTGACACTTAACTGCTTTAAAATAATATTACTTACCAGAAAATAAACTCATGAAATTTTGTGCTTCACAGATAATCAAACCTTCTAAAAGTTCTGGAGACAGAAAGAACTGAACTATAAGACTATGGTTTTGAAAAAGGAGAACTATTAGGAGCTGGGAGTGGCTACCGGATTTTGACTTTGTTGTTTAAAGATTGCCAACCCTGTGAATGCATATCACCCCTCTCTCTTGTCTTTTTATCTTTAAATTTGCCCTTCCTGCTCCCTTCTATTTTCATTATTTCTGAAAAAACTGTCATTCAGAAAGCTTTGGGTCACAACCCTACACAGCTTTGAGATTCTTCAGTCCACCACTGCTTGAACACTAGAAAAAAATTTATAATTTTCTAAGTACAGAGGCAGTCTCTGCTAGTAAAAGGTATCTATCTATGCTATATTATAATTAAACGTTTTAAATCTCAAGCTGGTTTGTGTTCTTAAGACAATAGGATGAGCTAAGAAAACACAACAACAAAAACTACACTGAAATGTCCATTGTGCTGATAAGTTCCTTTAAACTACCATCTTGGAAATATCCTGTTGAGTGGGTGTTGGTGTGGGTAACAATAACGTTGTTTTCATAATATGTGCTGGCAGATTAGCACACTTCTCTACAGTGTTAACAGTTGTAATTAAGGAATAAACAGCACAGGGTGTCAGTCCGATGACAATTTCATCTATAGTGTCACAATACAAAATGTCACAAAATATTAGAACTGTTATATAACTATAAAAAGTATCAGCTTAAAAGCTGAAATCCTTTAAAAACAGAAGACAGAGAAAGGAAGAAAAAAGAAAACTGGCATAGCAACCAGAACAATTTTATACCTTCTCAAGAATGTTCTGTCATGAAAATAAATTGATAATTTTTTTTCTGTTACATTACAGTTTGGTTTCTAGCCATCCAGTTGATTTAGCAGGAGAATGCAGGTTTTTTTAGCAGCTTTGAATTGGTAAACAGATTTAGATGTAGTAGAAAGGAACATGAGGAAGTTTTTTTTTTTTTTAACATCCAATCTTTCCCAGCATATGCACATAAGAAGGTGAATGAAGCAATGTGAAACTTATTTCTCTTTAGTCAAGTGAAAA
>NW_012133857.1:24765478-24804052 GCF_000956105.1 Propithecus coquereli
GGACACAGGTTTTCTCTGCATCATGCGCAAGGTGTTTTAACGTGTCAGTTTAAGGCTCAGATGAGGGTAATCTTTAACTTTCTTTACAATCTTGGCTTCTCTTCATCATCCTCTTTTTTCCAAACAAAAAAATAATAAAGTGGACACGTGGGCATACTTATTTTTGAATCAAAATTAAACTTATTTGGAGATTATTTTCACTTCTGAGATAATTGGAGACACACGGGTTTATATGAGATGTGTTTGTGTATGTGTGTGTGTGTGTGTGTGTGTGTGTGTGTGTGTGTGTGAGAGAGAGAGAGAGAGAAAGCAGGGTTTGCAATCGCCAATTTCAGAGGACAATATAAAGCTTGAAACACCCTTTTTGAGGTGGGATATAGTGTTTAAAATTTAACGCACATATCTTGATTCTAAAAAAAAAAATTTAATGCACAATTTGGCTATCTACAAAATATGTTCTTTTCTTTCATTAATGTATTAATTTACCTTTTTTACTCTAAGCCAATTCACATCCTTTTACTTTTTTTTTTAAAGCTAGTCTTTTATTTAAAACACAATAAAGTTTTCAATCCCTCTGAGGAGTTCCCCACCTCCTTTTCAAGCCTTGCCCACATATACAGTAATAGCTACATGGTTTAAAACACTCATTTCAATTGTCACCTATGTTTTACTTCTTTCACTTTAATTAGCATAAAGAGATGTTTTTTAAGAGTTGCAGACCAAAGCCTACTCTTTGGAGAAGGTAATAACTAGGTGGTGAGTTCAAATAGGGGGACAAAAAAATCTGTGGAAAAAATGGAGGAGAAAGAGAGGAGGAGAGATTACTTTAAGAAAGCTTCAAGTTGGAACAAGCGTTCCTCCCCCCCCCACCACTGTTCCATCCTGTGTGTTTTTGTTTGTTTCTCTTATAATTTAGAAGTTAATTTGTCTACATAGAAAATTTAATTCCCCATTGTTAATAAAAGAGCGTTTAGACTTTTCTGGGACAAACATGGGGACATGTCAAACTTTGGCAATTAAAGAGAGGATCGATTTGTGGATTTGACACCTGGCATTGTGATCTCTCTCTCTAACTGGAACTGAGATTATATCCTTACTAAAATCCAAGCAAAGGAAAACGACTCCAACAAAGCCAGAGACTAAAAATGCTTCCGGATGTCATTTTATTTTGTAGAGTTAAGTTTCCCTGCTTACAAAAAGAAAAAAGGACCAGGTCCCCCTAAGTTATACTAATGTTTTAAAATTCTTACTATTTTTAAAACTCGAATGTGTGTCTCAGACAGAGACTGAGACTCTGCAAAGTAGTTTCTAGATTGACTACAGTAAAAACCAATAGATAGTTGCATTGAGAGGAAACAATTAAATGTCCTTATTTTAGAAAGTAATAATTTCATTTGTTTCTTTTTTATGATAATTGGTCATTTAACCTCCACTGTTAAGGTCAAAGGATTTTATTATTATTTCTCCCTGAATCTAGGTTATCAATGTAGAAATTTTTCTAATGTTTTATACAATACCACTTTGGGGGCAATACAGCCAAATTAGAGGGAGACAAAATTCCTTTTATATATTTTATCTAGTACATCTCTATCTTCTTTCATATCCCAATACCACTTAATTATTTTTCATGCCTTGCTTTCAGATGGATTTATAAGGTCTATAACACTTACAAACATTTCCTTGTACTAGAATGCTCTACCCCAGGAAAATATATACTGAGATGTTCAAAAGAAGCCAAATCTACAGCCCTTTGAAATGATATCCAGTGAACACAGAGGTGGGTAACATTTGAGCACCATTCATTCATTCATTCATTCAACAGATCTTACTGACTGCTTACTGTGCAGGAAGCACACTTCTAAGCACCAAGAATCCAACAGTGAACAAAATAGTGAAAAAAATGGAATTTACATGGATTCCTCATGGAATTTACATCCCGGCAGAGGAATCAGGGGGAGGGGATTGAAGGTAAACATAAACAAAAAAATAATATGTGGTATATTAGATGTGAGAAGGGCTAATACAGAATGAACATGTAAAATGTCTTCTCAATGTAAGAAAACAAAGCAGACTTCATAATCACTCAGATAATATGACTGGAATTGAGAATCGCTATTCAAGGATCTTCAGTTGGGGTTGTCCAGTGAAGTCACATTTCCATTGTTACGTATTTGGAAATTGTATAAGCCTCACGAATAGGTTTATGATAAAGAATGTAAAAAACAAAATCTCACTACTTCAACAGATATTTGTACACCAATATTCATAGCAGCATTATTCCTAATAGCCAAAAGATAGAAACAACTCAGCTGTCCACTGATGGATGAATGGATATAAAATGTGGTATGTATGTATATATAATGGAGTATTATTTGGCCTTAAAAAGGAAGGAAATCCTGACACATGCCACAACATGGATGAACCTTGAAGACATAATGCTAAGTGAGATAAGCCAGACACAAAAGGACAAATATATATGATTTCACTTACATGAAGTACCTAGAACAATCAAATTTATACAGACACAAAATTGAATGGTGGTTGCCAGAGGCTGAGGGGAAGGAAGAATAGGGAGTTAAACACTTAATGGGCATAGAGTTTCAGTTTGGAAACATGAAAAAATGGATGGTGGTGGTAATGGTTGCACAGCAATGTGACCATGCTTAATGACACTGAACTGTACGCTTAAAAATGGTTAAAATGGAAATTTTAATGTTATGTATGTTTTACCGTGATAAAAAAGAAAAGTCCCTCACTAAACATAACCTGAACACTTCCATGTTTTAAGCTATTTGATTTAAATGTTGTTATTTGTGACCACCATATACAAGCACACATATAAGCAAGGTCAATTCCTTCTAGAAAATGTCTCTATACATATTTAAACAATGCCTTGTACTCCATGTTTTCAAATTCATGTGAATTCCTGCCTTTTGAAAGGTTGGTATTCTGGGTGTTTTTTGGTTTTCTTGTTTTTGTTTTTTTTTTATGTCTATGAAACCCCCTACAAAGAAGGTTGTAGTCCCAATTAGCAACTGCTGCTCAGTTTCCTCAGTGAGCTGAATTAGACCTGCAGTGTCCAACAGAACTTTCTGTGACAGTGGAAATGTTCTATATCTGCAGCCTAATATGGCAGCTACTACCCACAGGTGGCTAGTAAGCACTTGAAATGAAGCCAGTGCAACTGAGAAGTTTATGTATTTTCGATTATTAGAAAAATTTAAAGTATGTCTAGAACAACTTGGATCTAAACAGAGATCAAGTTTTTCCAATGAAAATTGCTATGCTACAAGTGTAAAATACACATTAGATTTCATAGACAGTAAATAGATATATTATTAAAATTAATTTCACCTGTTCCTTTTTTACTTTTTATAAAGTAGCTACTAGAAAATTCAAAAATACATATGCGATGCACATATTTTACTGAATAGCATTAAACCAGACAATTCTGAAGAGCCCCTGCGCATCTCTGAGAAACTTTATAAGCATTTTTAAAAATCCACTCTACTATTTAAACTGAAGCCCATAATTCCTGAATTTAGGAGAAAACTTAAAGTTAAATACTTTAATATTTTTATACTTCACTTCCAACAAAATGTAAAAAATAAGAGCAAATAAAAGTTTATAGGAGCAGAGTATTATTTAGTTCTCAGAGTTATATTTAGATGTGTGTTCATTTTTAGATCCCAAGTCCAAACACAATGCCTAGAAGAAATTACATGCTCCATAAGTATTTCGGGATGAATATTAAAACCAAGATTTGCATTTTGACTGGACTCTTAATTAAAGTACATTTGATGAGAACATTTATTAAAGATGAAACAGCATGAGGCTGCAAGCCAGAGAAAATAATTTGGCATTGGTTTTCATATGGTACAAGATGAAATGAAGCCGGGATACTGAAATCAAAGGTTTGTTTTTCCTCAGAGGACCCTGATAATCATTGGAAATCATGTTAATACCTAGTGATAACAAAGCATCTTTCATAGGAAAAGTACATTCTAGATGAATACTATTAATCATCAAATTATAGATGGCGAAATGGAAGCAGTATGACATTAAGTCACTGTGGAAGTCACACCAGGGGCTCCCCTCTTACACCTGGGGACTCAGCGTTCTTAGTTTTTCCTTCTCCCCTATTCCTAATACCACACCAACAGGTTCTCCAGAGGAAACAGAGAGAAGCAATTACCAGTTAAAATGAGGTCACAAGGAAAGACAGCCTTCACAAAGCATGTGTTTTAACTTCATAAACTTAACAGGCTGAGAGTCCAAAATGGAATTAACATCATTGTCGCTAACTAGTTGAAGGCTCTGAGCAAAGACCCTTATATTAACCTTCAGTCAAAATTGTTTGTTTTTTTATAGATATACCAGGTCCTCAAAGTATCCTGATCTAGTGCTATTGGCAATGCCAATAACCTGAGAAATGGTGGTTTTGCATCAATTAGGTGATTATTTGCTCATCTGACAGATTTTATTCTCTTTATTGACTCCCCTATACAGCTGTCAAATTCAGAAACTCCTATAATTAAAACAAAGCTTCCTTTTACCACATCTTCCCTTTTAAAATTGAATTGGAAGTGAAGTTTAATTCAACAAATATTTATTACTTAGACCCAGAATGGACTAGGAATTACGAGTAGAGATAAAAAGAGCTTTTTGTTGCTGGGGAGTCAGTGGTGTATACAGAAAAAGTACAATATTATGAAGAGACTGAGGTAGGGCTTCTAACATGGCCTGGGAAACAGGTGTGAGCAGGGTGGAAAGGTAAGAAATCTGGGAGAGAACAAAAGAGTAACTTGTGCTATATTTTAAGAGATGAGTAGAAGAATAGAAATTAGCCAAGAGACTTCTGGTTTCAAGATGGCAGGTAAGAGATACATCTCTCCCTCTGCACCCAACCCTCATAAACAAGAGACATCTCAACAACCTCACCTCTGATTTTCTCCCCAACTCTCTCCACTAAGACTGCTCTCATTGAGCTGCTCAGTGCCTTCTGCCTTACTAAAGCCAATGTTTGTCCTGAGCACTCCTCTTTCTCAATCCTTTGGCAGCATTTGACACAATCGATCACTCTCTCATTCTTGAAAGCCTTCTTCCTTTGGTTTCCCTAGCCCTGACTACTCCCCTTCCTATTCCCTGACTCATAAAATATTGGAGTACCTCATGGCTCAGTCTTTGACTCTATTCCCCTTTCTAGCCATTCCCTCAGTGATATTAACCAGTCCATGATTTTAAATACAATCCTCTAAGGAGTAACTCCCAAATGCATATCCTTGGCTCTGATTTTTCCCTTCAAATGAATGTCCACTCAATACTTAGGTATCTAATAAGCGAGTCAAAATTAACATGTCCAACATGGAGCTCTAGATTTCCCCCCTCGAGCCTACTCTTCCCATAGTCTTCTCCATCTTTGTAAATGCTATTACTCCTCCTTCAACAGCTAAGGTCAAAATCTTGGGGTCACTCTCAACTCTTCTTTTGCCCCTCCTACCATACATATAATCCATCGACAAGTCGTGTTGGCACCACCTTCAAAATGTGTCCCAAATATGACTATTCATGACCACCCTGCTCACCAGGATCCTGGACAACCTTACCTGGACTACCGCAATCCCCACCTGACTCTTCTCCATGCCTGTCCCTCTTTCCACCACAGAGTCATCTGAATGATACTCTTCTGCCTACAAACCTCCAAGTCTTCCCATCACCCTTGAAATAAAATACAGAGCCTTTATTACGGCCTAGAAAGTCCTACATGATCTGGATCCTGGCTACCTTTGTAGCATTATTTCCTACCACTCTCCCCCTTGACCTCTGAGCTCCATCCACACCAACTTTCTTCCCATTCTTCACGCCCACCTCAGTGCTTTTGCACTTTCTATTGCATTTGCTTGGAAGGTTCTTCTCCTCCTCACTTCATTCAGGTCTCTGCTCAAATCTCACCTCTTTGCAGAGGCCTTCCCTTACCACCCTTTCAAAAATAAGATACTCCCTCCTCAAACCTGCCTTATCTTCACAGTACATGACATTGTATCATTTACCCAGTTATTAATATGTCGCCTGTTGCTCTCACTGGGATGTTAGCTCCATGATGGCCGAGGCTCTCTTGTCACTGGCATAGCAGCAGCCCCATCACAGTAAACAGTGTCTGGCACCTAGAAGGCACTTGATGAGTATATTTTTAATAAATTAAAAGAGAGAAAAGCAAATACCAATATAATCCTGTTGAAAAACAAGAAGAGAAACATCAAAGAACCAAAAAAGAGCAGAGAAGCCACAGCTCAAACAAGAAGCAGTCAGAGAGGGTGGCCAGAAGCCAGGAATTCACAGAGAAGGAAATGATCACAGCCAATAAAGGCAAGAAAAGGTGCTAAATCTCAACAATGATCAGGCGAATGTGAATTTGCCCAAGATACCATTTCTTACCCATGACATTGGAAAAATTAGCGAACTTTGATACAATTGTTGCTAAAGACATAGGGAAAACGTCCTTTCCTGCGCTGCTGGTAGGAGCGTAAATGGGTATGGTCACTTTGGAGGGTGATTTTGTAGTATCCACAAAACTTGAAAATACACAACCCCTATGACCCACCATCTTCACTTATATCCTAGAGAAATGTTAACACGGACAATGAGGCATATACGAGAATGCTTGCTAAAGTTTGGTTTGTAATATTTAAAGAATTAGGAACAACTTGGATATCATCAGTAGAGAAATGGATAAAAATCCCATTTTGTGGTCATATGATGGAATAACCTATAATAGTTATGAGGCATGAAGTACATCTACATGTGATAATATAGACACCTCACCAAGACACACTTTTAAGTGAAAAGGACAATTTGCAGAATTATTCAATATATCATTTCTACTAAAAATATGAATGTACAATATTACTATGTGTCTTACAAGGAGATAATATATATTTGTATGTCGGAGGGCACAAAAGCGGGTGGGTTGTCAAAAGGGACCTCATCTTTATCTGTAGCACTTTAGTATTTCACAGGTAATACATGAATATATGTATGTGTGTGGGTTTTTTGGTTTTTTTGCAGACAGGGTCTCACTCTATCACCCAGGCTGGAGTGCAGTGGCATGATCATAGCTCACTGTAACCTCAAACTTCTAGGCTCAAGTGTTATTCCAGCTTCAGCCTCCTGAGTAGCTAGGGTTACAAGTGTATGCCACTACACCTGGCTATTTTTTAATTTTTTCTAGCAGCCTTTTTCTTAAAGTATAAGGAAATTAGCTGGGAAAATTGGAGATTTAAAAGAAGGCTGGGCATGTTCCTCATCCCTGTAATTCCAGCTACTTGGGAGGCTGAGGCAGGAGGATCCCCTGAGCTCAGGAGTTTGAGGCTGCAGTGAGCTATGATCACACCGCAGCACCACAGCATGGGCAACAGAAGAAGACCCTATCTCTTATAAAAAATAAAAAAATGAAAAAAGGAAAAACTTGGAGAAGTGGCAGTGTGTGAAGACATTAATTCTTGACAGATGGAACAGCATATGCAAAGGCCCTGTGGCTGGAAAGGTGCAATGTTGATATTTCGATGGACCTTTATGAACACAGTTGCTGAAAAAACTGTTTTTGTTTCTTGCTGTTCTCTAATTTGTTGACCTCAAGAAAGACGGAGAGAGTACAAATAGATCACATACCTAAACACTTTACCTTGCCATCTTGCCCCTGCAAAATGCTATTTCACAGCTGTAAATTCAGTATCTGTTTGAAGATGAGACACTTACACCTGAGGATGCATCTTCTCTAGTCTGAGTTAATTAGTAAAGTACCATAAATAGTCAAGTTATTAGCCTCTGAGAATGAGTAGCTTATATATTCATAAAATAAGAAAATTCTGATACTGGAAAAAAACAAACTCAAAGCATTTCTTTAGCCCCACATAGAAGAAAGAAGCAGTTGATTGCTGAAATTTTTACTTTATTGCATCTTTTTTCATCTGTAGAAACTGCCTGTCTACAAGAAGAAAAGTTTGTTCCTGACTCCAAGAAAAACTTGCCACAAATGACTTTCCAAAATGTTTTTTTTAATTTTGTTTATTTTGTTTTTAGACAGGGTCTCACTCTGTTTCCCAGGCTAGAGTGTAGTGGTGTCATCATAGCTCACTGTAACCTCAAACTTCCAGGCTCAAACAATCCTCCTGCCTCAGTCTCTTGAGTAGCTGAGACTAATTTTTTTTTTTTTATTCTTTCATAGAGAGGGGACCTCACTATGTTGCCCAGGCTGGTCTCAAACTCCTAGGCTTAAGTGATCTTCCCACCTTGGCCTTCCAAAGTGTTAGGATTACAGGCATGAACCACCACAACCAGCCTTCCAAAATGTTTTTGACTGCAACCTACATTAAGAAATCTGTTACACACTATGACTTACCACAAACAGAAATATAGGCAGATATATATATATATATATATGTAAAAAATAAGTTTTGTGTTTCAAATAAAACTGTAAAAAATTTATCTTTAAAAAGAGTCAATTGGATAAATTAGAATATAGATTAGACATATGTCAAATAATAATTTTATTAGCAATGATAATAACTACATTGTGGTTATTTAAGAAAATGTCTATATTTTTTAAAGATACATACAAAAGTACACAAGGGTGAAATGAAGTAATATCTGGGATTCCCTTTAAAACATATCTGCAACAAAAGAAAAAATAGAAGCTAAGGTAGAAAAACTAACATGAAAAATCCAATATAATAAAAACTGAATTATTAGATCTGAGCAATTGGTATGTGGGGGTTCACTGTGCTATTCTCTTTGCTTTTGTATATGCCTGAAATTTCCATAATAAAAAAAATTAAGTTCAAATGAAATGATCCTACTCTTACCCTTATTGTGAACAATGCCTTCTGATATATATATATATTTTTTAACAAAATAGAAGGAAAAAAAATGCTAGTGATGAGCCTCAAGTTAATTTTATGATGCACTAACGCCTTGTGATGCACGGTTTGAGATGCTAGGTACTTCCATCTCTGTTCTGCCCATACAGAATCATTCTAACACAAAAGACACTTTTTGGTCACTTGAATGCAAATTCAAAATGGAAAGCCTAAGTCTCTGTGTTTCCAGCTTCTAAAAATGTAATGCTTCTTGACATTTCCATAGTTGTCTATTTAAGTTCAATGTAAATAGCTGCTGCTACTTTGGGAGTGCCTGATAATGTCTATCACAGTACAAGGATATATGTCTCTCTGGTGACATCTAAATGTTGATCTTGTAAATTCTGCGGCAACACATAATGTAGTACAAAGATATGCCAAGTAGCATCAAAGACATTTTTTTTTTTTTTAAATCTGGGTTTAATCTAAATGTCAAATCAAATTTAGAGGAAAACAAATTACAAAGTATATTTAGATGACTTCAGCTAATTAATCCTCCCCATTGATAACATTTTGAACTTTGGACACAAAGGTTGTTAAATGCTTTCTTTCTGTTGTTACTTACAGTTGCTAATTTACAAAGCAAGTTAACTGTATAACCTAAAATTTTTTAAAAGACAAATTCTATTTTTGTACTAAGTGGGAATTTCCAACATTAAATAAATCTATCTATACCCAGTGTTTTTATTGTGCTGAGATGTGGATTTAAAAAAGAACCCTACGATCCAAAAGATATATATATTACTCTCTACCTTCCTTTTGCTAACCTAGGGGAAAGTGTCCATCAGTTCTCAAATGTCATTCTGACTTCATGAATACTTTCCTTGCCCTGTTTCCCAGAACCATATGTAGCAGACACTGTTGGCTGGCTATCTAGCTCGCTCTCCTTTCACTGCTCCCCATCTCCCTCTCATTAACTACAACTAGATTTTATTCAGCTACTACCTTTTTCTAAGACATTGAGTGCTTCGGAGAAGCTGCCCCACCCCAACTGGTACTTCTAGGAGATACATTCCAACTGATCTAAACAAATTGTGCATATCTCCTTCTCTTTGCCATTGATTGGTTTAGCAATGAACATGTGATACAATTCTGGCCAATGAGAAAAGAGAATAAGGCAGTCAGGAGGGTTTCTGGGAAAGGTTCTCTTGCTCCAAAGAGACAGAAGGCTGTTCCCCTGGACATTGTTGGAGCTGCACGTAAGGCTGGAACTCCAGCAGCATCTTTTTACCAGCCTCAAGGAAAACCTCACACAGAAGAGAAACAATCTATAATAGAATCACACAAAAACAGACTTGAGGCCTTTACTTCTGGGTTTCTTGTAATATGAAATGATCACTTTCCTTAGTGTTTAAGCCATTTGCATTTGCATGTTACTTGCAACTAAGAGCTCTAAATGACACTTTCACTTTATAGAATTTCAGGAAAAACCTCAAATCCATTATTTGTTAAGCAATTTGTGACAGTTAACTAAGTGTGGATTAGTATGACTCCCAAACAGCTGGTCATTTCAGTTCAAAACAAAAAATAGGCACATAAGTTTATATGGTGTTAAGGAAAGACCCTAATGGTGCGAGTCTCTGAGAAGTTGAGGGGTACTCTACAGAGAGAGCAAAAAAGGTAGACAAGAAGGGTGATGCCTAAGTTAACTCTATTAGAACAAGGAGGAGGAGGGGAACCTCACACATCTGAATTTCACACATCATTATCCCCAATACATTTGGAAGCATGACTGCAAGATGTCAGCTGCTACTGAGAAAGATCTTAGCATTCTGGCCAATTATGAGACAAGCTGTACTCTAAAAAGGATGTCCAAATGGCTAAAGTTCTGAACACACACATAAGATGGGATGACCTATATATTTCATTACATGGCACTGCACAGTGTATATAAGCAGGCGATTTCTGAAGTTAAGTATCAGCAGAGGGAGAGATGCTGATCTAATCTACTGCCTGGAGAAAGAGAAAAAAAGAGAGAAGACTGACTGAATTTTGACACCAGATCTTTTTATGGTAAAGGATAGACTAGGCCACCCTCATCATTCTGCAATCAATGAGCAATTACCAGGCAGGGAACTAGCATAATTGCTGGATCACTCTCTGACTTCACCAAGGAGTGTATAACTGATAATTTCCATTTCTAATTTTTAGAAAGGCATGCCTGGTAAAAGAAAAGGTAGGTAGGACTTGGTTTCCATTTTCAGGGGGGTAATGTGAAGATAATATGTTTTGACTCTAGAAACATCTTGAGCTCCTTGAAAGAAAGGAACCGTGCGATTTTAAAATGAGAATAATTATATATTTTATGTAAAAGAGTTATATGCTTGGCTTATGATATTTAAAGCAAAATGATCACAGCATATGTTTGTTTTATATGATCTGGGAAGTGACATTCGATTTTAGAACATTGCCTGGCACATAGTAGGCACACAGATATTGGTTGAGGGAATATTTGTTAACTAATTGCCAGAAAAAAAAGTTTAAAAGGATGAAGATATGTTGTTTATTCATCTGAATGGGGGGAAAAGACTTTAACTTCTAAAACTTCTAAGTGAGTTTAAAGCTTTTTTTTTTTTTGCATGATATAACTTTAGCATAAATTATTTCTATTATTACCTTTGGGGTTTTTTTTTAAAGCTGGCAATTTTTTTAAACTAGCAAATATATTTTTAAATAGTTTCTAAAACTAAATTAAGCTTGATAATTAGGTGTAAATTGAAATGTGAGTGGCAATTCTATTTAAACTCTTTAAAATCCATTCTATACTTGTCAGTATTCCTAATACATTTGAATTTTAGAAGAATTTGAAAGGAGATAATGTTTAGGCATATCTGCCTGCTATGGAGGCTTCCATGGATTTATTTCAAATACATTCTTGCTTTATTTTAAAAAATCCCATAAAATAAATCTAATACTCTAACGGGGTTTTCATTAATGGGGCAGGACATTATAAACCATATTTGAAACAGCACAACGTACATTTAATTCAATCTGACCCACACATGTACGATTTCTTCAAAGCTTATCAAATCTAGACCTTTGAAAATGCATACACTGTAACAGATTTTTTAAAAACATGATGGAAAATATATACCACCCAGCTAAACACTCTCTTGATTTAGAATCGAGGCCTATATGTTTCTATTTCCATAGTGACTATTGCTGTGGAATCGACATGTTTTAATTTAGATATGAGATTATAAACATCATTTGGAGGCAGAATTTATTTTCTTCTCCTACAATTTCTGAAAATTGATCAGTCTAAGTGCCGAACAGAAGCAAATTCTGGAGCAGGATTTAGAAATTATCTGGCTTAAGGGGCATTTGTGACTAACAAAAGGTGAGTTTTCACAGAAGCTCATGACTTTTTAATCTTTAATCCTTAAAAAATATTGTGAATTTTTATACTTTATAAAATAAAGAATGGATTCCTAATCAGGCCTCCCTCAGAAGCATTTAAATTGTGCTAACATTATAATTGTTTAAAAAAGAAAAAAAAAATCAGGTAATTAGATAAGTACATATTCTGCTAACATTTTTCTCTACATATCCTAAAAAGTTGAAACGAAACATTTTATGGTCATCAATTATCTAAGAAGAGTAGTTAAGGTGTGACTCCCATTTAGGTCAAATGAAAGTTAGCAACCCAAATCATTAATGAAAGGGAAAGAAGAGAATGAATTATATTTATTAATTTTTTTCAATTCACTTTTTGAACCCCTACTCTCCTTGTGCTCAAGAAGTTCATGGATGAGGGTGGGCAGATGAGGAAAGGAGCAAGGTGGCAGAGGCTTGTGCCACCATGGAGAGAAGCTGAAGGTGCTGGCAGAGCACAAAGGAAGGCGACAGGGTACAGGAAAGGATCCTGAGAGCTCTCCAAAAGGAAAAAGTTACAGACACTAAAGTGAGTTGCTTCCTAAAACAAACAAAAACAAAACACGCAGGCAACTCTGTTTAATACAGTAGAATCACACAGCCCAGCTGGCACAATAGCAGACGCCATCCCATTCCTCATGACCTGAAGCTCTTAAAAAGCCATACTAATTAAGGTAGCCCTTGAAATGCAGCTTTTTGATTCGGATGAATAAAGTTGGAAAACCCCTTCATAAATTCAACCTCTCCAACTCTTTCTGCTTGCTTTTTTGTTTTCCCTCTTAAGGGGTAGAGCTAAACCAAAATTTCATACAACCCAACCATTGCTAGAACTGCCCCACCTTCAGAAGCCAGTTACTTAGTCCAGAGATGGTCTACGACAAAAAGAAACTGAGTTTGCAGAGGGGAAACCATGAGAGATGTCAGCCGTGAACAAGGGGTGGGGAGGGGAGAAGGGATGGGGAGAGAAGACATTATTTTGTTTAACTAATGATTAGCTAGCCTCATCAATGACAGTAGAAAGCAAAAAGTGAAGACTTTGCAGTATTATTTCAGGTTGGATTTTCTCTGAAAGTCCTGCCCGTGTTTGCTGAAGATCTTTCCCAGTTTAATGAAATGTGTCTGGTATACTCTTTGAAGGCACCATATTTAATATTTAGTATCTAGTATCAGGCTTATTCATTCTTTGAAATGATGTTCAGTGAAGATTTTCTGGGACTCTGGAGGCCATAAAGAGCAACAGGGTGGCTCAGAAGGAACAAGACAGCCATTCATGCAATATTGACTAAACACCTACTATGTGTCAGGTGCTATCCGGGATGTGAGGAATGCAGCAGTGAAGAGAACACATAAAGACCCCTGCTCTAATGGAGCCAGCACTCTAGCAAGGGGAGATAGACCATAAGGCAGGGAATAGAGACAGGGAATACATAGGGCTGGGAGAGGGAGAGAGGGAAAATTTGCATGGGGGAGGTTTCACATCTCAAATAGATTGGTAGGAGAAGGCCTACCACGATGTCAGAGGGCAAGATGTGAGCGAAGACTTGAAGACAAGGATGATCCATGGAGGAAAGGGTTCCAGAGGAAGGCACAGCAAATGCAAAAGTCCTGAGGGAGGAGTTTGCTTGGCATGTGTGAGGAACACCAAGAGGCCATGTAGCTTGAGCAAGGGGAAGAAGGTAGACGAGCTCAGAACATCGATTGGAAGGAATGAGGGTGAGAGCCTCGAAAGTCACAGTAAACCTTTTATTCTGAGTGGCAAATGGTAAAGCACTGGAGGGCTTTGGGCAGAAGAGTGGCATGATCCAATGTTTTTCAACAGCTATTTACTGAGCACCTACTGTGGGCCAAGCACTGTGCTGGGTCATATACTTGGATGCTGGGAATATACTAATGAACAAGACAGACACGGTCCATGCCCTCCTGGGCCTTATATCCTAGTGGGAAAGAAAGAAGAACAAGTAAAACAGCTCACAAAAAGAATTTCTAGTTCTGATAAGGCTACCACACCAAAAAAAAAAAAAAAGAAAAGAAAAAAATTCAGGCACTTGCGTAACAATAGATGTGGTGAGGATGTTCAGGGAAGCTTACTTTGCACAGGGGCATGGAGGAAGACTTCCCTGCGGAGCTGACATTTGAGGTGAGTCTTAAAGGATGCAGAGGCGCTAGCTCTAGCTAAATATGGGGTTGAGGAAAAGTACATTAGGCAGAAGGAACTGCATGTTCAAGGGCCCCAAGAAGCAAAAGGGCTTGGCTTTTGCCAGGACAGAAAGAAACCAGCACAGCTACTTCCCAGAGCATGCAGGAGAGAGGGAGATGGCATGAGTTTGTAGCCATAGGCCGGAGCCAAACCAGGCTAGTAAAGGGGCCTGAATATGAAATTGGTGAGGCAGAAAGTGTCAGACATCATAAGAGAGCTACAGATAAAAAACTGTGACTGTACTTTGAACATGCACAGAATCTGGCCACATGCAGAAGGAGGAAGACACCACAAGGAAGTGGAAAGGGCACAGCTGCAAGGAGGTGGGGGTGAGGGGGTGGTTGGTCAGACCTGGCCTCAAATGCCGACTCAGCCAGTAACAGCTGGGGCCACATTGGAGCCTTTGGGAGCCTCTGTTTTACCCAACTGAAATGATGACACCTTGCAGGTTTGGGAGAACTAAAAACAATGGTCATAAAATTCCCTGTGCATGGTAAGTGCCAAATAAATGATAGTTATCATGATAGAGTATAAGTTCTGTTGCCTGGAGTTTCTACCCCCCAGTTTGAAGGAAAGCATGGAATCAGCGGCAGCTACAGTCTGAACCTTGCATATCATTTTCAACAAACACATAGCTTTAGTCACACCTTCCACCTAGACTTGTTGCGTGCCAACAAGGGGCCAGGCATGGAGCTTGGCACTGGACATACACTGGTGACAACATGACCCTGCCCTGTGGTACTTCCAGTGGACTTGGGGAGCAAACAAGAAATGAACCAGGAAATACATGAGTTGAATAAGTACTATGAAGGAAAAGAATGGAAGAAATGTGAAATGAGTGAGGAGGAGGAGGATGGGGGAAGAAGAAAGGACATCCAGGATGATGAGGTGGAGTGAGGGGAGACAAAGGCTTTTTCTGTCGACAAGCCCCTTTATAAGACAAACTTATCCCAGGTGTTACTACACAGTATTGTTTAACTCCTTTCTTTTCAGGAAAGGCTCTTCTGAAGTAAGCTACACTCCAAGGATGAGAAGGAGCCAGCCTCAGGAAGAGTGAGGTAGAGGAGGGAGGACGACGCTCATTTGGGCTGGGTTAAGGGAACAGCATGTACAAAACACTGGAGAAGGGAAACACAAACCAAGGAGGAAATCAGCCACCATTAAAGAACTCCTGGAGAAATTGAAAACTCCCACACCTCTTCTCTCTAGCAGATACTGCGACATTTATTTTCCCAGAGGATGGAATGTATAACACTGACTTCCAAAGCTATTGATTTCCCATGATCTAACCAGAAGTGATGTGATGAGTACTTTAAGCTTAGAGCAGCCACTTGTGAGTTGTACAAAGCACCCCTCGAGGGATGCAATTGCAAACATCAGTACATTCTTTTTCCAACACAATATTCTTTTGCAGTAGATAGTCAGTGGTCTTATGTCAATTTTATAGATTTGAGAGAAAACCATGGAGACCTTGTGCATCTTCTTCAAATTAATCCTAGACCTACAGCTTAAATCCCATGTTTACTCTGGCTCATTGAGAACATCCAACTCTGCTCTGCCCTCATCCCCAGAGAAACCCTGCAAATTTTATCATAGATGTTTAAGGTATGAGAAATTTATATGAGAAAAAATTCTGGCCAAGAGGGCAATTTTACTAAAAGCCATGCATTTTTCATGAATCAGCCACAATAATCAGAGAGCTCTGGCTTCCTGTATTTCCTTTTTCATGAACTTTGTGCCATGACTGAAGTTGGCTGGCACCTTCTAGCTGCTATTTATACAACCCAACTAGTGCTAACCTATCAGAACTTGATCTTATAGGTTAAGGTTTATGAGCCCATATGAGGGCTCGTGAGCACATCACAATATTCAAGGTTGAAGAGGTAACTTAAAAGAAAATCTGATCAAGGAAGCTGTTCTGTTTGTTTTCTGATGCCTCTTGAAGGATAACAGTACAATATAACCCATTGTCCTTCTCTTTTTGTCTTAGCTACCAGTAGATTTAATGTCAAAGCCAGTCCTCTCTCTCAGTAATCCTTGTAGTTAGCATAGTTTTCTCCTTGATTTTCTATTTATACTGACAACCTTATTGAATATATAGGATTCTGGGTGAAATTATATTTACTCATTTTTAGAAAGGAACAAAGGATAAATCTTCTTGCCCCAAATGTGTACCAAGTCTTAGGATTTGTGTTCTTCAATAAACAAAGCACAGACTTCTAGGCTCAGATCCTAGAAGCTAGGGTTCCTCCCATCTTACTGCTTGGCCTCAGGCTATCTAAAGTCTGTGTTAAGATGTCCTCTTTTTTAGTAGACTACATTTAACAACTTGTTTATACAAGTTGCTGGGGGGAAAAAAACCCCACCAGATTATGTCTTAAGAGCTCTTTCTACGCAAAACCACCTTAAATCCCATTATTTTAACCTTTCTCATCCCTGTGCTGCTAGAACCAGCCTAAACCCTACCTTACCCTGAAGACATTTTTATTCTAAATATAAAAGTAGGATGTGGATAGGGTTTTCTTCCTTCAAAATTTTCTTCAAGAAACAAAGCAGAGCACTGAATGTGTAGGCCATGCTACCTGAAAGATTTTCAGAACTGTGGGAAGGGCTTCAGGTAGACAATAACCATGCTGGGAAGGAAAATATGATCTTGAATTTCAGATGTCTTGTTTCTAGGATGGCAAAGAGAAGGTGAGTTATGGGTGGGAAAATTACTATATTAGTCCACATCTTTGGTTGCAAGCCACAGAAAGCAACCCTGGCCAATTTATGTAGAAAAAGAATTCACTTAAATGTTATGGGGGTGCTAACAGAACAAAGGGAAGGCTGTAATGCCAGATTTGGAAGGTCAGAAATTAGAGAAACTCAGGACATGTAAGTTAACAAGATGATTCACAGTCTCCTTGGAATGAACAAGCACCAGTTATGTATAGTCTTATCCCTCTGCTCAAGGGTCAAATCCCAGAGAAAGCATCTGTATGACCCAACTTGGGTCTCGGGTCTGTTCCTTGGCCAGTGGACATGGCATGGTAGGGCCCTGCTCCACGATTCCAATGGTCTGTGCTCAGTGCTGAAAGGGCAGCTCCCCCAAAGCAAAATCAGAATGCTGATAACCAGAAGGTGGGGAAGGTGGAGGCTGGTCGGGCTAAAACAAACAACTGAACCATCCTTGTATTTACGAATTGTTCATTAGCGGCAGTCACTGGCACTAAGACATCCTACAAACCTCATCTTTCTATGAGCTTGTGTAACAGTTCACTCTGGCGTTCCTTTCCCCTGACACTACAGCTAGGTCTCTGACTTCTGTGACTTCAGGAAGTGTGAGAGAAAGACTGGTATCCTGGAAAGCTCTCACCCAAAAGTCTGTTAAGAGTCTCAAGTTCCTAAGACAAGCAACCACCTCCTTGTGGAAAAATATGGCCTACCCAATATAACTGTTAAACAGTCACATTTAAGTCAAGGATGTGTTGCTTCGGTGATTCCATCTGGAGACTTGGCTGGGAAATGCACGGTTTAAAAACATGGCAGCAGTATCTCTTTCTATAAATTTTTTTACTTTGATCAATTACCATTCCATTCAGTGGAAAAATGGTATGTGGGTCAATGGCCTACACCACCCACTGCCTGGGGGTACTCTTTGTTTTCTCTGGCATACTTTGGAAAATTCTTTTTCTGAGTGTCAAGCAATTTGAGCTGGACCAACCAATGGACAATTTGGAGCTGTGGGGGAAAGGAGGCTTTTAATTAAATCCAAGTGGATTAATTCAAGGGGCCAAGTGGAGTTGTGTTTATGCTTTTCTCAGTTTCTGGGTACATCAGGGACTTCAATTATGCCAAGAGTGGTACTGACCACCTATTTCAATTAGCCTTCTCCCAGACATATCTTATCCAGTCACCCTCTTTTACTTCCTTTCTAGTGCTTTCCATTTTCTGAAATTATTTCACGTTTCTTGGTCTGTTTATCATGTCTCCCACCATTAGGATGTAAGACCCACACGGTCACAGTTGTTCACAGCTGCATTCCGATCACACAATGCCTGGCACATAGCAGGCCTTCAATAAATGTTTTATGACTGAATTGCTACAGGATGGAGTGCAACATGGCTGCCCTGAAGACTGGGCTGGGTAAGCTAACCACCCATGGGGAGGAGTGGAAGCCGATATCCAACTCTTAATGTTCGTGTACCTGATACATGCCAAGCATTGGGAACAAAGCAAATACAGTCCTTGCCTTTGTAGTGCTTGTAGCACTTGATTGGCTGAAGAATGCTGTAGTCCTGCTTGCTCTGCCAGTCAAGTATCCCAAGATTAGAGTGGTAATAACATTAGCAGTAGTAATTAGCAGTAAGAGTAAATAGCTATAATTTATTGAACACCTATGTGCCAGGTACTTTACACATTCTATCTCGTTTAAATCTAACAACCCTGTTAGTATTAAAGATTTTAAAGATGAGGCAACTGGGTCTCAGAATGTCAAGAGAAATCACTTGTGGTCATGCCACTGGTGAGTATTGAAATCAGCTGGTCTATGTGACTCCAAAGCCCTACATTCTACTGCTTCACTAGCTGTTCTCCCATCTCTAGCTTCAAAAGTCCACTCGATTCATTTCTCTCTTAAGGTGCCTCACCTTCAGGTGATCATAATCACATTCCTTTATCTCAATGCCTGCAATGGATCAGGAGTTCAACTAGTCCTATTGCATCGAATCATCATTAATAGCCCTGTTATTGCAGACGATGTTATTGCGCTCCTTTTATAGAGGAGGAACCTGAGAGTTGAAAGCAAGCCTCTAGCCCCGAGTCCCATAGCTGCTCAGAAGCAGAACTAAGTTTCAGAGTCTGATCTATTGACATTAAACCCAGCCACATCAAACTGCACCCAGTTGCCATCGACTTGCCATCTTTTGTTTGCCTCTGTGCTTTCACTTAGGCTGCCTGAGATTTCTTTCCTCCATAACTAACGCCTCCTACTCTTTTAAGTCTGAAGACATCACCTCTCCTAGAGCAGAATCGTGGACTTCCCCTTCTCTTTCCCAGTATGAGTCAGGAGTCTTGGGGTTAGAGCAGAGAGAAGCTTTAGAGCAAATACCTGTGAAGTCCACGTGTACATTCAGCTTTAGTCACGCCGGAGTCCAGTGAGGTCAAGGGTCAGGTCTCAGTTCCTTTCACTCTCCATCTCTAATAGTCTCAGTACCGGAAGGTCTCTCCTAACATCACAGCAAACGCACCCACAGGAGATCCCCAGACTAATAGCCAACCTACTTATAAACCCGTAAGAAAGACTTCATCCGGGCAAAAGTTCTGCGTAGGACTCTCATTGGCCCCATTCAGGTCAGGTGCCCAAGCCGAGCCATTCACTGTGGCCAGTAAGATGCTGCACTCTGATTGGCTAGGCCTGGGTCACATGCCCACCATGGGGGCTGGACCAGCTTCCACCTTAACCGTGTGGACTGAGAGTCAGGGAGCGGTGACTCCTCCAGAGGAAATGTTGGGTGTTATTACCAGATAGGAGAATGATGATCAATTAGTAGGCAAAAATAACGGATGTGCACCACACACACCAACCCAGACTACATTGAATGCCCAATCTCATCTTCTCAATCACGCCACTGTGTGGGGATTTTTGTTGTATGTGTTTTTCTCCCTCACTAAACCATAAACTCCTTTTGGGCAGAGGCTATGTCCTCTTCTTCTTTGTAAATCCAGAACCCAGTGGAGTGCCTGAACCTATAAAAGGCATTCAAAACATATTTGTTGAGTGAATGATCAAATGTATTAATTTAAGAATAGCTGATGATATTTCATCTTTCAAAGGCAGCATTAAGGTGAGGTGGAAGGAACACAGACGCTGAATCAGTGTTTTTCAAGCATGGTCTGGAGAACCACCTGCATTAGATCAAAATGCAGGTTCCTGGGCCACAGACCAGATCTGTTGATTCTACATCTCTGTAAATGGGGTCCAGAAATCTGCATTTTCAGCTAAACCCTTATGTGATTCTTATGCACACTCCTGCTAGAACCGGGGCACCATAGTCAGACAGTCGTCTGAGTGTAAGTCCTAGCTCCATCATGTTTCAGGTATGTGAACTAAAGACAGTCATACCCTCTCAGCAACCCAGTTTGCTCTCCTTTAAAATGGGACCAGACAGGCACGGTGTCTCACACCTATAATCTTAGTGCTTTGGGAGGCTGAGGTGGGAGGATCACTTGAGGCCAGGAGTTCGAGACCAGCCTGAGCAACATAGACTGCACCTCTATGAAAAAACAGAAAAATTAGCTGGGTGTGGTGGTGCTCGTCTGTAGTTCCAGCTACTCGGGAGGCTGAGGCAGAAGGATTGCTTGAGCCCAGGAGTTTGAGCTATGATGAAGCCACTGCACTCCAGCCCAGGAGACAGAGCAAGACCCTGTCTCAGAAACAAACAAACAAACAAACAAACAGGGCTAAGAAAACTACCTAATAAGTATGTAATGAAGAGTTAACAAGATAACACCGGTTGTTTCCTTATAAAGTGTTGTATTCAAGTTTTCCCACTTGAGGGTTTCTAATAATAATAGCTAGCTTCTGTAATGTTTAGTATATATTAATGTGTACTGGGTATTGTTTTAAAGTTCTAATTATATGTGTTAACTCGTCTAATCCTCACAACAACCCAGTGAGGTAAGTGAAGAAACAAATAAAAATTGTTTTCCAGTGTCTGAGATGGGATTTGAACTCAGCTGCTCTGCTACCAGATCCCAGGCTCCCAGCTATTCTCTCTTCATAGACAACATGTCATCCTTCCCTGGGCAATTCATCACTAGCCACTTTGGGGGCAAAGTGAGGACATTGAAACTCATTGAGGAAAAGGAACTCCAAATACGACCTTGGACCAAAAACCACTGAAGAAAGGAGAGAAACAATGACAGTTCTGTCAGGTCATGTGGCTTTGACTGGATGCCTTGGCAAAAACTAATCATATCAGACTCTGGCCTCTCTGCAACGGGAAAGTCTCATTTTTGCCTCCTTTTCCTGAAACACACCTTTCTAGATTCTATAACACTCTGTGCTTTGAAAACCAGAACTAGTCTCTAATCTTAGATGACTGTTTTTATTTTGAATTGGTATACTTCTTCTTCCCCCTTCCTTACTTCTAGACACCAATATATTTTTTCCATGATGCATGAGCAAAGCCTGAAGTGCAAGCCAAGCCCTCAGAAATGTGATAGCTGTTACCAAGGATTTGAGAGTAAGAATACAAAACCTAGAATCAAGATTTAAATGCTGCACTCTAGTATCTGGGATGGCACCCATCCACCTCAAAGATGGAATCAATAAGGCATTAAGAAACCAGGAAATTTGTTCTGGGTTGTTTAACTGGTGGACTAAGCTGAAAACTCTATCACACCTCTAGATTCTGTTTACCTGGCTCTGTTGAACACTGAGTGTAAAAGAACCTCCAAACACTTCTGTTGTTGGGATGCCTAGACGTTTAGGTTTAATTAAGATGTAATATGTGTTTCATATAGACATATACCATTGACCTACTTTGTTCAAAAAAGGAAACATTAAAATGAGGTGGTTTTGTAAAGCCAGATGAACAGCTATGAGAAATAATTTAAATATTTCAGGACTTGTTCCACAAAGCCTTGGTGTAATCAATGTCTTCATTTCCTTGCCAACTTCTGCTCCATGCAGAATTAGGAAGGCAGTCACCTGAGGGCGAGGGTTTTGAATGGTCACTAGGACAAAGGAGAGTAGAAAAACTAATGTGAGCTGGTAACATATGGTCCCCCCAGGGGGTCTGTGGGTCTAAAAGAGAAGGGAGTGGTTTGGTGAATGCCAGGGGCTAAGTACCAAATTATCAGAACTTTGGAGGAACCCTCAAATGCTAGCCTAACACATTTTTCCCCTATGAAAGAAACATCCAGAGGGTGGGAGGTGGGGGCACCAAGAGCTTCAAATCAGCACCTCCAAAGGCCTGGGGCCGGTGGCTGGAGTTTGCTCTGCGATAGAGAGGCCACCTTTCCACTTATTTCCTAACTTATGTCCTGTTGAGTTCTTCACACTGTCCACTGTCCACCAATGGGCCTGGCCATGGCTCCCTTTTCTTGGGCTATGTACTTTCAACCAGTTTTGAGCAGCCCCATTTCAGATTGGCCTTTTTATGTTTGATATAAAGAATAGTTGTTGGCCAATTTCATCTTTTCATCGCTGTTCTCTAGGCCTGAATCCAAGCAGTTTGTCAGATGCTCATTAACTCCCCCTTTGGCTCTTTCTAGTGTGTCTCCTAAGCTCATTGTGCCAAGAACTAACGCTTTCTTTTACACGATTCTCTTTCTCTGCTCCATCAGGGAGACAAATTACTTTCCAAAAGGGATCGCCAGGGATGGTTTAATGAGAATTTCTTTGGGGCTAGGCATGGAACGCAATGTAGTTAACATTCGGTGGACTTAATTGGACTTTTCTTTTCTGCCTCTTTTTAAAAAAATCTGAAGCTATCCTGTTAATCTCTCATTTGTAATCAATTGTGTTGACTAAACAAAAGTCTAGGTCGTCTTTTCTTCCTGTCCCAGACAATCCTTTGTTGCCTCTAAATGCCTCATTCTTGAGTGATCCTGGTCGCGTAGATGGGCCCGATTGTTGACAGTTCATTATTGCGCTTTTGTCCACTTAATCTTTCTTGCTGTGTTTTGCATGTGCATGCCTTAATGAGCTCCGTTGGCAATTAACATGTTTCTAGGAGCAAACTGGTTGCTCAGACGTTTGAGAGGGAAGTGCAGGGAAAAGGGCAACGCAGCTGCCTTGAGGTTGTTTATTTCCCAGCGTTTTCTCAAGACTCCTGTCCTCTCTTTGGCAGCTCCCTCCGACTCTGCCTCCTATCACTCCCCTTCCCTCCCCCTGCCCATTCACCACCAGCACACCTGGACACCTTATTGCTGTAACTCTTGGGCCTGGCTCAGGCGGTCGTCTACCCTTTTGTGAGCCAAACAGCAAAATGGGGACCATATAGACACACTTCTTTGGCCAAGGCAAGAACGAGCACAGTGTCCCCCAAAATGTGTCTGGATGCTGGCAACTTTTCTGCGTCGCTCTTTGCAAAGAGGAACCTCTAACCCGCCTAAGGCAATAGGACTGTACAATCTGTTATGTACAAGGCTGTGGCTTTGGAAGAAGGTTTTTTTTTTTTTTTTTTCTGAGTCTTGCTGGCAAGATTGCTGAAGTGTGAGCAGTCATGGACAGAACAAACATCTTGTAGGGGAAAAAATAATTGGAGTCTTTTTTGTGTCTGTGACAGGATTCCCCTCCCCCGCAATTTGATTTTTTAAAAATATTTTTTAAGGGCGGCCTGTTCAATTTAATCAAGGTTAGAATATTAATATGCAGCTGATGACTACCTTGTTTAAGTCATTTATTAAAATTGTAAACTATAAGCCATGCAAACAGTTTAATATTAGGAGGGGAAAAATATCAGAAAACAGAGCCTTTCACCCATCAATTCCGATGCATGGTGAATAACTAAGAAGTATCCCAGCTATGATGGTTACTGAAAGGACTAGTTGGCTTCAGAATATGTGCTGGCTGTGAAAGGTGTTTAGCAAGTAATTCAGGCAGAAGTTTCCGTTTCTCCTCCCACCACTTTTCAGGTGAAGGAATCCTTTCCTCAGTCGCACACCTGAAGGAAGCAGATTTCTTCAAACCTGTGGAAAGCGGAGCTAAGTCTAGTAGATGCGGAAGAACTCTGTTTATCCACAATTACCGCCAGATGTGAACCAACACCTTCTCAGGTGAGAGCGATTGACAGAAGCTGGCGTGAAGGTTAAATACAATCAGCTTATCAGGAAGCAACCCCAAGGAGATTGATGTGTGCAAGAAAGCCTGCTCAGGTATGCCTCCAAGCCAATCACTCCACTGCAGGGATGAGCAGTCCCAGAGAAATGACTTCTACTCTAACCAAGAGTTTCATTGTGTTTGCTGCTCAGTTTGCAAACAAGCAATCTCTACGCCTCTTCAGAACTGTCAACCCAGAAATTTCTCCAGTTTTATGAAATGAGTGACCCTTTGAGTCTCTCTCCTGTAAAAATAGACTTGCTTAAAGAAAGTTCTCTTACTTGATCGTTAGAAAGTTATTTCCCTGGGTGGGGGTGTCCCTTCTTTTATTTATCTTAAAGAGAATTTGACCCTGATTTCCACATGCAGGCCAATTTTTACGCTCACTTCTTTAAGAGGATGCTTTTGCACTGGATTTCATGGTGCCTGCCCCTTGCCCAAAGTTCTGGAGCTATTTAAGAAGAATGTAGGCTTGCCCTGACCATTGTGTGGTCTCCAAGAAGCGCATCTGCAACGGATCCTCTCCAGAGGAAGGAAAGGACTTTGGTTGAGATCACTGTCATAGGGCACCCAGGATCTCCCAGACATGTGCGGGGGGTGGGGGGAGGGGGAGGCGCTAATAAAACGCTGTATGAGAACAAGGGAAGGAGCTGACTCCTCGAACCGGCCTGCAGTCTCCCTGAGAATAGATGTCTGGGAGAAGCAAGGCGATATTTTTATATCCTTCGCCGCCAAGTCCTCCTCGCCCATCCTGGGGTTTCCTGGGGTTTGTGGCATCCACCGAGATTTCGGAGTTAAATCTGCATATTCCTCTGGGTCCCAATCTCCCCTCAGCGAACTGCAGCCAGAACGAGCTAACATTTAAATTCCCTCTCGCTTCCTCTTCCCCCCTCCCCTGGCTGCGTCTTCCTAGACTTGGGGGGAGGAGGGGAGGAGGGGAGGAATACAAAAAAACGAGGACGCTCTCCTTTCAGGAAATGGAATTCTAATGTACGCGTTCCTATTTCTGAATCGGAGGTACTAAAAATACCCCCGCGACAGCCTGAGGAAGCTGTCGCCGTCCTCTGTGCAAACAAAATCGACAATTCTCCTTCCCTGCGCAATGGGTCTGCGAATTGGGCGGGGGCCGGGGACAGAACCGTAGGCAGTGACCAGGACCGAGCTTCCACCCTGCCCTCGGGCATCTTTCGCTGCGCCCCACCCAGAGATTCCTCCTTCACCGACCAGGACAGAAGGCCGCGTTAGTCTCCTAGAAGCCCGGAGTTCGAATCCTTGCTCCTCGTAGCCTGGGACCCTGGGCGTGTTGTTTAGCTTGTCTCTGCCTCTATTTCTTCTTCCATAAAGTGGGAATAATCACCCCCAGCTTGCGGGTTGCTGTTAACATTCGACAGAATGTATGTCAAGTGCCTGGCATAGAGCAAGCGCTCAGGAAATGGCAGATTTTGCTTGTGGAAGCCACTGGCGCGCTCACCACTGAGCGCCTACTGTATACCAGGCGTGGGGCTAACCCACACTCAAGTCACTTTCAGAGTTACTTGGTGGGTTGTCCTTTGCATTAACCATCTTTCCCCCCAAATAACCGGCACCTGCAGTGTAAATTCGCGGGGGGTCAGCGCCCAGCCACCCTCGTCCCCTCAGTGGGGAGGTGGCGTGGAAGCGCACTCCCGAGCCCCGCGCCGCACTTCCTCCTGGCGCTGGGGAACAATATTCCAGAAGACGTGGGCTGAATCGCCGCGCGGATATTAAAAGTGTGTGTGGGGGGTTGGGGGGAGGCCCGGCGCGACGCGCCAGTAATCCGAGCTCTTGATTATCCAGATTCGGATCAAACGGGGCGGCGGCGGCCGGCCCCCTCCTGGGAATGATTAGATGATTAATGTAATGCTGTTTGAAGGGTCTCTGTTTTCTCTCTTAATTTGGGTCATTACTTAGAAAGCAAGCGTGAGATCATTTCACCAGCGTGCTCGGCGGCGGAGATAGCTATTCAGGAAATGGGCTAACTGAGCGGTAATCAGGACCCGGGAGGCGGTGGCGGCGGCGGGCTCGGGGAGCCCGGGCGCGCCCTCCCGCGGCAGGGCCCACGGTACCCGGAGGCCAGACCCAGACCAACAGCGCAGGCCAGCGAGCCCCGAAGCTCTGGTTGGGCTGGGGATCCCTGGCCTCCAGCTCTCGCCGCCAGGGGAGATTGGGAGCGCTGGTTACCCTGCTTAGGTCGCCCAGAGTAGGAGCCGTGCCTGCCCAGAGCCCCCCAGCAGGGCAGCGCCCCGGCTGCTTACCCTCGCGCGGCGCGCTGCTTGGCTCAAGGACGCACTCGAAAGCTGCTCCCCTGCACCCACTTTTAACCCTTTTCTTTGAATTTGCTCGCCCAAATAAGGCAACACCCAGAATCCCAAGCGTCTGAACAGTCTCCAAATAAAAACTTGGCCCCTAGTGGAGGCCGATGTAGGCCTTTTCGCCCTCGCTCCTGGGAGCCTTAACACACAATCGCTGCAGAAACACTGGTTTGTCCTCACCCTGGCCCCAGCGCCCCGAATGAAGTGCATTTGGGAAGGAAAACGCTATATACGCCTATTTCCTTCTCGTTCTTTCGAGTTGCTGAGCTGACCTCGCGGCGAGGGAAGGGGGGAAATAAAACGCGCACTAATGATTCTGTTTATTGAGTCATATATGTATATATTCCGTGTTGGCTTGTACAGGAGGATTTACATGGCTGTATAAAGATGAATGGGGGCGCTGAGCTCTTCTGGGGCGCTCACGGTGACAGGCTGGGGTTAAAACCGGCTGCCTGAGGAGAAGCCGAGGCCTGGATTAAATATGTTTCAGCGCACTGGATTTAAATAAGTTTCCTGAATATACAAAGGTGGGAGCCACGCGTTTGCTGCCAGTCATCGAGGAAACGTTTAGCTTTCCAAAAATATGCTGGTTTCGATAAATAGATTTTAGCCTCTCTGCTATAGTTTTTTTTTTTTTCTTTTAATTTTAGAAATAAGTTTATACGTGTGATCTGTTTTGGGGTGGTACGGGGCCGGAAGGGAGGGCAAGGCAGTAGCTCTCAGCTCTGCACTGTCCTAGTCAGGTCCTTTGTGGAGGGGGCAGTGGGGCCCACGCTGTCGTGGAGTTTGCGCACATGTTTCTTTAAGTCAAAGTTTCTGCAAAACCCTTTGCCGCAAGTGGCGCAAGTGAAAGGCTTCTTGTCGTTGTGGGTGTGCATGTGTGGAAGGTCAGGTTGTAGACTTGGTGGAAGGCCTTGTTGCAGATGGTGCATTTATACTGCTTCTCGCCGCTGTGGGTCAGCTTGTGGTTCTTGTAGTTCCCTACAAGAGACCAAAAAGAAAAAAGTAGGGGTAATGCAATGGAAGGGCGGGGGGGGGGCGGGGAGGAGTGTCCCAGGTGCCTGCGCAAAAAAAGAAAAAAAAAAAAGCTTGGCTAGTCGGGCGCGACCTCTTCGAGTGAAGAAGTTGTCAAACTTCGTATGCGTCAAGCCAGGGGCTCTCTCGACAGGACCTAGGGCTGAGTCCGTGGAGCTGCCCCGCTCGCCTGCCCTGCCGGGTACAGAGGCTCAGGCAGCGTCCCCCCCGCCGCGCTTCGCCGTCCGGGAAACTTCTGAGCAGCCCCCAGACTCCCCGGGTCTTTCTCCCGGCTGACGCCTCGCCGTAAGAAATTCGCACGAACCCAGGCTTTGTCCCTCATTTTTTTCCCCCGATAAAATTTTTTAAGTTATCCCCTCTCGGTCCCCAACTACCACCTGGAGATCCGAAAGTGCCTTGGAAATCCCGTGCTGGGCGCCGGGCCTGGGGACTCTGGGGACCGTACAGGCTTCCCCCAATCTTAAATTGTTCCCAGGAGGTGGATTTTGTCTCGAATTTTTTTCATTTGAAAGGGGAGTCCCGGCTACAAAGGGAACCTTTTTCTACAGGGCAATACCCTCTCCTTTTCCTACTTCCTTTCCCTCTGCTCCCTTCCTTCCTTCCTACCTCCCAAATTCGGAGCGTCCCGGTGCACCCAGCCTGCATACAGCGCGGTCTGCTAACCCCGCCGGAAGAGCTTCCACCTACACCCGGCACAACCCGATTCCAAAGAAAAGCTGCGCCCGCGTCTGCGGCTTCCGCGCTGCCTCTCTCCGGATCCCTCTTTGCCTTCCCACGAGCCGCGACCCGCCGGCTCCCGAGGTGAGGTGAGAAGAGGGCCTCACCCGGCACGTTACCTTTTTGGTGAAAGCCTTTGCCGCAAAATTCGCAGACGAAGGGCTTGTAGCCTGCGTGGATGCGGATATGCGTGTTGAGCGTGGAGCTGCGGTTGAAGGCTTTGCCGCACTGGTTGCATTTATGCGGCTTTTCCTGCGGAGAGGGGCGCGCGCACAATAAGGCCGAGCCCCTGGCCGGGAGAGGCCACCTCAGGAACACCTCCAAGGGACATTGCCCCCCAACCCCAGAGGGTGAGGGGGAATCCTTGGCCATCCTATCCCCAACGCCATCGCTAAGACTTGGGAGCGGGGGTGGGAGGAAGGTTCGCACCCGCTGGGCCTGACCAGGGGCCACGTACCTGGGTGTGGATAATTTTGTGTCTGCAGAGTGTGCTGGCCTGGCGAAAGCCCTTGCCACAGACTTTGCACACGAACGGTCTGGCTCCGGTGTGGACCGGCATATGGCGGGTGAGGTTATAATGAGCATTAAACACCTATGGAAAGACATGAGAGGACCCTGTGGTGCGTCCGTCCGAGGGCCTGCAATCAGCCCCTGTGGGTCACAGCCTACTTCCCCCAACCAAAACCCCCCTTCGGAAACCAGAGCCCCTTCCAGTTTGTAAAGTGTTTCCCAACCTGCTGCTTACACCAATACTGTGTGGCCGCTGACACGGCCATCCCCACTTTACAGAATAGGAAACTGAGTCCCAACTAGGTTCCCAATTTGAGTAGGCAGCTACTGGGCTGCTCCTCAGCTTGAGAAAGGGGCGTTCCAGGCTGCCCCAGGGAAGCAGCGGCTGCTGGTTGCCCCTCCCCGCCCCCGCGGACTCTGGGCCTCACCTTGCCGCACACCTCGCAGGTGAAGTTTTTGGGCTTGCCATCAGCCGAGCCCCCTGGCAGCTTGCTGTGGCCCTTGACGCCGCCGCGCTCGGCGGTCAGGCCCGAGTTCTCCTTTAGCACCTGCTCCAGCGGCGCCGGCAAGCGCTCCTTATGGGGATAGGGAGCCGGATGAGGGAACTTGTCCGCAGCCAGGCCAGCCAGCTTGGCGTTCTCCAGCAGAAAGAGCTTCGGGTGCGCAGCCAGGGCGGCGGGGGCCTGCGCATTGAGGAGGCCGGACGGGAAGAGGTGGCCGCCGAGGAGCTCAGACGGCGGGTACGCGGTCGAGTCCAGGTAGTTGAAGTAGTAGAGCGAGCCGCTGGCCGGCAGCCCCACGGCCTGGTTGATGACCTGCGGCTTGATGACCCTGCCTGTGGGCAGCGCAGACGGCGCCAGGCCCAGCTCGGCCTTGCAGCACACGCCACAGTTGGTTTTACACAAGCCGCTGGCGCTGCACACCGGAGCCCCCCCGCCGCCGCCGCCTCCTCCTCCTCCACCACCGCCGCCCGCCCGGAGGCTGCTTTTCCAGAGCTCCGAGTAACTGAGCAGTGTCTTTGACGGCACCTCGTAGCCTAGGGGCTGGAGAGGGATCATACAGGGCAGCGGCGAGCAGAGGTTGAGCAGTTTCTTGCTCTGGCTGCCGTCCGCCTCTAGCGCTCCAGGCCGGGGCTCAAAGGGCGCACGGGGCTCCGACGTCTTGGCCATGATGCGCTCGATGGAGAAGGCCAGCGTCTTGGAAGTGGCCGGCGACGCTCCAGCGCGCGGGCAGGCCGGGGGCACCATGGTCTCCAGGGAAGCTGAGCTTGCCATGACGCGCTGAGCGGAGCCGAGCCGGGCTGGGCCAGGGCGCAGCCTCTCTCCTCTAAGTCTGCATTCCGGAAAAGGCAGGGGGGAAAACTGCAATTTAATAAGCACCTAGTCGGACCCGGGTCACCCATTTGCATTCAAATGAACAGGGGCAGAACAAAGTGCACCCAAGGGTACCAAATTACCGCCCATTAACCCTGCGCGCAAAGGAACCCACCAGCCCCTGCCCTGGGACTTTGAAAGGGGGAAGAAGGGGGAGGGTTTACAAAGGAAAAGGAGGAGGGGGGAGAAAAGAGCCTCAAATTACCCCCCCTGAACCCTTCTCTGGACCCGGGCCTCCGCCACGCGTGCTGGGAACTGGACAGTGAAGGGGCAAAGTTAAAGAGGACCGGGAGAGCCACCTCGCATTTACCTCTTTCCCCCACCACCAAGGAGATGCGTTCCGAGCCATGCAGCGTGTCTCTTCTGTCACATTTTGATGGCAAACATCTTCCCCTCCGCGTGAGATCACTGTCTTTTACATTCAGCTGACATCACATGAAGTCACTTGAAGTGGAATGACATGGGCGGCGGCGCAGCTTCGGTAGCGGCCCCTGTGTTCCCCCGCGCCTGCCGGCCGCCGCCACCACCGCCCCTCAAACTTTAAAAGGAGGCAACTGGCGCCCGCGCTCCCCTCGGGAAAGTGCGAGCGGTTTGCGAATCGGGAAAGAGGGAAGAGACAGGAGGGGGAGGGGGAGGAATCGTGATGGTTTTGCCGGTGGAAGGAAAGGGGGGGGAGCCCAAACCCAAACCTAGGCAGAGTTCCGTGCGTGATTCACAACTTTGGAGGCCTGCAGGTTTGGGGGACGCGGGAAGGGCGGGGGGTCCCGGACGCGCCGCCGCATAGGGCCCCTGGGTGTCAGTCTAGTAGCCGAAGTATCCCTTAGCCCTCCGCAGCCGAGCTGGGCATCGTGCTAATAAACTGCCATTTACCCACGGAGCCGGCGCCAGCCCCGAACACGCGCAAATGATAATTACCTCATTAGGATGTGGCGCATGGACGCGGGCGCCGCGTTTGGAGGGGGGAACTTGTTAATGGGGAAATATTAATTTATGCAAAAGCAACGAGCTCGCCTTGGCTGGCGTCGGAGGTCGGGAGAGAGCTCCCGCCGCCGAAGGACGACCCCGAAGCGTCACGGAGAGCAAGGCCGCGCGCCGGGATCCCGGGGGCCTCGGCGCCGGGAGGGTGCGCCTCCAGCTTTCCGGCTGGCTCCGCGTCCGAGACTGGGGGACACTACACCAAGGGCCCGAAGACTATCTGAGATCCTAATCGATCAGAATTGCTGATTTATGATCGGGTTTCTGAGGCAAAGCCAGGCTCTGCTGCGGGTTTAGGGCTGCGTGCGGGGAGGATTCGGAGCGCAGCTCTCCCCGCTGATGGGTACTTACTGTTTGTATAATTGATAAGGTCCAATCTCCACCTGTTTAAGGAGCAGATTGAAACAGCAGAACCTCCCCTGGATCCTATTAAAACGTTTTTCCTCCTAATGCCATTCAGTCGAACCAATTTTCCGAAGTGATTCATAGAGCTGAATTCTGCCAAGGCAGCTCTTTCACTTTTAGCCACTAAAGCACCGCGTGGAACCGGGTTTTGTGTTTTTCTAAAATAAAGAGAAGGATTATCAGAGAGGAGAGGGAGGGGGCCCGAAGGGGGGCGGGCAGAGACTTAGTGTGGCCAGAGGTACAAGCAGAGGGAAGAAAAGGCCCTTTTCTAGACAGGCCCCAAGTAAGTTCGGAGGAATTCAGCGTTTTGTGCCTGGCGCACAAAAGCAGCGCGCTCCGCGCTTGGTTTGGAGGGGCTGAATTCATGTTTGCAGACCATTCCACCTGCGTATCACAACAAACTGCTCAAAGACGCTCCAGCACTTTCAACAGGCCGGGTGCTCTTGGCGACAACAAAAGTGGTCGAGGCTGAGGGTTCTTATGGGGGGTGGTGGTGGCTAGCAAGAGAGCCAGCGAGAGAATTAGGTTTAGGAAAGAGGGAGGAGGGGGTGCAGGGGTTTTTGAAAACTTTTGGCCGGTTTTGTTCGCGGGACAATTATATCTTGCCAGCCGGCTTTTGCAAGACCACAAGCTTTGTAGCCGCAACCACAGTTTAAGAGGATTACGGTGGGTATAATATGAGCAAACAGGGTTGAGAGTTTGATAGTGAATTCCATCTCCAAAGACACACGATCATGTGGAGCCCGAGAGAGTGCTGGTGGAGGCAAACCCTCTCCTTCATTCGGGAGTAGGTTATGAAGGGGTTGAGGGTCCTATCCCAGGCCCCTCAGCACTGCAAAACATCTCCAGAAAACCGTCAAGGGATGCTGGAGGACAGCTCTAGTTTTAATTTCAGGGAAATCACTCCCCTTTCGCTTCAGAACTTGTCTTTCTTTCTATCCACCCATCCAGTTGCAGCTCCCTTAACATACAATTTTAGGCAAGATATGGACATAGCAAATAAGGAAAAGGACAAGCATATTTGGAAAGCAAAGAGAGGTGAACAAAGAAGTTTCCAGGGGGGAAAAGTGACCTGGAGGTAGACTGCAGTAGGTTAATGCTGTCACCCTGCCAAGCTCGGAAACTGCCCCTACATTCAGCAATCATAAGTGTGTTCCCTTAATCTCACGCCCACCCCAATTTCCAGATTTCCAAGCTAGAAAGAGGTTTGCATGTCTGGGGGAGAACATTTCCATATAGCCCATTTAATTTAGGAGATGTTCAAAGAGGCGGAATTCCAGATCCAATATACCCCCATCCCTATGTTAATATGAACAGGAGAGCACACATTACTCCCTCCTCCCACCACACATGAAACAAACCAACTCACCCCAACATCGAAACAATATCAATACACCTGCAGCATCTCAAGACCCGAATTTCTATCCCGACTTTCCTGTGGATCCCGTTTGCCACCAGCACCGCACCCTAACCCTTTTTCCAAATTGGGTAATTGTTGATCTCCGCAGCAGCTTGAAAGATCTGCTGGTTTGAAAGCTCCATCAGGCTGAAAGGCTTCCAAGGGCTTCCCATGAACCTGCCTTGCCATCCCTAGCGCTTTATGTGGCTGCATAAGCCATCTCTCTCTTGCCGGCATCACAAAGGAGTGCTACCTCCACAGAAAGAAAACATTTGGGTAAAAACAAGTTGCCTCTAATGTGCCTCTCTTTCCAAATGTTGGGTGAATACACTGGCTTTTATGAAAGTATTTAATTAGCTTCCACAAACTTCTCCTTCCCTCCCTTGCAGATTATATTGAAGTGGAGGGTTGGAAACTATTTTACACCTTGCCACTCACATGTTAATTAATCTCTATCTAACCCTAATTGCAGTTTATTCAAGCACCGCTCAACAGCTCACCCACACAATAAACACTGATCCTACTTTTATACATATTACTTCACGTTAACACATTGAGTAATTAACTCCAGTACCAACTAATAGTGCAAACAAATATTTTCTGTAAACGAGATGATTTCAGGCAGAATAATAGAGGACTGGGGAAACGTGGCGCATGGTGGAGGCAGTGCTGAGATTTTCATTCACTGCCCCCAACCCCCCAAATCCATTCTCATACCCAGCATCATCTTTTTTTTTAGGCTGAACTGTTTATTAGAAAAAGAAGGACAACTATAGAAATTAGAATCTCACAATTTTAGGGAGTGTGATGGAGGTGTCTGTGGGATTAGAGGAGACTTTCCTACCTACACATTTTCAGTGGGGAAAAATCCAAAATAACTCAACATGAAGAGCAACACGAGGCTCCAGGGATAAGCCAGATGTTTCAGGGACGTGGATCCATTCATGAAAATAGTTTTCCTAACCCCCTGACTCCACCCCCGACAAGTCCTGTCCCTTAAAGCCATGATTTTCCAGTAGAAGTGAGCCGAGACACTCTGGAAGTCTCAGTCTCTCTCCCAATCCAGACTGGTATAGGAGCTCCACTGTGGAGGTGCTGGTGCCTCCTGGAGACCAGGACCCAGCAGGCCACCTGACTGGGAGACACGTGGTCGCAGCGCAAGCAAGACCAGTAAAGGCCTGCTAGGCCGCAGCGCACTCTGCCACACGGGCCAGATTCCCAGAACGTACACGGAAAATTCCGGGGCACCCAGGCCCACGGCAGACCACTGGCTCGACGGCGTGGGCTGCAGCCCAACACGCAAGGCCCCGGGGCCTGGATCCACCGTGGGGCCCTCTCCAGCCCCAGACCTCAGCTTCAGGACTATTTCCTTCGGAGCGCCCCAGCCGAAAGCCGGACGCTTTTGCTTCTTTGCCATGTGGCCCTGGCTGAGGCCTCAACACTATGGCGGCGGTAGGGAAACACCGCCAGAGTTAGGCCTGAAGCCCCTTCGTGGCCTGTATCCTTCCCACGCTGCGGAGCAGGGCGCCGAGGCCGGGCGCGCCCGCGGCGCTGCAAGGCCTGACCTGCGCGGCGACCTCTGGGATCCGCGGCGGTGCGACGCCGCGCCCTGGCCCAGCGACTAGCACACCACTGACTGGGGATCTGGGCCCAACCCCAAGGACTGGAGCGCAGTGTTCTAATTGAAATCGCAGGTTTAAGCACAGCTGGCGGCTGTCTATTGATTTTACAGGAGCTTCTCTTGTGGGAAGCATATTAAATATGACTGGCACGGCTAGAGCTGAGCCTCTCCTCCCGCCCCTTCCCTCTGGCCATTTTATGGTCACTAACCCGAACCACTGTAATGATGACTTTTTGTTTAAAAGAATTTTTTTTTTTTTTTAATGCCAGAAATAGCTCTCACTTTAGGACAAATTACTGAGCAGAAGCCATCCCGCAGTGTAGACAACCTCGGAGGAAAATCCCTTTCTTGTGCAAAAGCTCACACATTTGCACCACGGAAGGAAAAGGCAAGCATTTCCACTCCAAGAAGATGTTGCAATTTCGATCCCGGTGGCTCTGGATGACAAGGGGAACTATATTTTAAAAACCATTATCATTTTCTCATCTGGTTGCAATACATACACATCGTCCGATGTATGCCATCTCCTCAGGGTGTTGAGCAGCTTCGGGGGAGTAGGCTCGCTCAGGGCTGCCGAGTTTGGGAAAACACGCACTGGGTAGATTTGATATTCTTTCACCCCGCTCCTCCGTTACTTGTTGGGGTGGGGGGGAACCCAAGCCCAAACCAAAAACCAAACTTTATGGTTTAAGGAATGTCCTTCTCGCCCCCCCTTCTTCCTTCCTTCCTTCCTTCTTTCCTTCCTTCCTTCCTTTCTTCCTCTCTTCCTTCTTTCAAGAGGGACATTTAGAATCTGATTTACTTGGTGCCGCGCTTAACTGCTGCTGAAAATAGATTAACTTCTGAAGAGAAATTCTTTTGCGATTCTCCTTTTTTCCCAGGAAGCATTTTATTGAAAACATTTGAGCAGGCTTGCCGGTGGCAGGCTTGTCCAAGGCGTAGGGGCCTCTGCCTTCGGTGCGCCTTGTTCTCGGGATTAGTGCTGTCGGGAGACAAAGAGCCCCAGATACTCCGGCCGGGTGAGGCCGGGCGCGTCAGAGAGCTCCGGGGTTCCGAGTACCGGCGCAGAGCGTGCGAGCACAGTCCCAGGCCCGGGCCTCTAGGGACAGATGGGCCAGAACCGTTGCATCTGCCCGCATCCTTTGGGAGGCTGCGGTGATCGCAGCCAGGGTGGCCGAGCGCCCGTCCGACTGCACCCGGCGGCTGTTTCACAGCGCCGGTTGCATTCAGTCACCGGTTTGCAAATCTCAGTGCACCCACAGACTAGTTTTCACCCTGGAGCCGGAGAGGCTCCTAATAGCCAGGGGCAACCAGCTTTGCAGCCCGGGGCGGAGGCGTGGAGGGGAGGAGGGGCCATGGTGCAAACTTATCAAGATTTTCAGGATCCTCCCAACTCCCTCCGAGAGATCACATCCAAGGACATTGGCTGCGTCTTCGGAAATCTGGGCCGTGTTTAAGTGCTCCTAGGCCAGAGGGAGTCTTCCAAAAGAGCAGATCTACAGTTTCTATCTGTGCAAGTTTGGTGGGCTCCCGTCTCTGCCCTGGATCATATATAATCACAAACATATATATGCATGTATGTATATACTTTTATACTATCGAGAACACTTCACCAGAAATGCTATTTAATCAACAGTCTGATCCAATACTTGCTTGCAACAATTTGCCAGCGGACGTGTCATTTCGTGGGTGCAGACAGGGAAGGAAGTCGTCTTGCCCACTTGGGTTTTCCTTTTGCTACATGATTTTGGTGTGCAACCCAAAGGAAATAATCGTTTATGAAGAACAATTATGATATATTTTTATATATGATATAATGCACACATATTGTATATGTATATTCTAAATAAAAAGGGCGTTTTTGTGAGTGACTGATCCTGCATGGTTTGGAGATGTCGATTTCCGACTCCCTGGGAAGACGGCTTAGGATCCTCGGCGTTATTTAACTTGGCAGCTGGTTAAACTCCGCGGTGGAGCCTGCCCAAAGGTATTAGCGTTAAGTGCTGAGAGCAGGAGTTAAGCCGGCAGGGAAAAGGGATGGGAAGGGGGAAAGGGGTGAGATGAGACGATTTCAGATTTCCCCAAACTTCTGTAAGTTTGCTGGGCAGCGTGGATCTGAGTTGGATGGTGCATTGGATAAAAACCTGACACCTTGTGATCGCTTTGCAAGAGAATTCCTCGGCTCTGTTTTGTTTGTTTTATTTTGCTTGGGTTTAGTAAGTACTTCCCGTGTGTGCATGCAAACGGAAAAGTTCTTTCCTGCCCTATCTCTGGAGCTTTCAGCCAAATCCCGTCTTTTCCTTACCTGGGTAAAGATTTCTGCGCGCTCCACCCCCGGAGTTTGTAGTCTGACTCAGGTAAAGACAAAATGGGAATTCCAAATATGCTGCACCCAGTGCCTCCAAAAGTGAATCAATCTCTTCCTGCTTCCATTGCTGTCTTCCTGGCACGTACAGACCCTCCCTCTTTGGGAATGAAGCGAGGGTAGCAATTAGTAGATGATTACTTATTACTGAGGGCCTATTGTATGCCAGACACAGCACTAAGTTAAATACCCACCCTAGTCAGTTCTCACATCATCCTGTGAAGCCAGTGCATATAATCAATATTCCTATCATACAGATGAGAAAATTGAGGCTCTTGGAAGCTGAGTAACATGTCCAAGCTCACATAATTGGTAAGATGTTTTCAGAACTGTACTCCTAAGCACCATGCTAAAAACCCAAAGGTAAGTCACTAGTCTGTACTACTGGTGGAATGAAAATTGGCACAAACACTTTGGAAAATTGGATGGCAGCATCTACTAAGGTTGAGTATTTGCATTCCTTATGACCCAGCAATACTACTCCTAAGTATATACCCATAGAAATGTGTACCTATGTTCCTCAAAACACATCATGTACTAGAATGTTCATAGCGGCACTATTTGTAATAGCCTTAAATTGGAAATTGTCTGGATAACCATCCAGAGTGGAACTCAGGCCAGGCTTGGTGGCTCACGCCTGTCATCCTAGCACTCTGGGAGACCAAAGCAGGAGAATCAGGAGGATCGCTTGAGGTCAGGAGTTCAAGACCAGACCAGCCTAAGCAAGAGCAAGACCCTGCCTCTACCAAAAATAGAAATAATTAGCCAGGTGTGGTGGCAGGCGCCTATAGTCCCAGCTACCTACCTGGGAGGCTGAGGCAGGAGGATCGCTTGAGCCTAGAGTTTGAGGTTGCACTAAGCTGTGATGATGCCACTGCACTCTACCCAGGGCAAAAGGGTAAGACTCTGTCACACACAAAAAAAGAGTGGAACCCATAAATATTGGTATGTTCACAAAATGAAATACTATGAGCATTACAGATCAAGAAACTACTGCTACACTCAAGAGCATGAATGAGTCTCACAAATAGAATGTTGTGCAAAAGCGGTCAGATCCAAATACATCATACTGCATGATTCCATCCAAAATAGGCAAAATTTGGGAACTTAAAAGGGGCTTCTAATGTACTGAGAAAGGTCTGTTTCCTGATCTGGGTTCTAGTTTGTGAATGTTCATCAAGTTAGGTACACTTACTACTTGTATGCTTTTCTATATATCTGTTAAATATACTTGTTTACATTTCTATATATACATTATAATATCTATGTATCTGTTAAATAAGTGAATCAGCATGAGTTGGTCTCACCTCCTTCCCCCAATTCCCCAAAGAGACACTGCTTTCCACCTGCCTCTTGAGTAACACTCCTTTAATTTCTTTCTCTGGATCAGATAACCACATCAATGAATTGGCTTCTCATATAGATTTTTAAAAAACCCGCATCCAAACTTCTAATACAGTTGTCTTTGGAACTGTGCAGTTGATCCAGCTTCCCAGGAAACCTGCAGTGGGTTCAAGAATTCTTTTTTTTTTTTTTTTTTTTGAGA
>NW_012133857.1:24804269-24887659 GCF_000956105.1 Propithecus coquereli
TTTCTATTTTTAGTAGAGACGGGGTCTCGCTCTTGCTCAGGCTGGTCTCGAACTCTTGACCTTGAGCGATCCACCCGCCTTGGCCTCCCAGAGAGCTAGGATTACAGGCGTGAGCCACCGCGCCCGGCCCTCAAGAATTCTTAATCAGGGAACTCATTTGAAATGTTCTTCTTACCCATGACCTATGCTGAGGGGCAGCAGTTGCAAACTTGGACCTGTGCTCCTTGCCCAGGGCTCCAGGTGAGTGACCTCAGACTAGGGACTGCCTCAAACTTTCCAGAGACACTATCTGGAAGGTTGCCTTTGGAGGTGGAAGATCTGGTTGAGGGCAGGACAGGGTATGGGATGTTTGTAGGAACTGGCATTAATAGAAAGCCTTGGTAAATCCTTAGAGCTCAACACACTGGGTCTTGGCCCTAGGCAAGACTAGGGGAAAAAAGACAGAATCTTGGCTCTCTGGCAAGTGACCCAGTTAGCAGAACTAGCAGTTTTACTCCGGGAGAGGGTGGGGAAGTTTACTTTAGCAGGCAAAAGCCTTGAAACACAGAAACCGAACCAAATACTTGACAATTCCTTTGTGCAAATCCATGGTGAATTCTGTTGCACATCTGACCTCAGCACTTCAAGATACTAAAAACCTACAACTAAAGCAATTAAGGTGGAGGCAAGAAGAAAGTAAGAGCTGGTGCTCCAATTCAGATAGACCAAAAAGATAGTGCTCTCGTCCTGAGAAACAGAGGAGTTAGGACATATATAATCCATTCACTAATTAGCCAGCGCACCTATCTTGAGACTGTCTGTACTGGCTGCCATCTATATGCCATACTTAGGTACAGTGCTTCCTGAGATAGACGCAATTTTTGCCCTTTTGGAACTCCATCATTCAACCAATAGGCATGCATAAGTATCTTCTGTAAACCAGCTTTGTGCCAAATATTGGAGAAAGGATGATGGGCGTGCCTAGAGTGATACAAGACTCTCAAAAAGGGTGGAGTTTGGGGGGGAAAAAAAACAAACAAACACAAACAAACTCAAAGAACTCCCTGGTGGTGAGATTAAAAATTTTAGGAAACTTGTCACTCCAGCAGAAGTTATAGGCTAAAGTCACAAATAACAGGTGTCTGCAGGCATTTCCATGATGAATGGTTAGCCTCACCCGTTGGCAGCTCTTTGCCTGGTGCCTTTTCTAGTGATCGAATTCTGATCTGGGTGGACTTGGGTCTCCCTGGGTCATGGCATTTCTTAACATGTTATGAGACAACATGAAACTTCTTTCTGGGCTTTGTAGGGCTAAGAGTCTTTCAGGCAGTGTGGGTTCTGGAATCAGATCAAGTTAGAAGCCTGGCTCATCAGTAAACTGTGTGCCCATGGGTGAGGTACTAAACCCCTCTGCAAGCCTGAGTTGCCCATCTTTGACAGAAGATGAATACCTGCTTAGTCACAGAGTAGTGAGGACTAAAAGGAAATGCACAAAAAGATCTCAGCGCCAGTGGAAAGCTCTCAATGAGCATTTGCTATTGTTACAATAACTATTGTGATTGATAACAATGGTCCTTCAATCACAATAGTGAAGAGAGAAGGAAGAGGGCAAAATATATTTCTTTCTTATTCTGCTTTTACTTGATTTACTTGCTTTTATAAATAAGGTGGGGTTTTTTTCTGATCTAAAAAGTAGGAAGTGGAGAATTTGGGGAAAAGCAGAGAATTACAAAGAAGAAAATTAAAATTGTACAATTCCTACTACCACTAAATCACAGGCAATTCTGTGGTGTATTTTTTTTTTTTTTTTTAAGACAAAGTCTTGCTCTGTCACCCGGGCTATAGTACCAGCAACCTCAAACTCCTGGGTTCAAGCAATCCTCCTGCCTCAGCCTCTGGAGTAGCTGGGACTACAGGTGTGCACCATAATGCCTGGCTGATTTTTTCTATTTTTAGTAGAGACGGGGTCTCACTCATGCTCAGGTTGGTCTCGAACTCCTGACCTCAAGCAATTCTCCTGCCTCGGCCTCCCAGAATGCTAGGATTACAGGTGTGAGCCACCACACCCAGCCTATTTGGTGTATATTCTTCCAATGTATTTATAAGATAACATCATATGATAATGGTTTGTAATCTGCTTTTCCATTTTATATAGCATGAATATTTTCCCATTTTAAATATGCTATTAAGACATGATTTTAATATCTCCATAGTAGTACTTCACTATATGTTTTTAACACGAGTTAAATAGTCTTTTGTCACTGGAAATTTAGGTCTTTCATCATTTTTTGCAGGAGTTCCATCAGGAACATTCTCACACATGAATTTTGTGCATAGCTAATTCCTGTAGGACAAATTCCCAGAAGTAGAATTACTATGGCAAAAGATATGCACATTTTTAAAGCTTTAGATACCAACTGACAAATTGCCCTTCAGAAAGGGGTACATATTTATCCCCACTTCAACCAGCAGGACGCGACAATTCCTTTTTCTCAGCACCTTCACTAACACTAGGCATAATCATTTACAAAATCCTTACCAGCTTGATAGGTCCCAAATGGTATCTCATTGCTATTTCTGCCCATGTGTTTTTGCCCAGGGCAGACTCAGGTGCCAAATCATGGAGAACTTGGAATGTAATGATGGTGCAGACCTGGGTGACAAAAGAGAGGAAGACGTATGGGAAAAGATGTCCCAGGGAGAGAACCATCCAGAGAAAGAGGAGACCAGTGTCACAGCTCTTTTGGCATCCACATGATTCCAGATTGCTTTAGGTTTTGAACATTTTCTTGAGAAGCCTTCTAACTCGCCTGCTCTTCAGAACCCCCAGTCAGAAAATGAGCTGCTGACGCCTCTACACTTAGGTCTTGCACGTGGGTACTGACCTGTAGCTGAAGCTCCAGCTCAGTGAGTGGGAGCCTTAGGCTAATGAGGCTATGGGGGTCTGTGCCTCTTCCAACAACTGTGCTCTGGCCTTGGCCAGGTGTTTTATTTTATTATTTATTTATTTAGAGACAAGTGTCTTGCTCTGTTGCCTGGGCTAGAGTGCCGTGGTATCAGCCTAGCTCACAACAACCTCAAACTCCTGGGCTCAAGTGATCCTCCTGCTTCAGCCTCCTGAGTAGCTGAGATTACAGGCATGCACCACCACACTTGGCTAATTTTTTCTATTTTTAGTTGCCTCGCTAATTTCTTTCTATATTTTTAGGTAGAGACAGGATCTCACTCTTGCTGAGGCTGGTCTCGAACTCCTGATCTCAAGCGATCCTCCTGCCTCGGCCCCCCAGAATGCTAGGATTACAGTGGTGAGCCACCATGCCTGGCCACCAGATGTTTTATTAACACAAGCTGGCTGGCTGATAGGGGAACACTCACGGGAACAGCTGGACCAATTCAAACCTTTCACCGTGTCTAGAAGAAGAATCAGAAGTTCCAGGTGAGGAAGTACTAGAAATGGAAAGAAGGGTCCTGCCATACCCCACAAATGGAAGAGAAGGTACAAAAAGGATTATTCACCTGCAAGAGCTAGATTTTCTTTTTCTTTTCTTTCTTTTTTTCTTTTTTTTTGTTTGTTTGTTTTTGAGACAGGGTCTCACTCTGTTGCTCAGGCTGGAGTGCAGTGGCATCATCATAGCTTAACGCAGCCTTGAATTTCTGGGCTCAAGCAATCTTCCTGCCACAGCCTCCGGAGTAGCTGGGACTACAGGCACGCACCACCATGCCTAGCTAATTTTTAAAATATTTTGCGTAGAGACGGCGTTTCGCTATTTTGCCCAGGCTGATCTTGAACTCCTGGCCTCAAGTGATCCTCCCACCTTGGCCTTCCAAAATGCTGGAATCATAGGCATCAGCTACTATGCCCAGCAAGAGCTAGATTTTTGTGCTGAATTTGAGCTCGCCTCCAAAGACCTGCATGCTTTTAGTTACCACTTTGATTTCTGCTGACTCTCTCCTCGTGATTAAAAAATAACAAATGTTACTAGAGGAATTTTGAACATACACAAAAGAAGTACAGAAAAATATATAATCCCCCTCACCCAGCCCCAATAAGATCAATCCATGGCCAATCCTGATTCATCTGCATCTCCATCTATTTCCTTTTCACGTTATTCTAAAGCAAGTCCCAGACATAATACTTTATAATCCATACATTATTTAAGGACCATCACCTAAAATACACTAATTCCTTAACATCATCAATTAGTGTTCAAATTTCCAATTTTCTTATAAATGTCATAATTAAAAACCTTTGTTTAAATCATTATGCAGATAAGGGTCATACATTATGATTGGTTGTTATGCCTTTTAAGTCTCTTTAAATTTATAGGTTTCTCTCCATTTCTTCTTTTTTTTTTCCCCTTGCAATTTACTTCTTGAAAACAATCAGGTTTTTTTTGCCCTATAGTTTCCCACAGTCTGCATTTTGCTGACAGCATCCCTGCGGTGTTGGCGATTTTAAAGACTCCCTTCTTACAATGCTACCCATCTTTCTGCCGGTCCATCTTGAACATTCCTTTCAGAGTAAATCTTTGCTGTTTAGGCCTGCTGTCCTGTGAACTCCTGAAGGGTAGGGGCCTGTCTTGTTCAGCTTTGGTCCCTGCAGTCATCCCCATCACCTGGGCCACAGGTATACTTGGTTTGCTGATGAATCAAATGGCTGAAAGAATTGTGCTCTCTTTGCTTTATATTTCTGGCATGTGCACCCATGAACTCAGCTTACAGCATTGCATTTTGCACTACGTTTTTTTTCCCTCACATGTGTGGTTAGTGTCTAAGGACAAGTCAGGCCTCATGTTAGTTTAAAAATATAGACCTTTTCCCCATGGTCCTGTCGACAAAGTGCAGTGCAAACCAAGATTTAGTCACTGATGATAGTTAATAGGCAGACTGACATTTCGTTTCCTATGGTTTCTGAATGCATGCTGGTGCTTTTGTTCTCTTTACTAATATTTAGTATTAGCGTTTTTTTATCTTTGGCCCGTACGGGGATCAAACCCGCGACCTTGGTGCTATTAGCACCACACTCTAACCAACTGAGCTAACCGGTCACTCTTTACTAGTATTTAAAAAGGAATCTAGTTTTTAACTGAAGAGAAGGATGCCTTCCCAGACTGTTCCTTGGATATTGAGAAAATATTTATTTTATTGTCAGAATAAAGAATTTCTTTTGAGCCTCTTCTCACTCCCACCCACACCTCCACGGGTTCCCTGGGAGTGGAAGTGGAGGTGGCACAAGGTGATGTGCAGGAGACACTTGACGTTCTAGAAACGAGAGCTTGCTTGGAGAATGAAAAGAGATAAAGCAAATCAGTCTCTATCCCAATTTTTTTTTTTTTTTTAAGAGACAGGCTCTCACTCTGTTGCCCAGGCTGGAGTGCAGCAGTGTGATCATAGCTCACTTTTGGGCTCAAGCAATCCTCCTGCCTCAGCCTCCCAAGTAGCTGGGTCTACAGGCTCACCCCACCACAATAGCTAATTCTTTTTAATTTTTACTTTTTTTGTAGAGATGGAGTCTCTCTGTGTTGCCCAGACTGGTCTTGAACTCCTGACCTCAAGTGATCCTCCCACCTTGGCCTTGGCATGAGCCACCACACTTAGCTATCCCTATTGTTAAATTAAATTAAATTAAATTTGAGCATCTACTTATTTAACAGAGTTTGGTGTGGTAAGCATTCTCTTTGTGAAATTAAGTTTTCATGTAGAGAGCATAAAGGAATAAATAAATTAATATTGATCAACTGTGGGGTTATTATAATAGTATATCAGAGTTTTGTGTTTCCTGAGTTTTTGGATGCAACAATAATAATTGTTAACACTTACTGAGTTCAAACAACATAATTTAATATGTTCTGACAGTCAAGGCTCCCACCCTAAATCTCTAGGCTCTTTCCCCAGAAGCAGCTACTGTTACTGGTTTCTTACTATGTACTAGGCCCTGTGAGCTCAGTAATTATTAGCAATTATTGTTACTATCATGCCCACAATGTGACCCTATAAAGCAGGTGGACTGGTTATCCTCATCTGCAGATGAAGTATACAAGGCTGGGTTTGGTTGAAAGGTAGAGTGGAAACTCACAGCCAGCCAGCTGAGACACCAGCCCCCTGCTCATAGCCACTATCTCATCCTGCCTAGAAACACAAAAATATGACTTCATGATATCCTCAAACGGTAACCTGTAAACTGCCATTGGTAGAATTGTTTTGGCTAGTTTGATGGTTTGACTTTTTTTCAAGAAAGTAAAAGTACACAGACAGCTTCTGTGGTTTCTATAAAAAAGGAAAGGATGCTATTCCCATATTATAGATGAGGAAATTAGAATTAGAGTCAGTGGATGAAGCCCTGACTCCACCGCTATACAATTCATCCATGTAACAAAAAACCACCTGTACCCTCTAACTCTATTGGAAAAAAAAATCAGTGGATAAAGCAAGGAGTGAGATGAAGAAGAGAAAGATGAAGAGCTTTGGCAGATGTTCTCAACCTTTCTGTGTGTTTGTCTACACGGACACTGCACCACGAACCCCGTTGGCATCTGGTAAGCCTGTGGGCCCTTCTCAGAACACTGCTTTTATAGGAATAAGATAAAATACATAGGATTCTAAAAGATGCCAATCATATTAATATATAGCTATCAAAATCTTGAAAAATAAATGTGTGATACAGTGATATATATGCTGCTTTGTTTTTTTAAATTAAGATTTTTTCAAAACTTATTTGACCAACATCTCCCTGTTTCCTCCACCTGCCAACTCCAGTTCTACTCTTTGCTTCTGTGAGTTGGACTTTTTAGATTCAACATATGTGAGATCACGCAATATTTGTTTTTCTATTCCTGGCTTATTTTACTTAGCATAATGTCCTCCAGGTTCATCCATGTTATTGCAAATGACAGGATTTCCTTTTTTTTAAAGGAGCTGAATAGTATTCCATTTATATATACACCAGTTTTCTTTATCCATTCATCCATTGATGGACACTGAGGTTTATTCCATACCTTTGCTATTGTGAATAATGCTGCAGTGAACATGGGAATGCATGTATCTCTTTGGCATGCTTCTTTCTTAATGCATTCAGTAAGATCCAGTGGCAGACCTAATAGCTAAGGGAATTTACAAGTGCCCATGAGTGTTGAGATATTGCAACTATAGCATGATAGGAAAATATCTGTGATTTCTATTGGTGACAAAGTCGCAAGTACTACAAATGCTACTATGGTTTCCTGCCTCCTTCTCCCTCCCTGGCCCCCATTCAAGTTCCCCAATCTCCTGAGTTCTAGCCAAACTTTTCAGGTTAAGAACCTCTTCCTGGTAAGAGGACCAGAGCAGAGGTTAGAGGGTACTACTTAACCTTCCATCCTGCACCTGGTACTAGTACTGTACTTTAATTCTACATTTTTCTTGTCCAGGTGCTACCTCTATTAGGACATTTTTAAAAGAAAATCTATTTAAACTACAATCCTTTAAAATATTTTCAATGTGAAAAAGTAGGAAATGTACATGGTTAAGAAAATCAAACAACATGAAACAGTATGCACTGAAAAACAAACCTCCTTCCCATCCAAAGTTTGCCATCTCCTTTCCCAGAGGTAACCACTCTTACCAGTTTCTTCTGAATTCTTCCTATGTCAGTCAGTGCTCTTGGCTGCCAACAGTAGAAACTGAAGACAGGGAAGGGGTTTAAAGAGTAGCTCATAGAATCTGCTGAAGCCTGGGGAAACAGGCCCCATCAGGAACCAGGGGACAAGTGAGGCGAGGCCCAGCCAAAAGCAAGCACAGGACAGCTCTGCTTGGGCTGCTGCTGGGCCCACTCTCCAGTCACTGGTGGCCTCTGGACTGTCCCTAGGCTACAGTGACAATCTTCTAATGCTGCCATGACTTTGGGTCCTTCCCTCAAGAGGCAAAGTTCTAAGCTAGAGTATCTGGTTATTAGCCACATTCTAGTGGTCAGAGGTGGGGAGAGGGTACATCACTTTTCCATCAATTTCCATGGAATTGGATTCTGGGAAGCCAAAATGACAAGTGTTCATTAAATCTCTTCAAAAATACACATACAGATAGATTTGCTTATTTTCTTTTACATAAATGGGAGGTTTCTTTAAATGCTAGTCTGGCCCTTGATTTTTTAACTCAACAATATATCTTGAACATCTTTCAGTGTCAGCCATATATAAATCTACCTTGTTCTTTTTCCTGGCTCCATTGTCTTCCATTCTATTGAAGGCTGGAATTTATTTCACTACTCTTAAGAGGCTTCCAAGTGTAGCCTGGTGAGGCAGTGTTTCTGGCAAGAGAAATGCTGATTCTGTCTTGCTGGTCTCATGCCATCATTGGTCAAAGCCTCTGTCCTGGGTTGCAGGAGGGTGATTGTAGCAGATAATGTTGGCGCCTTGCCCACCCGCCTTGAAGTGGCCCTCACCGTTTCATTGCATCAAGGCCTGACTTCCCACTGTCATTCTTGCGCTTATTTGTCTGAGGGCTTTCTGTGATGACCAGAGTCTGCTTTGTCCTTCTGCCCTGCAGGCCTAAAGCGCTAGAGAAAAAAACCTTCCCTGATTCACCCCCCACCCCAACCCCAGCTACCCTGAACTGATGATGAAAAACAGTTGGGGTATAAATACCCCAGCTCTCTCACCACTCAGGAGGAATAACTCTGAAGTATATGTTCTACTCTGGATCCCAGATTTTCCTAGGGATAGCAAACTCCAGTTACCCACAGTGGCTGCCTTCCCTTCCCAATCTTTCTTCCCCATTCCTCTATTAGTGTTTCCTAGATCACCTGGGTCCCAGGTAAACCTCTTGCACTAGAATTCTTGTCTTGGGGTCTGTTTCTAGGGAAACTCAAATTAAGGCAGTGATGATGAGGAAAAGGAGACATGGGAAGAAACTCATGTATTCGTTAATTCATGCATTTGGTATTTATTCACTGATATCTGCAGTCAAAGGAAAGTAAACGAGAATGTGAACAATTATAGACAAGGGGAACAAATTCTTCTTTTTCAAGGCACCAAAGCAAATGCTAAAAAAAGAAGTGGGTAGCAAGAATACCTTTCTCAACACATTGCTGCCCAATCCACAGCTGATCTTGAGCTGTTCTTTTGGGAAGAAGTGGAACAGGAACAGTGAGCAGCAAATCTAGCTTCTTAAAGGTGGTGACTTGGCTATATCTGTGATCTGTTCAAAGCCTGAAATCAACATGTTAAAAAATCAACATGTGGCAGGCACTTAAGAGCTTGAGAAATTAACAGTAAAATATTAGCTGACATTTACTGAGCATTTAGCATGTGTATCTTTTTTTTTAGCACTTTACACATAGTAATACATTTAATCTTGATGATAATCCAATGAGCTTATGATAATAGGCAATACTAAGGGTATTATTCTGATTATTTATATCTTACAGATGAGAAAACTAAGGCCTAGGGAAATGAAGGAATTTCCCCAAGGTCACATGGCTAATGACTGCCACTGATCATCTGAAATCTGTATCAAGGTTAGTTTGACTCCAGAACTTATGCTCCTTAAAGAATTTTTTTTATTTTTTGAGACAGTGTCTTACTTTGTTTCCTGGGCTAGAGTGCGGTGGCTTCATCCTAGCTCACTACAACCTCAAACTCAGGCTCAAGGGGTCCTCTCAAGTAGCCGGGACTACAGATGCACACCACCATGCCCAGCTAATATTTTTTTTTTTTAATTTTTTTGTAGAGACAGGGTCTCATTATTGCCCAGGCTGGTCTCAGACTCCCAGCCTCAAGTGACCTCCCCCAGACTTCACCTTCCAGTGTGCTAGGATTCTAGGTGTGAGCCATGGAACCCAACCCAGAACCTATGCTCTTAGCCTCTTCTCAGTTCACTCCTGTTCTACCCGTCACCCAGTGGTTTCCAAATCCTGCAGTTCCTTGCTTTCATCTTTACTTCAATATTAAATAGAGTGGTCTGAGCCCCCGTCCTTTGTAAGAACAGATCCAAGCCCCTTCCCATCTCAAGAATCCTCTTTCTCTAACTCATTGAGGGTCAGGGAAATGAGCACTCATTTCACGTCCACTCCTGAGTCACCCCTAGTTCTGCTTCTTTCCTCAGTTCACCTTGTGAAAGGTTCTACCCTGGGACAGGTGCCTCCTTTGCCTTGCATTCTAAGAATATTCACCCAAGACTGTGCATAGCAGCTTTGTTATGGTGGTTTGGTAATGACAAAGGTTAGATACAACATGACTTTGCTTCTTTACAGGGGAAGGATGCATTCGAATTTTAGAGATCTTAAAAGTGAAAAAAGGTTTTGTTTTAGAATCAATGAAATATGACATAAGCATTGATTTGACTTAAGTTGAAGAAGAAATGAATTTTGTGTGCTATGGATGCATCCATTTCCTTGACTTGGGGATCATTAGTCTACCTTAATCTCTCCAAAATCATTTTATCAGAACTCTTCAAGAACTCTGAGTCTTGGAGAGAAAGACATCTCCTTATCCTGCCAGAAATCACTTCATACAAGTTCAACTTTGAATATCACAAAACTAGATATTGTCATTTAATTAAAGCTCTGAAGAGTTCAAATTTTCCAAATACATTGCGATGTCAATACTCTCCATATGCTCTGGAATTTTTAGCCTATAATCTTGATGTCTGATTTTTTTTTTAAGAATTCTTTTTATTCAAAATTAAGATAATTGAACCAAAAAAAAAATATTGTGGAGGAAGTTATTATGCTCAAAGCTCTATTGCAGGATGTGTTGGAGGAGACAGTGAGGTGCATAGTTCGGCCATCCTGTTTACAATAATTTAGTGCCATTAGAATTTGAAACTTAGCCATAGCTTCCACACAAACTGCACTTTTCTTTGCACCAAATACCATCAGTATTTGTTTCTTATGTTGCTTTTAATTTTCTTTTAAATAAATTCCAACATTTCCGACTCTCTCTCTGCAATTTGTACTATCTTCAATCACATGTTTCCTGCTTTAAGCAAAGCCATGTTTATTCTTTGCAATTGTATTCGCCACCCAGGAAACAAGCCAACTTGCTTTTCTGATGGACAGAGGGAAATATGCCAACATAACCATGTTTACGATTCCTCTTGGCCATTGATTCTTAGGAAATAAGAAAAAAATTTATTTGTGTACTTTTGGCTTGTTGTTGCTTTTGCATTCCTCTTATTTTGTAGTTGTGTATATTAATTGTAATCGTTTTATCCCTCTGTTAGCTGGTGTCTGTGATTAATTTGTTGCTCAGTGTTTTTCTTTGCCCTTCATCGTACTGTCGGGGTAGAGAACTCTGCTGGCAGATTGCACCAGCGTCGGCCCTTTTCTCATGTTGTGCTTAGTTACAACTAATGCAGATTTACAACTTTAGATGAAATGCATGGTTTCATAAGCAGGAAAGCAGATGATAATTTCAGTATTTAGATGAAGCAAGACAACCTTAAATAAGAGATGAATATTGATTTTTAAAAATTTGTTTACCAAGAATTGCAGAATTGTGCCTAATTTGATTTCATTTCAGATTTGTTCATCATGTGTCTGATGGAAACTGGCCACAAAGAACACACTTATTTTGGATTTTGAAATGTAAATGAAGTGAACTTATGGAATTTTGTGCCTAAGTAATAATGATACAACTCTTCCTGTTTGATTTCCTAAAATTTTTATAGAAACTGGATTTATGACAGTATGACTGTTCATGCCTGCGTTGGAAATTCAGGTCATGTTAGTGGGGGGGTGGATGGATGGCTTTTCTAAAGCTGTCGTGATTCTCTACCTTCTTTTGTAATTCTTTCTGTATAGACAGAGTGTATTGCAATAAATTTAGTTTATGCTTTCTTGATCACGCTCATATGTGGGCATGCCTTTCTGGTGTTCACCTATTTAATTAAACCAACATTTATTGAGTGCCTACTGTATCCCAGGCACCAGAATGTCATACAGAAATGGATACGCAGTTCCTGACCTCAAGTAGTTGGCAATAGTCTAGCAGGGAGACAGACACGTAAACAGATAACTAAAACAGAGTGCTGTTAGATGATGGTGTTTGGATTTGGGGTGTTTCAGAAACTCTTTAGTCACACATTTTCAAACAGTCTTTTGGGTCACTTCCACAGATGGCTCATTTCCTCCATTATGTTTTGATCCATCCTAATTTCATCCTGGATTTTCGGTTTACCTTATTTTGCTCCTGTTTCTTCTTTGACCAGAAAATCTCCTTAAATACATCACACTCATTACCAAAGTCATCACACCCACTACCAAAATGCTGTTTTGCATGTGGTCTATAGGCTCTATATGGAAAGTCTATATGTGCAGAGGTACAAATGATCCTACACTGATAAATGGAAAATGTGATTTGCCAAATAGTAGGCTCAAGACGATTCCCATTTGTGTGTGTGTGTGTGTGTGTGTGTATATATAAAATCTCCAATATACTGGTATATGAATTGAACATATTTGGAAGAATATATGCCCATCTGTTAGCAATGGCTACTTTGGGGAAATGGGTGTTGGGTGGAGGGGGGGAGAGACTTGAACGTTTTGTTTCATATAATTCTGTTCTATTTGATTTTTTTAACTTAAAAAATTTAAATGTTTTGAAAAAATTAAAAATAGTAGTTAGCTCTTGGCTATGCAGACCAAGAGACCCAAACTAAATGAAACTAAATGTCCTCCTTTGACACCTTAATCTACTCTTCCCATCGTAACCTCTCCCAACCCCTTGCATAAATCTTTCCATGAAGCAGGCTCCCTGACACACTGAGCTTATTCATTAATGTCTTAACATGTATTTGTTGATTGTTTACTATCTATTAACATGTACTGACTGTTTACTATGTGTTAACATGTATTTGTTGAGTGTTTACTATGTGCATTGGGAATCTATTGGAGAAGAGAACAGTCTCTCATCTCTGTAGAGCTCCAGCCAAGTGGCACATCCCCTGGCCTCCCTCTGCTTTTGTTCATGTCCTTTCCTGTCCTTTCCATGTGCTCTTCAAGACCTGTGTCCTCTAGGAAGCATTCCTTTCCTTCTCTCTCCTCTGAATCTTATAATATTGAGTCAATATGCATCTTTGGAAGATTCATACTATCTAGACGAAAGGTTCTAAGAGAATAGCAACCAGATCATCTCCATCCTGTACTTGCAGCCTTCATTCACTAGTCATGTAGTTATCGAGTGCACTGGGGATACAGTGAGAAAGCTGGTGCAGCCCATTCCCTTCTGAGGTGGAGAAAAGAGATATAAAACCTGTACAATGTGTGGGACCCACTCATGAATAGTGTGATGAATCCCAAGAGAGAGAAGTAGAGTGTTATGAGGATGTATACTAAGGAAATGGATGCTGAACTGAGGGTGGGGTTTGGAAAGGCTTCCTTGGGGAACTCAGATTTAGCCTGGATTTGAAGAGTAAGATGAGGCGGTTCAGAGGAGGCCCTAGGCGACAGGTGGGAAGAAGCATGGTGCAGAGCAGGAAGTGAGAAGTGGCGGGTGTACACAAATCCTGCGAGTAAGAGGAGAAGGGTTAACAGAAGAGGCTGGAGAGGTAGACAAAGGTCAGATTGTACATGGCCTGGGATGCCACGTTAAGGAGTTTTGGCTTCATCGTAAGAGAAATGGGGGCAATTGGATGCTTTTAATTAGAGGAGGAGCAAGATCACACTTGCCTTTTAGAAAGGTCTTGCTGGCTGAGGAGAGCGAGAGGATTGGAGAGAGTCTGGGTGTTCCTAGCACAGTGCCTGATCAGTATGTACTCAGCTATTTGTGGACTGATAATAAAGTGAATGCTTTTTTGTTAGGTTAACATTTTCCTTGACATCTCCTCCATCCATCTGCCACTTTTTCCTATGGCCTCTTCCCTGTCAGTCTTCAAATAGCTCTAGAATTTTCCTCTTTTTAAAAAAAGGGACAAAGACTTACACATACACTTTACTAAAGAGGCTCTCCAAATGACCAATATATACATGTTAAAAAGCAATCAACTCTGTTTTTGTAATTAGCGAACTATAAACGATAAACCACCACACCACTTACCAGAATGTCGAAAATTAGAGTGACAATACCTGATGTTTTCAAGGATGTAGAACAACAGGGACTTTGATTCGCTGCTGGTGACAGTATAACTTTGTTCACCCTCTGTGGAAAACTGGCAGTATCTTCTAAAAATGAACATACCTTTCCCCTATGACCCAACAATTGCACCAAAAGATAAATACGAGGAAATTCATGGCAGCATTACTTCTAATAGCCCAGTATGGAAAACAGCATTTTAACATGGATATGTCAATTGCGGTGTATTTATGCATTGGAATACTACACAGCAATGAAAAGAAATGAATCACAGCTACACCAACAATATAATGCAGAGCAAAAGAATCCAGGCATGAAGGAATATGCACTGTGATTGTAATTACATAAAGGTTGAAAACAGGTAAGGTAATCTATGCTATTAGACATCAAGATAGTGGTTTCCTTTGGTAAGTAAGGAAGAGGGCAGAGATTGAAATTGAGCATGGACATGGGGTATGTCGAGGATCTTCAGTATGTTCTATTTCTTTTTAAAAATTTTTTTTTTAATTTTTTAAATTTCACAGTATTACAGAGGTACACACGTTTTGGTTCGTTCCAGTTCTTGATTGAGTAGTTGTTCCATGAGTGTGTTCACTTTGTGGTAAATCACTGAGTTGTATGCTTAGAATTTGTGCACTCTGTGTGTATAATAATAATAAAAAAAAAACTAAACAGAAAAAAAAAGCAAGCTCAAGATACCATCCCAAAGAAATAAAAAAAGCAAGCTCAAGATACCATACCAAAGAAATAAAAGCAAGCTCAAGATACCAAAGCTGTCTCCTCAGCTTTGAGTTTGCGGTGAGGATAACCTGAGGCACGCTCTAACCGAGGATAACTTGGCCGGTGCTTTCTCTCTGACCTCTTCTGACGTCGTTTCCTTCCCCACAGCCCTTTTTCCAGGGTTGTCACACTGGGGGATGATATTTAACAGGATCCGCAGTGCTAGGTGGTGGGGAATTCCCCTTTTTAAGGATTTTTTTTTTTTTTTTTTAAAGTTTGGTTTTGGAGGCAATCTTTTCTGGCTTGGTTCTCTTTATGACTTTTGAATCACGCCATTTGGTGAATTATCTAATCCATTCACTTAACTTTCCTCCAGGGCTCCTGAACATTTTCCTCCTTTTTCTAACTCCTATACACTGGGCAGATGCTCCCTCTTTGCACATTTAAAAAAATGCTTGTCATCATTGCAAGAAATATGATTTAGGTTTGCAACTCAAAATATAATAAAAACATATTTTTAAAAAATCTTGACTTTGCCACTGTGACTTAACTATGTGCCACTGGGCAAAGTTTTTTTTTTTTTACACATCTGAAAGATATATCCCCATCATTTATATTACCAGTTTTATGCTGTTATCACTGGATTAGTGCTTCTGCATGGAGTTGTATAACCATTGGGCAAGTTCGCTTGAACTTTTTGTGCTTAATTTCCTCATCTATAATGAGGATAACAACAACACTCTCCTTTATGGTAGTTGTGAGATTTAAATGAGGTAATATATGCAGAATGCCTGGCATAGAATAGTTGCTCAATAAATGGGAACCCACTTAGGGCAGTAAGTAACACTGTTGATTTGCAGCTGTAAACCTCAAGGACTAAACAGAGGGGGACGTGCTGTCTAGAGGGGTGGTTTCGTAGAGAACTACTGGTGACCATTCTACCCGGTACTATTGTCGAAGTAGCCGTTTCCTTAAAACCTCAGTCAGACCCAAGGAAAGATCAGCCTGGTTTAATGACAGATCCAAACAAGGCTACAAAATGTTAGATTTTCTTCAAACTTAGGTGATTATATTGTTGACAGGGCCCGAGGAGCGAGAAGAGTACCAGAGTCTTGTAGAATGCTTTAACAAATATATAAGAATCATATATAATTGGCACACACTTTGTTTGAATGCAAACACTGCTGTTAAAGTGGTGCTTAAAAACAGTTTGTTGGCCTTCTCTTCATACAGGAGAAACATTTCTCTCGTTTACACTACTCACTTGCTTAGCAAACCCTTATTTATCCTATAATGCAAGCGTAATCTGCCCAACATGTCCAAATGCCCACAGATTCTGAGTTAGTGGAGTCTGAATTAACGGAATTTTAGGCAGTCTCTCATGGAGAACTACAAGCATTTGAAAACGACCCACTCCAACAGTTTCAAGACCACTCTAAGAAAATTGCCTCTTCCCTCCCTTTCCCTATCCTTGCTGCTTGTGTTTCAGTTCTGGCTTTCAAAGGAGACAGAGGAAGACAGACTCAAAGATGTATTCTCAGGACATTTGAATAGTTATTTATTGAGAAGCCACAGTTTTCCACACTTTCATAACTGTAGGCTTTATATAAGGCAAAAGCAAGATGGATCCACTACTTATACGGAAAGAAATAGCTCTGCAGCGAACCCCAGGGCCGTGCAGTTACAGATCAAAATGCAATGTACATGACAAATATAAAAAACAGTGTGGAACAAAATAATTTAAATTATGGTTACAATCTACTGAAGGAAATACCCATATCTTATTATAAACACATTTTTAGTCTAGAGTTGTAATTTAAATATTTGGATTTTTTTTACATACAGTTATTGAAACATAAAAGCAAAATGTAACATTTAATAGCATAAACTTTGACAGAAGACAGTTGTTCTGAACTGTGCTTGATGTTAAGTCATGATAGGATTGCCCCCTTGCCGTGGCAATTAAGTTAATTAATCCATTGGTGTGTAGCCATCCTTTTTTTGGCTAACTATATGAATAAATGAAAGGATGGGTTGACAAGGACACAAAAGGGTCATTTTTTAGTTGTGGGGGAACAGAAAGAATTGAAAGTTGGTTGTTGGAGACTTGCCTTTTGTTTTTCAAAAAACCAAAGCAGATCTATGTGTTTTAATTAAATTATTTATGTACTCATTTAAATAACTGGCATCCACATACGTGAAACAAAGAAGTGAAAGTACTTGTTGTATTTGTCCTCACATCCATTTACCATCAATGCATACACAGTACATGAATGAAGTATCATTTATCGTTGCTGCTAACAGGGACATATCTAGCAGTTGGACTATGTATTCTCCATGAACAGTATTTAAAGAATGGTGCTCCATATTGCTTGTAAACATATAGACATGGAAATCGGGAAATCAGTGGATTTGAAGGTCATTTGCTAATCTCGGTACCACATAGCTAAAATGGCAATTGTATTGGTAAACATCTCATGGGTTGTGGACAGAAAATTCCCTAATGGGGTTAACTAACAGACTAAGGACATGCACTGATTACAGGACTCCATCCCCGTGGACTCTAGGACCAAATGGTCTAATCGTCTTCTTCGTCTTCCTCATCGCTGTCCTTCATGCTGATGCCCTGCAGGCCCCCACCTTCACTCACTGATGCTGTGGCTTCCTCCACAGTGAGCCGGTTCCGGATGGTTTCGTAGGTCTTGCTGTTTAAGGTGGAGTCCAGGACCCCTTGCAACCGGAAATCTCTATAGGTTTTCTAAAGAGGGAAAAAATGCAGTGATAAGGGAGATCCCGTCTCCGTGGTGGGAAGGGAGAGGATGTAAAGCAGGTGTGGGTGTGAGAGCATTGACCTTCAGCTAAGTGTCACATTTTATGCATTGTCAAAGCAAAAGCCACTGTGCTCAGATTTTACTCTTATTGAAAACTGAGATTTCACTGAATGACAGAAAATAAGAAATTGTGACAGGATCAACTATATTCGATGAGACAAAGCAAAGAACATAAGCTTGTGTTTATTCAGTTCCATAAAAGGATATATTCCATAATTGTTTTGGTTCTTTTTTGTGGTCTGGTTCTTTCTCTTGGGCTAGTATGATATAACAGACAGTGGAAGGGGCTATAACATATAAATAATGGATCAAGTGATTACGGTATTCTGTGATTTCTGTTGCAGTCTGGTCTTTAGTATTTTTGAGTCTTGTAACTGCATGAGCTGTACTGATAACCCTCTGTCTCATTCACAAGACAGACGTATGTATGTTGGTATATGAAACCTATTACGGGCAGCAATAATTACGGGAAAGATGGAGCGCTAATGCCTCTTCGGTATGTTGCAGGCATGTGACTCATTTCTTATCTCCTTGGGAAAGAACTGGATCTATTCCGTTCACAACTTCATGGTCTCAGGGAAGAAACTTGGCTCTTTTTCAAGAACAATGGTTCGGTATTACCGTACCACAAATTCTTTCTTTGTTCCTTCAGGCAGTTTCTCTCAGATTTCCTTAGGTATCTCAAGGACTGTTTTTCTAGAAATCCCTTAGTGTTAATTGAACATGACCAGAAGCGTCTGGCTGTTGTCTACTTCATAATTTTTTTTAAAGGTCTCTCTCTAACTACAACTCTCCTCATCACACTGCATATCATTTCAGCTACTGATTCTGCTGTTTGTTTCTCCTATTGATATGGAAAACTTGCTAAAGGGGCAAGAGGAGGAAGGTTAGCATACTTCGAAGCCACTCCCATCATTATTTCTATTTCTCATAGCGCATCTAATGTAGTCACAGTAATAACAATCATAATGTCATCCCCTCTTGAAGGTCACATGTTGTAATGACATGTGAATGCAGTTTGGCTTAGTGAAGTTCAATAACATAAAAGTAACCTGGTTTAGACACTCAATTATAAGATTATCCCAAATCATGCCTGAAGCTGCAAGGCTTGCTGAGGAGGAGAAGGAAGCCAGGGAGCTACCTGAACTGGGTCTTCTGCCGGACAGGGAAGGGGAGGAGATTGAATAAATGCGAGGCATAGCGTAGACCAGATATCCAGATGACTAACTTGAATTTTTGTACTTTCAATCAGTTGTTCTGTTGCCACTTAGAATAACTTAATTGTTCCCAGAGTGTGATGGGGAAAAGGAAGATAAACACTGCTTGAGTAGTCTCTCCTTAATTCAAATTCCAGAGCAGGGTGTACCCCAACTAGACTCTGAATGCCTAAGGGCAGGGACCACATCCAGTCATTCCTGAATCCTCCATCTGGTATTATACAAGTAGAGGCTCACCTAATATTTATCCAATGTTGGATGAATGAATAAATGCTTGCTGAATAATGAATGAATGGATGAATAAATGCAGTGGCTGTTGATGTGGGAAGGAAAGCCAATTATCCCTGGAAATTTGCCTCGGAGAAGGAGACCTCTGGGTTATGCGCCAGGTTGAGAGGTGGTGGATTCTGCTTCATACCTCTGAATTGTGGCATTAGTTAAGCTGGGCCCAATTTGGCAAAAAGGAATGGGTTCCTTTGGCAGTGACATTTCTTGTCCCTTCTCTGTGGTTCGTGTCTGCATTTGTTTGTTTTTTTGTTGTTGTTGTTGTTGTTTATTTTTTGGCAGAAGGCTGAAATTAAACCTCCTCTCTGACTTATATTTTTTTCTTAATAAAATATTGCTAATTCCCAACATAGATCTTGAAATATCAGTAATGGGAAGATAATTTTAAAATATTAAAATTATGTCTTCCTTTCATATATACCCAGTAAGGGTCAAACAATAGGTTTCCCCAAAGCATATTTTTACCCAGAAAATGGAATTCAAGGGGTCAGGCAATGACTAGTGAGCTTGCCTCAAGGAATTGAAGTAAAAAATATGAAAATTAGGCTGGGTCTATAGTCCGAGTGCATACATTTCTTTTTTAAGAGCTGTAATACACTGCTGTCTATAACCTTCCCTGGGTGGATGCTTTGTGAGATCAAATGCACATGATAATAATTCTCCTTAATTACACACAATGGAAGAGTAATTGGTTTTAAGTCAGCACTGGGATAGAAGAGCACCTTCAGTGAAATGGTGCTAATCCAAGAGAGACTAAGAAAAGGGGTGGGGGTGGGGATGGGGGTGGTGTGGCCAGGGGTGGGTGTGGGGGAGACTTTTGGCAAACTGTTAAGAAATAGAAATTCAGCTCCGTTCATTGTTAATATATTTTAAAGGAGACTTTGTAGTTTGAGGGTTTTGCACACGAATGTTTTAAAACCCTCTATGGTGAAGCATCACATGGAAACTGAAATGATCAAAAACGTATTTACCCCCTTCTGTGATCTTATTATTTCATGTAAACCACTGAGATTTCACGCTGAAATAATTATCATTAGTCCAAGGCACACACACAAGAACAGGGAAAAAAAGCTACTTTCAGGGTATGTTATCTCACCTTTGTGATCCTTTACATTTGATTGTATACACGCATTATAAGAGAAACTACTTCAATTAACTATGAGAACAATATTGATTTGCATTCTGTTAATGATCACAGGACATATTTAGAAATCGCTGAGGGTAAATATTTCTATTAAATTAATTGTGGCAAAATTTTATTTAATTAAACCATAAATGAAATTGGTAATTGATGTGATTAGCATAATGGCCCCAAAAGCCAGCTTTTGACAGTCTAAGGCAAAGGGTACGATGTTCTCTGCAGTATTTTTATATGGCAAATACATAAAGTATTTTTCCTATCTGAATAAAGATATCAAATTCCTTTTTATTAAATTTTCCTTTGATGTCTGAGTAATAAATTATGCATCGCAAAGTGATTTCATAGGTTTTTCTTACATGAGACAGTGTTTTAGAAGTCATCCTGTTTTATATGTAAACTAATATTCTTTGTGTTAAGGAAGCTCTGGAGCTTGCTGATGAAATGTAATTCAGTAAGCTATTTGCAAAGGAGAATAATTATTTTTTCTTTTACCTTTACCATCCTAATTAGTGTTTTCAACTGATAAATGTGAAGCTGTAAGTCCATCCGGTCCGTCAACCAGGTACAGATCACGTTCATGGAGCTGTTGTACCATTGCTGAAAAAAGAGACAAAAGTTCTCCAGCCAACACATCATGGAGCATTTACGGGGCAGAGAGGGGATCAGGCCACGTTTGAGTACCTCACTCTGTTCCAGGAGGAAACAAAATGGTTAAACAGAATTTGAGAACACAGAGATAATGAACATGAATTTGCCCCAAATCACATGGTACTGGATCGATCTAAGAGAGATCGGTTTGGACTTTGAATCTAACATAAAACACTTCCACTATAGACATTTTATATACAGTCAATTCATAGAGAACATCTTTTGCGTCTTCCAATTCTCTTTTTTATTGGTTAATTTCACTCAGTTGCTTACTTCCTAATGCCGTTGTCTCCGATGCCCAGAGAGATGAGGGCTTCTCCACTGAACTAATCGATGTTGCTTGCCACTTACCTTTTTGAAAACTCCAAACCCCGTCTGCTAAGCACAGTTCTGGGCGTCAGGCTGAGAGAGCCTTAGGAATTTAGGGGGAAGTTTACCCTCATGTACCTGATTGGGGAGTTTCCTGATAAAGACAATGAACGAGGATTTCTCTTTAAGGGCCAAACTGTACTCTGGGCAGCTTATGTGCCCTTCCATTGGCTCTGCAATCTGTTTTAATCTTAACACCAAAAAATTATGGAAGATGAGAGAAAAAAAACCATCTACAAATGAGCTCATTTCAAGCTGTTGAAATCATACTTCCCCTTAAGGGGGTTAAATTTTGCTTCTTGTCTGTGAAAAATGCTTGAAGCTGTGTCACTTTAGACTGCCACCCCTGTGGTGCAGGAAGTCTCTGGTGCAGTATAATTTTGCCGTACTGCTCATATATTCATAAATCTCACTCGGAGACATATGAACAGTGTTATGAAGTGTCAGTATGAAAAAAAAAATCTAATCTTTTAAACTTCACCAGGTTTCATTACGCTCTGCCGCTTATACCAAACAATTTACAAATAAAATGAAAAGGTGTGGATGGACCTATATATTTATTTATAGGGCATCTATATGAACTGTGTACAGAAAAGATGCAAAAAAGAAAGTGGTTAGAGAATCGAGATGAGGCACACTCTCGTGCTAACCAATACACGCACGCACGTGCACACAAGCGCACACACACATCGCACACCAGTGGGGATTCGAAAAGCATAAATAAAAACATGTTTCCGATGGTAACTCCACCCTTTCTCACCTAAAGATCATCCAAAATCAGTTTATGCCTAACACTCACAGTTTTTCCGAAGCCTTGTTTCTGACTTAATTTCTTTAAAAAAAAATTAATTTAGGTTTTTTACTTGCAAGGTAGAACTGCCAAGTTTCACCTTGCAAGAAACGACACAGTCTCAGCCATGGCGTGCAGAAGCCCTCTTTGCAATCTTTCATTTCTAGGTTCCTTCCTCATCAGAGCCAATTGTGGCTCTCCTTGGAGCCCAGCCGCAGCAGAGACCACACTACCCCAATCAAGGCAGCACTGCAGCCTCACAGCCAACTTCTGCTCTTTTAAAGATCATGGAGGCGAAATTGTCAGTTTTAGGAACCTTCTGTCCCTCCCCAGGGAGCAGGCGGGGTGGCGGGTGGGGGATTTTTTTCTTGAGATTTGCAGTTCACTCCATGGAAGGAGGGTGTTTGTTGGGGTCAAGCTGCTTCAGGCATGGACAGGTTTTCCCCTCTAGGGATGAGAACATTTTACTGAAACTTTTTTTTTTGGTAGTATTTGTTGGGGGGGGGGTGTTTTTGGCACCTCCTGCCTTGGGATTCTGGAGCTTTTGCTGTCACTGCATCTGGGTTTGTTAAGAAGGGGTCCTGGAACAGGAACATCACCTGGTCACTGGTGTTTCTCCAGCCCTACCTTACTCTCGTGCTCACTCCAGGCCTCAAACTCCTCATTCACTGGCTGTATCTGACATGTCATCTGGGGGCTCAAAAAAATCTATTTTGAGAGCCATGATCAATCTCCTGTTATCCCCAGCCTCCTGGCGTTGGAAGATGACCTTCAAGAAACCCTAGTGACCTCCTGGCCAAACCGACAAGCTCAGGGCCTCACGATGGGTACATCTCAGGGACACAAAAGAGGAGCGTGGCACTCTGGCTTCTAGGCAGAGGTGGCATTTTGCTTTGGCTGTGACAACAGGCAAACCGGCGCTGGCTTATATCACTGCCAGCAAGCCTTGTGCAACATGCCTTTTTCTCTTTGCTGAGAGACGTGCCACCTTTCAGGAAAAAAAAATAACGCAATCCCCCCTCCATTTTATGTAAGCAGTTCCCACTCTTGTAAATAGCTTTTGGATAGCGAAAAATAAAAATAAAAATAAAAAGGTAGGATACTATCAACACTCTTGCTCTGCTGCTGAAAGGGTAGGGAGGTAGAAATCGCATACAGCGATGGATCGGTGCATCACACGCAGACTCCCATCCCAGGAGAACAAGAAAGCCCTGGAACATCCATGCTTTCCTTCCTGGATCTCACATCTAGCAAAAGAAGTGTAAAAAATGTATGATGCCCCATTGGCTACACATTTAAAGAGGCAAAAGGGAGTAAGTCACTCCTTTCCAAACCTTATGCTCAGTAGATGAAATTGGAGGCACTTTTGGATGCAGCACAGCACTAACTTGGTTTTCCAGAAAGGCGCTTAAAGGCATTTGGATGTCGGAAAAAGCAGGAGGCACTGCCTTCTAGAACTTTAAAATGTTAGAGGTGAACAGGATCTTCCATACTCTCCGTTGTAGAGGAGGAAACAAAGGCCCAGAGAGGTGAATGACTTGCCTGAGGTTACACAGTTAGTGAGGCCAGAAGTGGCCGTTCTGCAGGACAGACACTGCATGGAAAGAGCTGATTTTCTACCATTCCTCCTCCCCAAGGGGACATAGCAGTGTGCTGGTCGTGACAGCTGATCTCGTACATTTCTTCCCAACTCCACATTCAGGGATATCACATTGATAGCTAGAAACAGGTCTTAGTAGGGATTTTTACAAGATGGAAATTGGCAAACCCCACAAACCAGGGCTTCCTCCCTTCCAGAAAGCTAGTCGTTAAACATCTATCAGCACGTCACTGGGTGTCTGGGTTGTTCCTGCTCTTCCTCATGGGCTCACAGTGCTCATTAATCAGGTTTTCTTCATTTGAGATCGATGCTAATGTAGCAGATTTGTTATGATTCTTCAAAAGAGGAAATTAATAAAACATTTTAAGTTCTCCCCATTTTGTTTTGTCTTTCGTTCAGATATGCCTTTTCCAGATCTATCCTAACACCTGGGCACTAAATTTTGGGGGAAATGTATTCTAAATCCACAGAAATAAGAATTATGAGCTGACGGCATGTACTAAGTATTTAAGTAGAATCACAACTCCTTTGCAGTTTCTGCTTAATTTAGCTATGTTAATTTGAAACTTTGTCAATAAGGTTACTTCAATCCTAAAAGAAGCACTAAAGAAATAAAATCCTTGGTAGTCTGGGCTCCTTTAAAAAATATGTCCTTTGGGGATAATTCCATGAAGGTTTTGAACTTGGAACCCAAAAGGATGCCTATCACAGCTATGGTGCACAGGATAACGGGGCCCTTGGAAAGTTGGGAACTTCTCCAGTAGCTGCAACCAGATCTGAAGGCTCTATTTAAAAGAAGTGGGAAGGCTAAAATCCTGAATTTGCCATTCAATTCTTTCTTTCTACAATGTAGTGGTTAAGAGCACAGATCCTAACACACACCTGGGTTTATGATCCCGGGCAAGTTTCTTCCCTTCTCAGAGACTCAGTTTCCTGATGAAAATGGGGATTAATCAGTCTTTGATAGGCTTTTTATGATGAGTAAATGAAATAAAGCACTCCACACAATACTTGGCTCATAATAAGGGCACAATAAATGTTAGCCACCACCACCATCACCACCACTACCACCGCCTCCACCACTACAGCCATCATCATCATCATCATCATTACTTCTCCCTTCTTTTCTCTCTCTCTCTCTCAACCTAAAAGATCCACAAAACAAGGAAGAAAGCAGAGCAGGTTACCAGGGAAAGCCGTGTGGTGAAAAAATTATTCCCATTGGTATATTTCTGGAATTGTATGCACAAGTCTTAAAGGACACATGGGTAGCTCTTAGCAATGCAATTCTGTTGTAAAGTTGTTTTGTGGTAGATCATCATCCAAACCTACAAAACCATCTTGAACGCCTAAGACATATTTTAAACTATATGGACCTAAATTTAAGTCTTGGATTAAAAAGATTCAGACCCAGAACGAGTGGTTTCTCAAACCTGGTGGCCCTAAAGTTACAGCTTCAGCCTAGGCTGGCTACTTATTAGCTGAATGACCTCAAGCAAATTGCTTAACTCTCCGACCCTCAATCTCCTCTTGGGGTTACTGTGAGCACTAAAAGAAATAATTTATGGAAAGTGCCCAGCAGGGTGAGTGTCCCACAGTAAGCACTCAATAAAATTTATCCACTGTTGTTATTACTCTCAGAAACATAAATATACTTTCAATGTGCAACACGAAGAAATTTTTTTGATCCCGTTTTAGTAGAAGCACCCATTCTGCCCTGAAAACATATTTACTTCATGTAGAGAAATCCTGAAAGATAAAATATCCCTTCTGTAACATTCGGGTTCACTAAGGCTACGATTAGGGTGGGGCACGGTCTTGCAAGTGCAGGACTGGATCCTGTCTTTGACTAAAATTTTGATATTACAGTTATCACGGATTTTTTTGTACTAATTTTCATTTCATAAAATGTTGTATTAAAATATTAGTCATCTTGATTATTCTATTTTTTGTCTCCCCCTTAAATTTTCTGACTGAGAAGATACTCATTCACATCTACCTAGTCCACCACCCTTGGGTTCATGGTTCCCCTGGAAACTTTATCCCCTGGAAGAGATGCAGCATTGAGAGATAAGGTGAATAATTAACACCTCGCTGGACAGTATAGGGTTCACAGAAAATGGGCCTTCGTCTGGCTCTGGATAATCCCTAATCGGCTATACAGAGTGCTGCTATGACGATGGCTGCTGTGGTCATGTATTCTGCCATAATAACCACCACCACTCAGGCGAGTCTGAATTCCCGACCCCAACATCTTGATGTTAATTTGATGTCCTAAAGAGACACTACTGTTGATGGTACATTTGTTTTCAGAACAAGCCGTGTATCACAGATGGGTGGCAGTGGAAACAAGGAACACAGGCTGAAAAGGCAACAGAACCGTTTGCTGTATTTCCACATGCGCTTATTGCAAGGGTAATTTATCCCCTTAATTTAGGCAACCCCCAGTCAGACAAGACCATTCTAGAAGACTTTAGAGTCTACTGTTTTCAACAAAGTGCTATTGTGTACAGGATTCCTAATACATACTCACATGCTTGCATGCATGTATACAATTAATAAAGACAGTTACCTATTCGTTGAACACTGAGCCCTTAAGATGTGCAGGTGCTGTGCAGAACAGACCGTGAGCATTCTACAGTTTACACATTGAACTCCTAGGAGGTGGACACTATGAACAGCCCCGCTTTGCAGATGAGAAAAAAGGGCATAGACAGTTTATGTAAGTAGCCTAGGTCACACCACTAGTAAGTGGTGGGACAGGTTTCAGGATGATTATTTACCACTAAATCTGTATGAGTTGTTTGCACTCAACTTGATACTTTAAAAAAGTCATGGATTGGTTATATAGAAACAGCTCGAAGTTCTAGGTCATTTAGCTCTGAAGTTCTCAGGAGGAAGTGTGTGTACAGGACAATGCTGTGGAACCTGTTTCCCTCAGAGTCTGAGCTTGGCTGGGTGTTGAAGAGACTCTGTTTTACGAGCTTAGAAAGTTGCTAAGCAAAGTGTGGGGATTTAGGGGGATTCCCATGGAAAACCACTCAATAGCTTTAAGAGTTGATGATGAGAGAACAACCATTGCTGACTCTTAAGAGACATGATTAGAAAGAGTTGAATGGGGCTGAGGGATTCCATTTCTTAGCTAGAATTAACATATTCTTCTTCTTCCCTATCATCCTACCTCTTCTTATTTCATTTTAGTTTGGTAACTCAGCAATTGCCAGTAGGAGAAAGTTCTCACCGTGGGCAGTTTTCAAGGAAAAATACAACTGGAAAAGTTGCCTTCATCACAGTGGACTGAGTTTTCCTATCAGTTTTAGAGATAGAAAAAATATAACATTGATCAAAATTTCAGTTCTGAAAAATCATATTTCATAAATTAAAAAATGTTGGGGGACTAGGGGAGAGCAAAATAGTAGTCTTTTTATATCAGGGGAAAATTCATCTCATGTGAAATTAAAGATGTCATCAGCGAGTGCTTTAAGAGAAAAATTATAGGCAAAGTCACAAATCCAGTGAAAATAGTCCAGTGCAAAACTCAGTTCTTCCTATGTTGCTTTTTCCTTTAAAGAAAATTTTTGTGGAAGTCTAACATGCATACTGTAGTATATCACTTTTAGCAAAATATGCACATGTACACACACTCTCCCAACAAGACATGTGGCCCCATACCCTATAACTGAGGATAATACTAGCCCAATATCATAAAAATGAGTTCTTTAAAAAATTATGGTATTTGGCGTAAGGATCAATTGCCATACCATGCACAAACACACATCCTCACACACGTTCTTTGATTAAAAACTTCAGACTCAGTCCAGTATATTCCCAGCCTGAGTGATAGTTGAAATTCACTAGGAACTGAATTCTAATTGTTAATTCATTTCTAAATATGCATTTCCTTCGAAACTGGCATGTTCAAACCATATATGCCAGGAAGGCAGAGCATTAAATGCCTGGGCAGCTCATGTCTAAGCTTTAAGCTGTGGTGTAGTTGAATCTTTATTATCACCCATAATTTCCCTTTACAGATGAGGAAACTGAGACACATAGATAAAGCGGACTAGCAGCTAACAAGAGATGGAGCACAGACTCGAAAGTCTGAGACGCAGTGCAACCTGTGGCTAAGAAAATGCACTTGACCCAGACCTCCTGTGTTTGAATTTTGACAAATCCCTTAACCTTTCTGTGCCTCAGTTTTCTCATCTAGTAAGTGGGGATAATTATAAAAACCTACTTAGAGTCATTGTGGGGATTAAATGGTTAACTTGTGTGGGGTGCATACAACAGTGCCAGGCATATACTAAGTGTTAGCTGTTATTATCTGAGCCATGCTATCCTACCCTGCTTCATGAATAAGAAATTACATCTCCCTACGTGTGGGCTAGTCAGGGTTACGCAAAACTTTCTGAGCAGCTTCCGTTCTTCTAAAAATGCCTGAGCAAACAGGTAATTTGGTAACTACTTGGTAACCAATCTGTGTTTTTGAACTGAAGAGACACAGTGAATGCTGGAGGATTTTTTATCTTTTCTCTGCAAAGTACCCTTTCCCCAACCCAACACAGCCACATGTCCGAGAAACCGGTTCAGCATCTTGCCTAGAGAGGCTAATGAAGAAATGACATTTTGTTTGTTGGCAAAGAGTCAAAGAGGAAGATAATACTTTGACCACACCCATGTGACTAGGTTCTTCACATTGTTTTTGGTGACAAAAGTAGGTTATTATTCGTTAGGGAGGAAAAAACCCTCCCAACCTATTTAAATTGCTGTAATGAAATACTGTAATGAAATATTTTACATTTGAAGCTTTCAGTGCATGTTTCTTCCTTACAATTTGGGTAATTTAAGAACATGTGAAAAGTATCATTCAGGGTTTCTTTACACTTCTACCAAAGTACGCTTAGCTTCGTTAACCTAAGCCACAATTCCACACCCCAATGGGTCTCTCAGGTCTAACGATCGCCAGGGATCTGGTCATATTCAATGTTCTAATCCAAGATTCAGAGAGGGTATGACAAAGAAACCCCGGCATGTTCAAGCCATCTATGCCAAGTGGGCAAAGCACTAAATGACTGCATGCAGTTCATAGCAAGTTTCAGGATTTGTCAAAGCTCCCCAAGGGCTGAGTAAATACTTTCTAAAAGGGCATATCATCCAAATGCTTTCAAAAACCAGTACACCGTTGAAAGACGCAATCTTTTGCCTTACTGGAGTGTTGCTGTAATTCAGGATTTGTTCCTCAGAACAACTGCTCTTAGAAATGGGTATTTCCCGGTCACAGCTTCAGGACGCTCAGCTAAAAGCACAAAGCTTTAACCAGACACCAAAACCAGAGGGTACAGGTAATCAGAATGATCTTCCCACCTGTCCCGAATGTCAGTTTTAATTGCAGGTGGGTTTTTTTTTTTTTTTTTTAACATCTGTAATTCTTTGGATGCCTAAAAACCTATTTCACTGAAGTCTTTACAAAGCCGTCTTAGTGCTATGGCTCTTCAAGGTGGCTGGGTCCTAAAGTCTGGAGGGCATCTCCCTGTTGAGTCTGATGGAGGGGTCTGAGACACCTTGCTGCAATTGCAGTTTCAGAAACCATAGTTATCTATAACCTGGTGCTGGGAGAATTTAGCTCCTCTTTTGCCTTTAGCCTCTTCTCAAAAGGAAGAGACAGTGCAAAAGACATAATAATTTTTAAAAACCAGATTTAAATTTTTACTGTTTAAATGTTTGTTTCTTTTATAGGACCATGTGTGTGGAATTTAGCATTTGGGAGCACTATTTTAACCACCCCCCTCCCCGAAAGGGCCTAAATAATACCTTAATATTCTTTTATCAAAATAAGCAGTTATCTATTCATGATCAAATTTCAACTCCCTAATCCTGAAATGTAGAGAAATATCCAACAATAAGTAATTCTTTCGCATCAACATTGCAAATGAATGATCCAAGTGATGAATCCACACTTGGGCTCCTGGCTTAATGCGCTGCCGCCTTCTAACCCAAGTCGGTCCTGTCAACATCAGTCGCATGCGAGGAATTACAAGGTGAGGGAAGAGTCCTGAAAAATCCTTTCTGAAAGCAAATCAAGCAGGAGAGTTTCATTCAAAGATTAGCTTACATGGGCTGTACAGAAGTCTCTCTCTGGAAGATACATTCTGTGCCTTTTTAATGGTTTGGTTAACTTCTTGGCAGTCTCAGTAAGCTATGCAAGCTAGCCAAAGCCAGGCTGGAAATGATTTTGTTACTTCTGAATCAATCAGATAGGATGAAACCCAATAAGTCACAAAATCTCCATTTATCCTATCCAATGCCATGTCTCTCAACATGGCAGGTGGTCATCTACAAGGAGGTGTGATGGTCTCTCAAAGGCTTTCTTTCCTAATAGTCATGATATTTTATTGGAAATAGTTTACCAATGAGAAAACTAAGTCAAAGATCAACTAATGGATATCAGCTTAAAGACAGGAAAGCATATGATAGGAAAGCAGAGGTCACTAATGTGTATTTTCAATTACAAACACTATCTCAACTCAAATGCAAATACCACGCTTCCACCATTTGCACAACCTGAGTAAATGCATTTATAGAAAGATGGGTGATCCAGTAATTCCATGTCTGGGTATAGATGCAGAAAAATTGAAAGCAGGATCTCAAAGAGATATTCCCACACGTATCTTCATAGCAGCATTATTCATAATAGCCAGAAGGTGAAAGCAACCCAAGCATCCATCAGGGAATAAACAGATAAACAAAGCAAGGTATATATATATGATGGCATATTATTCGACCTTAAAAATGAAGGAAATGCTGTCACACGCTACAACATAGATGACCCTTGAGGACATAATGCTAAGTGAATTAAATCAGTCAGAAGAAGAAAAATCCTGTATGATTCCACTTATAGGAGGTATCTAGACTAGTCAAATTCATAGAAACAGAAAGTAGAATGGTTAGAACGGTATAGCCAGGGGCTAAGGGGAGCGGGAAATGGGGATTTGTTTAATGGGTATAGAATTTCAGTTTTACAAGATGAAACGTGTTCTGGAGATGGGTTGCACATTTTGAATCTACTTAACACTATTGAACTATACACTTAGAAATGGTTAAGATGGTAAATTTTTTTATGTTCTCTTACCATAATTTTAAAAAAAGATGAGAAATAAAAATCACTTCCCATACTGAAAACGAAACTTTGCCTAAGAAGGCTTGGATGTGAGGCAATGTACATATTTTAATCTGGAACACCCAACCAGGCTTTATGAAAAGAAAAAAAAAATTTCTTTGAAAGAGGAATGTGGTCATTTCATTTAATACTAAGACTGAGACAATTTCTCAAACTCTCAAGGCTTCACAGAGTTTTGAGACTGTGAAGAACAAAGAACAAATCTGGTAGCATTTGCTCAGTCATTTATTTGGTTTATTTAAAACATGCCACGGGGCCAACATTTCTAAATCTGTGAAATAGAATTAAATGAAGCCCAGAGATGAGAACTGAGAATCCTCATAGAGGATTGGGTCCAAACAACAAAAAAGGATGCATTTTTTATACTGCGTGCCACATCACCTCATATGTTTTCACAGAGACTCCCCCATCCCCCTAGCGACCCCCCTCTTCCAACTTTCCAAGCGCAGATTTGATCAAGCAGTACTCAGTCAACCCTGAGACCCCATTTGCCCAAAAGGGCAGCAGCTCCCCATCCAGAATCACTCCCACCACAACAGACTTATTAAGGTTTGGAATGTGTCTTCAGGAAGCCCGTATTCTAGGAAACAATTAAGTAGAATTAGGCTAATAATGCGAGGCAGGCAAAGCTTTTGCCCTTTGCTGAGAAATAACTCCTACGTGGAACAGTTATACTAATAAAAATCATGTATTTCTTAAATGCCTCAAAGTGATCTTTGCACCAAGCTCAGCAATTAACACTGCCCCACTGAGGAGCATTTATTCCCCAGGCACAGGAGGATTAATCTCCCTGTTTGCTCTACCAATGTCTTCTCTTGGTGAAAATACAGTGTGAAGCTTTGGGCAGGGAACAGAAATTTCTGCAAGCAGGAATTTTGCAGGAGGTTTAATTCCCTTCTCATCTCAGAGGGTGGCAAGGTGGAGAGGAAGGGCCAGGCACTCCCCCACCAGGCCCAGATGGAGGCCACGCCAAAGATCTTGAGCCTACCTGTTCTTGACCTCCAGGCAGGACGGGAAGACCTTTCTTCAAGTGGCCTGGGACTTGTCTACTGAGGGATTGTTCTCCAGCCCCCCAAACCCATTCTTCCCCTCAAAGTAGCCATTAGTGGGCCTTCTTGGCCAGAAGCAATAGGTGTCCCAGCTCCAAGCCTGGGCAGGAAGTGACCGCCGGGCAAAAGGGGGACACAGACCCTCCCATCTGATGCTTTGTCTCCTTGACAACACCCCAGCCGGTGGCCTGAGGAACAGACTTAATTTCTTTTCTTTCTCTGCCCACCCTCCCCGCCCCATACTTCTTTCCCTCTTTCTCTAGACGCAAACGCACGACATCCAACATAAAGTTGCCGAAATAGCAATCTTGTCTCTGAATATATAAATTGCAAAAATTGATATGAATAAATCTGCAAGTAGCACACTGATTGTGGCACATTTTATCAAAAAACGGCGCTCGGTTGCTCGGTGGCTGGGGAGGGGGGTGGTGTCATTACACATACAGAAAAACATCTGCAAACTCCCAGTTTCTTTACTTAGAACTGAATGGAGGCATGACCTCCTGTTCCTTGCCATGAACCCTGAGTTCACACTCATATTTTACATGTTACAGGAAGCCACAGCTCGCCCCAGGGGTGCTGCAAACAGACACGCAGAAGCCAGATGTAGCCCCCCCTGCTCCTTAATGCACCTGAAGAAGCCGGCAACTCGACATTCAAAAGCTGACATGCTCGTAGCTTAAGGTCACTTCAGATTTTGTAAAGAGCAGGACAAAACCAGGAATGCTTCTAGGGCTGGGCTGTCAGCGGGGAGGCAGAGGGATTACAAGAAACCTGTGACTCTGCCTCTTTCTGCCTTTGCTGGTAGTTTTTTTGTGTGTGAACAAGTGCCATACAACAGATTGAGCCTCGTATAAAGGCCTGAGACTGTGCAAGGGCTCCCCGCTGGGCCTCAGCTGTGCTTGCAATTAGCAATAGGCACGGAGTGATTATTGTTGGGGTAGCGGATGGCAATGCGAAGTGACAAGTTTTATGGGGGAAGTTGGGAGTGGGGATGCTCTGCAAGTTTCTCTTTCTTTCTTTTTCTTTCCTTTTTTCTTGTTCTGCAAAATACCCTTCCTCGGGAGGCTGCAACCTCCCATTTCAGTGAAAGCTATTTTTTTTCCCCCTCGTCATTCAAAAGAGTCTTAACAAAATTGTTGAAAGAATATTTTTCTCAGTGCTTCAGAATGCGGGTTTTCTAGGTCAGAGCTTCCTTGCTGCCCTATTTAATGTCAGAAATACCCATTTGCCTCAAATTAGCAGAGAGCTTGGAGTTGAGGGCAGGAGATTAAGCATACAAAATTACTCAGCAGGTGACGGTGGGGTGGATTTGGGGGTTGAGAAGTCTTTAAAACTGACTACAAGACATTATATACTTCTGACAAAAGAACATAGTAATCCTACCTGCTTGCTTTAACCACTGTTGTTTGCCTATTATTATGTGCTTTAATGCTCATGAGAGCAAAACTATTGCTGATACTACTCAATTACCATAGTAACTCACACCAGTGACCTCTTATCGCAGGGCTCCCAGCCCAGCTGAACCAATCCAAAGAGTTTGGGTCTTTTTATTTATTTAAACGGTGACATATACTTGGACTAGAAAGCTCCAAATAGAGGCTACTCCTCTCTTTGTCTAGGTTAAGAACTTGTTTTGAAATTTCGAGTAAGAGCCTTTCACCATTTGAATCTGAGGTGGTTCTGAAGTTTATGGATTCGAGGCCGTGGGACGCCTTCAGAAACATCATGAAGACACAGAACAATGCCCGATAAAAAGAAAAGAACATGTGTGCATCAAAGGCTGGCAGCCTCCCAGCTGCAGGGAAAGTTGTGTTTCCCACTTGGGTCTCCAGGCTAAGGGCCCCCCAAGTTGGAGAGAAGGAAAATTGGAGGCTGTTCTTGGAGAACCACTGCCATTTTATCGTATCAGTGGGGCTAAACCAGACAGGACAAAACGACTACGCAGAGGGATTTAACTGTAAATTTTAAAAAGAAATAAAAGTAACATCAGTGTATACTTTTCTAGCTTCACATTTTTCACTGGTCTGGGAATGTGTATGTGAATACGTATATGCCTACTGTATACACTAAATGCTATTCTGATGTGTTGTATCACATTAGCATATTCAATGTTCTGAGAAGTTGTAGTAGTAGAGAAATCCATTTAACTCGGTGTTTTTTCAACTGTATTTGACTAAAGAACCACTTTTCATGAGCCACCCATTAATATCTCTCAGGGTATTTAAGTTCCATTGAACTCACTTTGGAAAAAAGTTCTGTAGTGACATTAATAATAATAATTAGCCATAACAAAAATAAAAATAGGCCAGGCATGGTGGTGCATCCCTGTAGTCTCAGCTACTTCGGAGGCTAAGGTGGGAGGATCCCTTGAGCCCAAGAGTTGGAGGCTAGCCTGGGCAATATAGAGAGACCTCCCTCTCAATAAAACAAAACAGATAGCGGCCGGGCACGGTGGCTCACGCCTGTAATCCTAGCACTCTGGGAGGCCGAGGCGGGCGGATCGTTCTGAGCTCAGGAGTTCGCGACCAGCCTGAGCAAGAGCGAGACTCCGTCTCTACCAAAAAATGGAAAGAAATTAATTGGACAGCTAAAATATGTGTAGAAAAAATTAGCTGGGCATGGTGGTGCGTGCCTGTGGTCCTAGCTACTCGGGAGGCTGAGACAGTAGGATTGCTTGAGCCCAGGAGTTTGAGGTTGCTGTGAGCTAGGCTGACACCACGGCACTCGCCCCAGGCAAGAGAGTGAGACTCTTTTCTCAAAAAAAAAAAAAAAAAAAACCAAACAGATAGAAAACATTTAGTGAGCACTTACTATGTGTCAGGCACTATTCTAAGCCGTTTACATGACTTAAACTCATTTATTTCTCCTAACAACCTCAAGAAATAGTGACTTTTTGAATCCCATTTTACATTTCTATAGTATATAATATCTATATGAACTTGTTCTCTATGAAAAACAAAGGAAATGTAATAAGCCACATTGGCTTTTCATTTTTATTGTATTTTTCCTGCTTCTGACCCTCCAGAGATCCTGAAGCCCGTGGGTTCCCTAAATAACTAATTTTTTCTATAAAAATGCATGCCCTATTAATATCAAGTTAAATGAGAAGCGAGGAAAAATCCTTCAAAACCTTTCCACCTTTGAACTCAAGGGAACCAAATAGCGAAATATACCTCCCCCCCATCTCTTTTGATTGGCCTCCAAAGCCCTGCTGCTTTGAAAGAAAGAATCCAATTTAGATATCAAAATCAGATCTGTGCTTGCCTGTACACAACATGACTTCTGAAACTGCCCAGTGTCTAAGAAATAGAATAAAAATGTAACCAATGGTCAAACCCTGAATGAAAGATGGAACATGGGCCGGACACCAGCTATTTTAATACACAGGACCTATCCCAGCAAAATCAGGACAAACTTGAGTTTGTGACTTATGTTAAATAGACAAGTTTTTGTAGCAAACATCAGAGGCCGACACCTTACTTTCAACAAGCCAACCAGAGAACTGTAATATTTAAGAGAAAAGGAATAGCCCTCTTATGTACCTGAAGTTTCTCAGCTCAGACCATTTCTTTCTTTAAGAGACATAAATAATGAGCCCAATGTGATTAAGCCCCAATCAGCTTCTAACCAGGCCTTGTCTGCCACCTGGGTCTCCCAGGGCAGGTGTGCAGTTCGGGCATTAACAAACTGACCACTGTTAACAATACCTTTTTCTGGGGCCTATTTTTCTCTGGATATATTGGGGATTTAGTCATAGGCCTCCCTGTGCATTGAGAAAATGGACCCCCATGCCTTCAGCCTCCATCCTCTCAAAGGAACCTACTGTTTTGAGAAAATGTATAGTTACAATCCGAATTCACTCATCTTAATCATTTAAAGCTCAATTATGTTGAAAACGAAATTCTAGTTTTGGTGGCACATCCTGCCACCCATTATCCATGTGAGGAGTGTGAATAATTTATCTGAAAACTATTCTCTTATATGCATACAAGGACTTAAGAGGTAGGAGAAGGATTCAGGGTATAAACTGAATTCAGATTATTCATGAACAGCATCTGCCCACTCCCCTGATTGCTTCTTAGGTATGGGAACTGCATTTAGAGTTAACCACATTAATTCGCAAGCAGATTGACGTAAGCAACTGAATAAGAAATTTGCATACCATATAGAAATGATTATAGAAATCATACTCTAAAATAAGGAGTGTAACTCATGTACAGAACAGAAAGATAAAGTGGAGTGCCAACTTTGTCTTTTTAAAACAGGGTTGGTTAATCACATTAGGGCTAATTTCATAATTTGCACATATTAAACTTTCTATAGTCATGAATCATTAGTTTTGTGAGCCAAAGTTGAGGTTCTTACTTAGGAAAACGCACACTGACTTCAGGGAGTTGGTTTCCTGGGCTGAGGTGGTTTTAATCATTACTCTCTATATAAAGAAGCTTGGTCTGTATATTCACATAATTTCCATGCTATTATATGGAAAAGAGTTCAGTAAATAGGTAAATGGAATGCTTTAGGTTGAACGACACAGCTAGTTTCCAAGCAGATGATGAAAGGACACAAATATACCAACTAGAAGGTGCTGACCAGAACCCCAGAATTCAAAGACAACAAAACCCAACGACTATAACTGGGTCCAGAACACTTTCCAAAGTCCTCTAAGCAGTTTTAACACTAGATCTATGTCGACTTAGTGAACATGAGCTCTTTGGGGTATGATTTCTCATAAGGCAAGAACACGATCTTTTTAGGAGCCAGAGATGGCATCCAGCGGTTTCCAAAAAGCAGTCAACCAAGAAGGATTGGGTGCTGAGTCCATACTCAGATGGCGGTCCGGGAGCTGGGAGGAGTGCTGGGTTTCAGAAGAGAAGGCAGAGTGGCGTGAAGTCTCGGGGGAGGAAGATGGTGGCAGATTGGGCAGAGCATGGCAGCACAGGGGGATGGAGAAGCCATCCTGACCTCCCAGGAGGAAGCATTTGGGTGTCCATAGCGACTGCCCATTTAAAGGAGGCCAGAAAACCAGTTTGGATGCCTGGGTCTCAGGGATGAGAAAAAGAAAGACAAAGTGCTGCTTTTTAAAAGTTAACATGTGTTTTCACCATGTACAGCTGGGCTCTGCCTCCAATGGCGCCCTTTCCTCTTGCTTTATTTTTAATCTCAGGAAACCATATTCCCCTTTTGCTACTTCTCACTGCGTATGACTCTAATTTTTTTTTTTTTTTTTTCTCTTTCTGGGAGGGAGAAGAAAACACGCACATACACACATTTGCCAGATCACTTACCCAAACCTTACCCTGGGGAGCTAGCCATCCCATTTCTGTAAAAGGCACAAACCTTGGACCATTGTTCTTATACAAGGTACACATTTGACCTTGCTGGGTGCCCTCGAGATCTACAGATGGCTTTGGAGCCACCAGCCAGGAGGTAAGAAGTCTGCGTCAGGTCCCCCACTGAAGCGTTCAGATGGGTCTAGGACCTGAGCGCAGAGAGTTAAACCGTGAATTAGCCACGAGTTAATACGTGCGGCCTGGATCACCCGGCCCTGCCGTCCACGCTTCCCGTCCACAAGGCTCCCTCCCCCTTCCTTTCCACCCCCCCCATTTTTTTGAGGCGACAGAATAAGAAATTAAACACTTGTGGGTTCATTCGAAAGAGTGAATGAAATTGAATAAGCTCTCAGTACTCGAGGCGCACAGCGAGCGCCTGAATGGGGCAAACCTCCTAAGTTGAATGGAGTGTCTTTTGGGACCAATTTGTCTCTTTTCACTCTTTATTCTTCCCTTTTTGCTGACAGATGTACAAAGGCGGAACTGCGCCGTGCAGCTTATCCGCATGCACCCACAGCAGCTGTCACTTTTGTCGAGCAAGTTAATCAAGCAAATGCCACCATATCCCACTTTCTATAAGGAACAACATGTTATAGACAGTAGTCTTGCTAGAAAGAGACTTTATTTTAACTTTGATTGGCTTGGTTCCCCCACCCCTCACAACACTTCCCCCCGTTTCCCCCCAAAAAGGAGGGGGAATGGGGGGGACTTTGTCCAACCCGAGGATTTGGCTATGACAATGTTAGATTTGATAATAATATTGTGTGTGAGACTGAAGAGACTCATTTGGAGTTCTTTCCTACGGACGGAGGGATGCCCCGGGTGTGGGTTTTTTTTGGAGTGTGCTATTGTTTGTGCTGGACTGTTAGGCTGCATGTCTCAAGTTATAAAAAGAAAAGCTGAGGGCAGAAAATAGTATTATGCCATGAATGTCTTGGATTAATTTTATTCTCTTTTCCTTTGTAAAGCAGGTTGTGTTATTTACATATTTCTTTTGATAAGCCTCCTTGCCTGGCCCAGCTTACAAAGACTGTGCTAAATACATAATAGCGTTTCTTTGTGCATCTTGCCGTTAGTGAGTTCTTTAAGCTGAGTGCCCAAATTTATTTCTAATGTGCACCAACAAATGCAAACAGGCCTCCATCTCTCTAACTCCGTACAAGCCAAGTGGGGAGCCCTTGAAAGAATTCCCTCACGTCCACGTCTCCTTGTGCCTCGGTCACCACTATTTGGTGGCGTTCAGAAACCACAGGCAGGAGTGAGCTTCATTAAACAGTGCACAGCGCAGACCTCAGCCACTGCCCCCGAGCCCCCACTCACTCAGAAAACTGAATGCCAAAACCAGACATATTTTGAATAAACAAACTCTTTAGAAACAATGCATACAGACAGTTTTCCAATGGCCAAGGGATTTGCCACTTTCAAGAGTTGGCTAACAGCTGACGATCTATCTGGTAAGCTCTTTAAAGTTTCAAGAGAAAAAACGACTCCTTTTCTTCCTTCCTTTTCTTTTCTTTTTCCCTTCCTTCCTTCCCTCCCTCCCTCCCCCTTCCTTCTTTCTTCCCTCTCTTTCTTTCTTCCTTCCTTCCTTCCTTCATCACCTTGTCATATTGTTTATTGTCAGCTTTGGCTGGAAATAAATCAAGGAAGGACTTCGGTGATACCTGATCGCAAATTTTCACATTGCTGACATCTTAGGCATTATTGGATAATGACCATGTAATGATTTAGTTGCAACTCCATTTGTATTATGTGAAGATTGTATAACCATGTTATTCTGTAATGTTGGATTAGTCCCCAACCCCACCCGGCTGTAAAGTATTGCTGATCTGTGAAACCTCATAGTGCCATTAAAAACTTAGCTATGCGGATAGGTTAAAAGAGTCAACAGGGCCTCGTAGGAAAATCTTGGGCATTGTTGTTTAATAATACCACTGTGTCAAGCTTTGCTTACGGAACTTAAGCTGCTACCCTAAACCATTTATCAACTGTCTGGGATGTAATGGTTTTGTGTTACCATCATTCCCCCCACCCCCAAATAAACCACAAAACTTTATTCTTATGGGATAAAAGATGTTAGACAGAACACAGGGGGAGAGATAGACTGAAAGCTGAAACCCACCCCTTCGTTGGGCCTAGGTAGAAGTGGGTGTTTGCAGCACATATGGTATGCAAGGTTCCCTACTGTGCTGCAGTCCCTCTGGCTGAGGATGGGCTTTCGCCCTGACGTGGCAGTGCTTTCCGGGATTGCCCATCTTTAGGCCTAGAGTCTGCTGGTGTTCCTGGAACCCGAGCCCAGTGACAGTGTCCTTACATTCGGGAGGAGGCCTGTTCCAGTGGGGGGGGATTTTCACTAAGGGGTCTCTCCGATTAGCTATGCAACACCCGTGATTGTTAGTGGACAAGCTGTGACTAATAAGCCATGTTCTACTCGGAGGGTCACAGAATCACGATTTCTATCTTGGATGCTGCTGTGGTGCTGTGTAGGAAAGAGTGACTGTCACAGGAAGAACCCCAGTGGATGAACTGGAGCACAGAGCACTTGGTAGAGTGTGGGCTTTTGAGGGTGGGGGCACATCGTTGGATAGCGTAGGGTTGTTGTTTTTTTCCTAAGACAGTATAGTTACATGTCCACTCTTTTGGTCAGAAAGAAAGAGGTCGGATCTAGGATCGACCCCTTCCCAGGCTTCTGAATTTGATGAAATCAATGTACCAGTCAGTGACCCAACTTCTTCATCTGTAAAAACCTGCCTCACAAGGAGGTCACGAAAATTATATGCATTACTACATTTAAGTGCCCAGAACCGTACCTGGTACACAGATAGCGCCCAATAAATATTGGCTCTTGATGGTTTCAATAAGTATAAAATGGCAATTACGAAGGTGTCTACATCCTACAGCTGCTAAGAGGACTTAGAAGAAATGATACTTTTAACAAGATGATGCTATTATCTCCAATGTACAGTTGGGAAAATATACATAAAAGAATGTAAATGTTATCCTTGGTGTTATTATTAAATAGCCATTTATTAGAAACTTCAATTAATTGGAATCTTTCTCCCTGTTTGCACATGGCTTTTAGGAGAAAGTTGCCCTTTCTCCTCCCCCTGAAAGTCTTTGGGATTGAATCAAAAGAGCAGCTTTCAGAATGTGCTTTGGGTTGATGAACACTCTAGCCCCAACTTCTTGGGGCACAGAGTGTGGTAGAAGGAAGCACTGTATTCAGAGTTGGGGAACTCGCTAGCACTGCAATTTTGGATCATTCACTCTTTTTACATCTTCGTGACTGGATAGTGACACTTGGGGTCAAATAGGGTGAAGTCAGAGTCTTAAAAGATCTTGACCCAGAGAATTAGATTCTGCTTCAAATGCTCAGTAAGGTGGAAAACAGAACTAAGTCATTTTAGACATTGTTTCAAAAGTAGTTGAAACAGAAAAGGTTTTCCAATGAATCTTCAAATTAACCAAAAAATCAAATGGGCCAAAATGATTCATTCCCCATTAAATGAACTAGAACACTATATTTTCAAGGCTTCCACAAAATAAAGTGACAACTGCAAAAATCCATGATGAGATTATTAAAGGACTTAATTACTATTTTTTGAGTCAGAATTGGAAACAAAACACACTGGACAAAGTACACAAGATACTACGAAGGGGCTAGAGATTCGCCAACATCTGTTTAACAAAGAGGTATTGAGGGCTTATGTGTGCCGGACACTGGGGCTGAATAAGATAGGCAATATCAATATTCTCTGAGGTGGGGATGAAAAAATCATAGTTTTAGGCCAGGTATGGTGGCTCATGCCTGTAATCCCAGCACTTTGGGAGGCTGAGGTAGAAGGACTGCTTGAGTTCAGGAGTTGGAGACCAGCCTGAGCAAGAGCCAGACCCTGTCTCCACAAAAAATAGAAAAATTATTGGGACATGGTGGTGCACCTGTAGTCCCAGCTACTCGGGAGGACGGGGTAGGAGGATCGTCTGAACCCAGGAGTTTGAGGTTGCAGTGAGCTATGATGATGCCACTGCACTGTAGCTGGGGGTGACGCAGTGAGACCCAGTCTCAAAAAAAAAAAAAAAAAAAAAGACAAGAAAATAAAAGAAAAAAATATAGTTTTAGGGGATGAGGCCTTGGGGCTCTGGACAAGCTCATTTTGGGCCTCAGGTTTCCTGTCTTACAACGAAAATAACAGTGTCTTCTCCTATCTCTTCACAGTGTTACTATAGAAAAAAATAAAGTTATGAGGTTGTCTTATAGGACACAAAGCAGAAAGGGTATTAATAGAAATAAACATATCTTTTATCCACTGGGGTAAAAATATACCACAGTGGACAAAAACACCATGGTGCGGAACCACTGCTCTAAATTAGTAGTTCTTGACCAGATTAAACTCTTGGAACTTATTTTAAAAACAGACACCTGAGCCCTACTTTAGACTTACTGACTCAAAATTTTTAATGTACAACTGGGATGAGTACATTTTTTAAAATTAAAAAAATGCGTAAGTAGCTCTGAAGCACACCCCTGATTAAGAAGCACATATTAAAAGGCAAAATGGCACAAAATTTGGTCCTTGAGGTTATAGAGCAGCTAATGCCGATGAAGGAAACATCCGCATGTCTAGATTAGAATCACTATAACCGGGTGAAGCTAACCCCTAAGTTCTGAAAGAATGTCTGCAAAGGGAAGCTCTGCTAAGGCTAATGAAGATACAGTGTTGGTGAGTCGGGGATGCTCCAGAGGAAGCAATAATGTCTCCTGGCTTGGTGGCTAAGCATAGACTCCTACGGCTTTCTCCTTCCCAAATCCTAGACATCGGTAGATCAAGCCCAGGTCTGCCTTCTGGGGCACTTTCTCAGAGGCTTCCATCTCACTGGGATCTCCACCTTAAGCAAATTTTCCTTAGGGATCCCGTAGCACAACTGGGCTCTTTGCTACTTGCTATCATGTTCTCTGATCATTTCGTCTCTGGCATTTAAAATCCCTGTTGCCCCGGAATGTATCACTACTTTTCTTCTTTCTGCTGCAAAGCCTACCTTAGCATTAGGCAAGGATGTTTTGGTTTTTACACTACTACCACTACTGACAACAATAAGAAGAGATATTTATGCAGTAATTTCTGTGTGCCGTGCACTGTGGTGTGTGCTTTACAGACATTGCCTCATTTAGTCCTCCTGAGCCAAAGAGCTAGGTACTGTTTTTATCCACGTTTTTACAGAAGAGGAAATTAAGGCTTGGCAAGGTTAAAGTAACTTACTTGAAAGTCACACAGCTAGTAAGTGGCAGACCCAGAAATTAAACTTAGAAATGTCTGACTGCAAAGCCTATGCTCTTAACATCTGCTTGATGGAAAGGGACCAGTTCCTTAAAAACTGGAAGGGGCACCTTCTAGTAGGAGGAAGAGTAGTGATTCACTGAACTGACAAGACCTGAGTTTTTGTTGAAGCATTGAAGCTCCATGGAAACTACGCATGGGTGAGTGTTAAGTTCAAGCCAAGAAAGTTAGGTGTTAATGATGGCTTGGTTTTTATTCTTTAGACCCTAAAAAGATATTTTTGGATGAAGCTTGTCAAAAGGGTTTTTGAGAGTAGTTTCTGAGATATCTGCCAGGTAGAGTATTCTTTAGAGACAGTCACTGGAGTCCCCTGGTGATAAAATGACCCACAGATCATGCTCATGATTTATACCAAAATCTAAACTCAACCCATTCATTGAAGACAAAGGATCAGTGTAGGTAGAGGTGTCTAGAGTGTGGTTTTTCAAACTCTACTGACATTTTGAGCCAGATCAGCATCCCTGGCCCCCAAATTGTGACAACCAAGAATGTCTCCAGACATGGCTAAATGTCCCCTGTGGGGAAAATCACCCCCCAATAGAAACACTGACCTGAGCTCCCAAAACTACTGAAACGCCTGATAACTAGATCTTTTCTCTTTAATAGAATGGATGATTTCCTAGTCCAAAGAATCAATTTTCGGAACAAAAGGGAGTGATCTATCTCTTTCTTAAAAGGTGATTTAGAGAATTTCACCAGAAAACAACTCACAGATTTAACTTGGCTTACTTTACATATTATTTGTTCTTTTCTAAAATATTTTTTTTCTACACAAATAGTGAGAAGGACTTTTACACCTTGGTTGGCATACAGATCTGGTAATTAATAACTTCCCCGCCCCCCATCCTAGGCAAGACCTGGAACTCGGTTCGTATAATTGGCTTTAGTCCAGAGATGGTCGGAGCAAAAAATTCTGCCAAAGGCAGTCAAGGCAACCCAATATGGCAAGTGACACTGTCATTGTAAGCCTTTTGAAACAGGAATATTCACACTGGAGGCAAATAACTAGACTCCATTAACTAGATTTTTAGTCAACTCAGCAGGAGTTTAACAGAAAAACAGGAGGCAGTTAACTGTTCTCTTCTGAATTGGGAATATGGAATGAATGAAGTATTTAAGTTGAGCCTTCTTTTCAGGTTTTTGGACACACAAAAATAACTTGCAGCCACCTGGTAGAAGCAACGACATTTTGGTTTTTTTTAATCAAGGTCTGGGTGGAATTATAAAAAGGAAAAGAAAGAGATGCCATCAAGGGAGGCCAAAGCGGGAATCTGTATTGCTGATCTAACTCACTGTTCCAGTGCCCTGCCTTGGCTTGAGAGGGACTATTCCGGGGAGAAATGGGGATAGGGGTGAAGAGTCCTGGATATCTCACAAGCTTTTCCCATCATTGCATTCAGTTTCCCAAACATAATCTACTTCAAAGACTGGCACAGGCTCCCAAGCTAACTCTCTGGTTGACTCATGGACTTCTTCAGCAATCATTTTAATAGGTCCTGAAGCTCACGCCTTGTTGTTGTTGCTACATCGTACTCATCACATTTGTGTGGAAGGTGCAGGTGGCACACAGGGATGTGTCATAGCCAGAGAGGGACGGTTACCTGGACACATCTAGTAGTGACCTCTTTTCTGGTTCTTCTAGATCACTGGTTCTCAGATGGGGGTGATTCTACCCTCTGGGGGAAATCTGGCCATATCTGGAGACATTTTTTTTTGTTGACACAATTCAGAGAGGTGGTGGTGACTACTGGTATGTAGTGTAGAAGCCAGGGATGTCAGTCAATATCCTTTAATATGCAGACTAGCACCCTACAACAGAGAATTATCTGGCTAAAAATGTCAGTGGTGCCGAAGGTGAGAAACTTTGTTGTAGATGTATTTTTAAAACTGAGGATTTGTATGTAGTGAAATCATTTTATTTATCACCATCATTTTTGAAAGATGGAATAGAAAATATCAGACTGTATCACATGTAGTAAGGGTAAATATTGTTTCATAAACTTTTTTTTCACATGTGCATATCTGTGTGTGCATGTATGCAGACACTGGGTTGCAGAGTAAAATTTTTTTCTTACTGTGAATTGGCCCAAATAAGTCTGAAGTCATTGATCTTGCCTAGTACTTTTCAAACTTTAATGTATATTTGAATCCCTATAGGATCTTATTAAAATGAAGATTCTGATACATTTGGGCTGGGGTTAGGGATGAGATTGGATACTTCTTACAAACTCCCAGGTGCTGCTGTTGCTGAGGGTCCATGGATCACATTTTTGAATAGCAAGAACCTATAAATGATGTTTTAAATTCATTTATTAGGCTGGGCACAGTAGCTCACACCTGTAATCCTAGCACTTTGGGAGGCTAAGGCAGGAGGATTGCATGAGCCCAGGAGTTCAAGACTAGTCTTAGAAGCATAATGAGACCCTGTCTCTACAAAAAAGTAGAAAAATTAGCCAGGCATGGTGGCATGCGCCGGTAATCCCAGTTACTTGGGAGGCTGAGGCAGGAGGGTAGCTTGAGTCCAGGAGTTTGAGGTTGCAGTGAGCCATGATGCTACCACTGCACTCTAGCCTGGGGCAACAGAGCGAGAACTTGTCTCAAAAATAAAACAATAACAAAAAAATCCATTCATTAAAAAAAATTAGAGCAGTGACATGACTCTAGGTATTGATAGATAGTAAAATCTTTTGATAGTAGCCTACCCAGAGCCCGGCAGGGAGAGAAACGGTTACTTGGTTAATTAATGCAAAGTATTTGAGGATTTAGTACATCTCGTCTCCTGCAATGCAAGTGATAATATTTGTTCCACAAAATGTGCCTTGGCTACTCTGTGTTTGTGTGTTTGTGTGTGTGTGTATGTGCACACGTGCACACACGCATCCTCACACATGTGTAGTCTGTTTAAGAGTCTGTCGCTTACTGCTTCCATGCCATAAGTCTGCCATAAGGAAAAAAAAAAAAACCCTTTTTAAGACACAAAAGTATTGTGTGGGTCATGTTAACAAGAATACTGTGACCTTAACGTAACAGAGCAATCAGCCTGGATTCTTAGAATGATTAATGGAACATTCTCCTCTGGAAAAGAAAACAAATTAACTGTCTTCACCAAATGTCTCCTGGAACACAGAAAGCTGTTCTGATAAAGACACTTAGCAAAACTCTTCATTGCATACAAGCTCCAGAGAAAATTCAAGGCAGGTTTTATGTAAGGTTTGCCCGACAGTAAAAGAGATCTATTTCTATGAATGGCTTTGGAAGGAAATAGCTAGATTAGAAACCTATTTGCAGATATGCTACTGAAATGTAAATCTGTGAGGATGATACCAACAAAAAAGTAAAAACTCGATTTCTCTTGGATAGTAATGACCCATTTTACATAATTAATCCAAATCTGTTAATGCCCATTATCTTTTCTGTATGCAGGATTGCTGAAATGTCAAACCACCCAGGCATAGAGAGAGTTCATGTGGAATGGAAATATGTTTCCATCCCTAAGACTCCAACAGCAAAGGAATTAACTATTATCATTTATTTGTTATTGTGAAGGCCATGGGGGTAAAAGAGGATTCACATTTGAATAAGAGTCATCACATCAGAGGCATCAAAACACTCTTTTCATATTCTCTTATCCCAACGGAGCTAGCTTCTGACATCCTAAAGACAAAACTTCCACTATTAGAGCTTTATTCCTTTGGCTAAATATTTTGTTAAAATTGCAAATATCCCAAGAAGGTCAGCACTTTAGTCTACTTAATAAAAGAGGAATGATCAAATCTGTTAAAAGCAGATTTAGATGGTGGGAGGTAGAGAAAGCATGAAGACTCCAGGAATTTGAGTGGCACTGGAGGGTACCAATCATGAAGATGAACTCATTTTATGATTGGAAACATCTTGAGGTTCACTTCCAAGAATCCAAACAGAGCTTAGAATGGGGCTGGATAAACGGTTTTCCTCAGCTAAGGAAATTTAGCTTAACTCCCTGATAAGATACACACACACACACACACACACACACACACACACACACACACACACACACATATCCTGTTTTTAAAATATATATCTCAGATATATATACCTGTTATATAACTATGTATAATAGGTAATGTTACCAGTCAGGTGAGAAGGGGATGAGCTATCCACTTCTCGTTTCCCCCATCCAATTTTTGTATTCTCCTTGGGAAATGACACTTCTCTACAGCTGTAATGCATGGCCTAGGACATGACTTAACTGCCAGAATTATTCTGGAGCTCAAAATTAGATGAAAGAATCCACTGTCTCTCCTTTCCTAACTGCCTTTCCCAGTATGTTTGGATTAGCTTTCCAGTCTCGATATATATAACCACACAGATTCTAAAAGATGTCCTAGTAGCCTGGCAGACATGCTCTTTAGCCTTATAATTGAGGATGATAGAGATGAGGTCACAGTTCAATTAAAATTTGATCTAAAGAGTATGGAAAAGCTCAGCTTCAGACTGATTTGGAGGGCTTAATTTCAGATTGATGACTTCAGGGAAAAATCCTAGTAGAATTAACAAAGGGACCTTCCTCAATATAATAGTATGGGTATGTGTGTATCGAAATCACCAGCCTAACACTTCACCAAAGCAGTTACAGTGACACAAGAAATGCTGCACTATGACCCTCAGAATTTACCCATGCAGCTCAGATAGCTGTGCATTATTCTTCCATGAAATAAAACCCCTGAACCTCTTCACATGGCCAATTTGTACCCTGGCCTCTGTGGGTTCCTTGCAGTCTAGCCCCCCCCTTTTTTTCTTAAACTAGCTTCAGAAATTCTCCTTACATACAGAGAACAGCTTAAAAAAAACCCTGGTTGAATTCTGCTAAGTTACTAATTATGTTTAAAAGAACTACTTGGTTGAATTCAGCTTGATTTTTTTTTTCCCCTCAGCAAATCAGTTCTATGTTTAGATAGTAATAAACTCCTCCAGTCTGCAGAACAATTGGCACAGCGGTCCCTTTAACGAGTCGGGATCATGAAAAAAGGGCCGGTGCTGGTTTGAAAGAAATTTAAGGGGAATTACAACCCTGCCCTGTATGTGTGACCCTGCATTGAATCCTGGTTTGCACAGGCCAGCTGTAAAGAATATTTTGGGGGCAAGTGGGAAATTTTGAATACAGTGTATTAGATGAACATTTATTGGCATGGAAAATACTGATCATTAACCTAAAAAAGGAATTTTTTTGCTTACTCATTTTGGAAAAAAGTACCCAATGTATATAAGCACATAGAAAAAGATCTTAAAAGACTCAGGTAATAATCTCTGCATGCTGGGAACTCAACCTTTTAATTTTCTAATTTTTGATTAGCTGTATTTTCTAAACATCTACAATATACATATACTATATCTTAATAGTAAAAAGTATTAACCACTCCCTTCTCTGCACCTCCCACCAAAACAAATCAACAAAAAAACCTCCTAAAGTTCTGAAGGTCAATACTGATTTATTTGCCCGTACACTGTGGTTTAGTTGGGGCTGGGGTAGAACTAGGTCATTTCAAAATCACTTGAAGGAACAATTAGTTCTACAAGCTGATGAGGATGATGATGATAAAAGACTTGTTGAATTTTTAACTATGCCAGTCTACATCCACTATGTTCTTCAGTCCTCACAGCAACTCTAAGAAGTCAGTTTCCTTACAGATGGGGAAACTGAGGCTCAGAGAGGCTAAATAATTGACCCAAGGTTAGACAGCTTGGAAGTGGCAAAACCAGAGTTCCTGCTCCCCACCTGCCTGTCTTACTTCAAAGCCTCACTCATGACCCTCACAATTCTTCTGTTTCAGGACTATGTTTTACCAAAAGTAAGAAAGTACCAGCCTGCTGTACATCAAGCAACTCTAAGCAAACTTGGGGTTAAAGTGATAGAAGGACTCCTACAGCACCTTAGAACAGATCTGATGATGATGATGGTGAGGTTGATGATGGTGGTGGTGGTGGCTAACACTTACCAAATGCTTCCTCAGAGCCTGATGCTGCAGATGCATATGGCGTTTCACCCTCATAGTAACTCCATGAGGAACGTTCTGTTTATTATCATCCCTGTTATACAGATGAATCAGACGAGGCTCTGAGAGATTAAATACCTTGTCCAAGGTCGCCAGCTAGTAAGGCTATCGAAGCAAGGCCCAAGATCACTGCACCGTAATTCCCATTCAGGGCACTCAAGACTATTTATTGCTTATAGAGGAGATAACTCACTGTCTCAGTGTCTAGAATGCCATACACCTTGATTTTCATTGATCGGCCCCCTAGAACTGCAACCTATTGTACTGGTGAATCCTAGGTACCCCTCCCTACTTGGTATTTTTGGAAAGCTTCCCTCACATGGACAGCAGGTGACACACCTTACAGACATCACATACTGCTCTCCTTGTAGCCTGTTCTTTGGCACTTCCTTGCTGCAGCAGAATGGCTCCTACTTGGATCGATGTATGTTCACATATACGATGCTTTTTTAATTTAATAATGTTATTAAAATAAGGTTATCTGTGGTTTCATATATAATGACAGCAAATATATTTTTCATAGGCAGAGGTTTCATTTTTCAAATTACCCCTTTCGAGGGAAATATTCACACTCAATTATTGTTCTGCCACACAAAGTGGACAAAACACGATTTGATAATGGAACAACAAATTAAAAGCCGTGCAAGGCAAAGAATACTGAGCAGCAGTCCCATCCCAATCTGACCACGCTGCCTGATTAAGTTCTTACGAGGCTGTTTGGTAAGCGGCCCTTTCCTGATCTGATAACTGCCACGGAGAAGCCAAATGCAGAGTCAATCTGCAAATACTTAATCCTCCAGAAGGCAGATTAAGTGTATAATTGACCTATATAATCCATGTATCATCTCCAGTCAAATGTTCCCGGGGCCTGGTTCGCAATGACATGGGGGCTGAAGAAAGCCAGTGCGGATACAGCATTGCCACCAGTGTGGATTCCATCCAAATTCGAGATGGCTTTTTAATCACTCATCTCCGAGCCTGTGAGGTTTAAGCAGATGAATTCACCCTAAGCACATCTCTTTTAATCCCGATTTTCTTCTCAGTCTGTGTCTTCAAGAAGTACAAGGAGGAAAGAAAATTAATTTTTGTTTAGACCTCGAAATCTTAGGTGCTTCCCTTGATGATCTGATCTCTAATTTCAAAAAGCATGTTTCTGTTTTGGGGAAGATGTTGAATTAATCACTAGAGAAGGGGGGAAAAACCATCTGCATGGTTTATGGACACTCCAACTTTAAAACACTGTCTTCGAGTTATTTCTTGAGCTTGTGCTTTCCTCCTTAGCTGCTGCTTTAGGAATATGGAGATTATTTCATATCCATGCTTTATATTTTCTTTAAAAGTCAGCAATAATTTTCAAGGAGGCCAAGACTCCCACTTGAGTCTTACAGCAATCTGATTTCCTTGTAAAAATTCACCATCTTTAATCCGAATTCATTGCTATTGTACATATTAGAATATTCTCTTGCTTTAAATCTCTGAATATTTTGTTTCAAAATATTATAGATTGTTATTTTGCAGCAACTTAAAACAATTGTACTTCATTTTTTTAGACAAAAACGCAGATAAAAATGTATAGCTGCACATCTGAAATATGGGAAACAATCTGAAGATTCTTTTCCAATCGGCACTTTATTTTGGACTGGTTAGGTTTTTTTCTTAGGTGCTTTATCAAGAAAGTTGTTAGTATTTTATAGAAAGACTGGGCAAACCAATTATATTAATAAACAGGGAAACTTCAACTACAAATTAAGCAACATTATGTTCAAATATATTTCTCCAATAAACCTAGAGAATGCTTGGTTAAAAAAAAATTGGTGAAGATGAATTAGGAAAGCCTGTTCTTAAGTTACGTAATAAAATAGATAAAAATTCAGAACATCAAATATAGAGCCCCAAATGCTTTGCCGATAATCTCCCACAAGCACCCACTTCCAGCCAAAAGTACAATGACGTGGCAGAGAGAAAACTGGCTCGGAGAGCACTGGGTAGGGGCCTAGTGAAAATACACCATTAAATGACCAGCTAGTAATCCAAATATCCTCAGATACAAACACACACTAAAACCCTCCAGCCTTTTCCACAAGGGCACGCTCAAAGGGGCAAAAAAGGCAACAATACCAAATGGCCAGAACTTAAAGGACTTATCAGGTAACTAAAACCGAGACTTGAAACACAGTTAAAAAACACAACAGGAACTCTTAGAACATGCCTCTGAATGACAGATGCCAGCAGGAACTAAAAACCACAGAATAACACAACAGTCAGAATCAACAACCCCCAAACAGCAAACAATCTCGGAGATATATATTTTTTTCCTTCATTCAAAATGTTAATTTGCTATTATTCATTTTTGCCATTTATCAAAATGCAACAATTTGGAAGAAAAATCTCCCAGATCAACAAGTCTTTCTCAATAGGTTTCTGCCAATTGTTTAGAAGCTTGCCCCGGGCCCACTATCATTAAGGAATGGAGTTTAAAGAATAAGTTCATTGCAGCAAGAAATTTAGGGTTGCAGCTTTCACAGACCCTTTTGCCTTGATATTCCTAGTCCCTTGTTTAGCTCAGTGGACACAAGAGTCTTGCAGAGCATATATGCAAAGAAATAAACACCATGCTTAAGGAAACAGAAGCCGAAAATAATTAAACATGTTGGTAATCTGATGTTTTGCCGCTAGATTATAGAAAAACAGTAATTACTGAATTAAATTACTGAGACGGCATGGTAATGAAGCTTTTTGAGAAGCTCTGGGTTTTTAAAATGACAAATGTTTTAAATCCATGACAGATTCAATAACTTTTTTTGCACTAAATCAGTTAGGTTGCCTAGCACCAATATTCTGTAAATTAAGAGATCAGGTTATTTGGAAAGTAAGAAAGTAAATGGAAAAGAAATTTATTATGTCTAAATAAGCTCCTGAAATTTTTTTTTTCCCTGAGGGGTTGGGAGTGATGTGCAGAGCATGGCTGAAATGGTTAAGCCTTCAAAATCAGATACTCGGGAGGGTATAGCTAAGACTCTGTTGGGAAAATGAAATTGGGACAACATGAGACTAAATTGTGGTGGTTTCCACAATGTTACTGATACGATTTTATGCTGGTCAGTGGAATTCAACAAGGGACTGGAGAAATTTGTGGATTTTTCAACGGTCCTAACATAAAATGCTTTCTGAAAAACATATTCTTAGTAATTTTTTTTCACTATTAATTCACATTAAAGACGGAAGGACTTGAATTTGCCTGTGTTCTCCAACAGCCGGGCAAGTCCGGTTTTACCATCTGTGCTAGCCAAGGCTGCACTCTTACTTTTTAAATGAAGATTTGGTTGCACTTTCCTTTAAAAAGAGCCACAGAAGAGATAATTTGCCTTGCTGCCTTCGACAAGGCTTGCAGTTCTAGTTTAAAAAAAGAGAGAGGAAAGGGTGGATTATTTGTCAGTGAAGCGACAGGCTAAACTGCAGATTAAACATCAAATTCAGTACTAGATGTTTTTAAGTTTTGAGAGAGCACAAGGTTATTCACACACACGCTCACACAGGAACACGCACGCATACACACACACGGGCCACATAAAACTGAGAATCAGAAGATACTGATCAAAGGAAAAAAAAAAAAAAGGCAACCTAGGCATTGAAAAGAACAATCCACAGGCTTCTTGAAAATTTGTGGTTTGGAATTTAATTCAGTGGAGATGGGCAGAGTGTCCACACTCCTAGCTGCAGACCCGAGGGTCCTGCCTGTCTCTGTTTTCAATGCCTATTGGATGGGTGATTGTGCCCCAGACAATCTGGGCTCAGTACTTTCATAAGGCACGCATGCAGAGAAGGGGGAGGACCCGCCGGTGAGCTTTATGCATGTATGAGGCATTCTCAGTGGATGTGGGTCATGCTAGAAGATGTACACAGGAAGATTATTTGATTCTAATTCATGCCACTTGATATAATGTGATAAAACATTTGACATGAGAGATAAGTTCCATTTTAATCTGAGAGAGGACGGGTGGGAATTAAAAAGTAAGAAGGGTTTTGTCGAAGAAAGGTGATGCAGGGGAGAGAGGGGGTATCGAGCACAGAAAGGGGATGATTGGAAAAGAAAAAAGAAAGGGGCCTTTCAACACACAAGGAAAGCAAATGAGCTGGAAGACAAAGCATATAAAAGTCAGAAGCCGCAGAATCTGAAAGCGGTGCCAATAATGAGCTCACTTAGCTATGGAACAAAAACACACACACACAAAAACTCGGTGTAAATTGCTGAACACAATCACAGAAAAAAAAATATGGCAACACGGATTCCATAGTAGACCAAAACATTAATGTTCGGGCTGGCACCAAAAATACAGAAACCTGGACAACAGGAGCTCACGTTTCACGAGACAGAAGTAGGCTGCACAGTTAGAGCCACACGGAGACGAGAACATCAGCTTCCATGCACTCTGGCCGGGTCTACACTGGCAAATATGGTAGAGACCTGAGGCAAAATATCTGGCTAAATTAGGTAACTCCATCTGCTTTGGCCTGAAAGAGGCAGGCAATTTGAGACCGAAGCAGATTTCTGTTTTTTTTTTTTTCCCTTTTTGCCTCAGTGGCTTGCTTTGCAGTGCAGATGTAGTCACAGGAGAAATAAGATTGCTCGGAAAATATTAACCCTTGGAAATCTGCATTTTCTGAAGTTTGATCTCAGTCTGCAGCCCGATACGCTTGTCCTTTGTACACCTGCTTCTTCTCATACCTTTTCAGGCGGTGGGTGGCCAGGGGCACCACGGTTTAAAACCAGAACCGACTGAGAGACTCTAATGTAAGTGTTTGCCGAAACCCAGAGCTAAGGATTTCTTGTCTCCCAGAAACGAAATCATCTTTGAAGTGATGACAATGCGACATTTACTGCACATCTGCACGCCACAGCTGGTGTCAGGGAGGTACCACCCCCAGGAGAGGGAGTTGGCCTCAGCCTCCCTGACGAGAACATCTCCCCAAAGCGAGGCCAGATTGCAAGGAGGAAAACCATGACCAAGAAAGGTCTTTGCCAGTTAGAGAAAGCCGCCTCGCAAGCTTCGTGCAGGAACGAGCCTGCTTGCCGAGAGGCTGTGTGCCGTCCTACATATCACACAGATTGGGACTGAGACACTGCCACACCAGAGTGGGTTCGGAACAGACACACGACAGATAAGAGCCTGAGGCGGAGGGAGAGGAAAAGATTTTGTTTGAATCAGGACCAATCCATTTTCTCAAAATGTGACTTATCCTCCTGTCTCTTATTTTGTCACATTTTGGAGGGTCTCCTCCTTGGTCTTCAAGGAGGAGAAGGCATTTACTTACATCAAATAACCTTTCTATATACATCTCCTCATTGACCTTATCACGCAGGACATCCTGAGAATGGCGGACGAAAGTCACGTAGGCGTCGGCCACGTCCATCCCGGGTTTCTGCAAAGAAACAGGAAAACATGAAAATGGAATTTTCAGACAGCCACTCTTTCTTGATTACCCATTCTTTTTTACCCTCTGCCTGCCCTGCGTTGCTTTCATCGGGTCACCTTTGTAGCTACAGTATAGCTATCCACAGCCTGGACTGGTGGGAATGGCTATTGGAACTGCTTGCTCTTTTCAGAAATCAATCTGGCTAAGAAGGGAGTTGAGAATTATAGGATTTTATAGATTTTTTTTAGTATTAATTTTTTTTTGGGAAATGTATCTAATGGATAAATCTTCACTGGATAACCCAGAAAACGTTCTCTGGCTTTGCTTTGGATGAAAACTTCCATTAAAGAATACCCAAACATACTCTGTCTTCTATTGTCTGTCCTTAATATATCATTAGAAAAGTGACAGCCTTCCCAATTCCTTTTTCCTCTTAAAAAAAAATTGAGAAAGTGCTAAGTAAAAAAAAAAAAATCATATTTCAATCTATTCCCCCTCTGAATCAAGTTCCATTTTTTGGGATAGTTTAACCTGAGTGTATATAGTGAGTGTTTGCTAATTAGTTTACTCAGAAGAGACATTCAACCATTTGTTTTTGCTTCTAGTTCAGCCTTAGAGTACAAGGATTAAAAAAAAAAAAAGAAAAAAAAAGGGCAGGGGGAGGAGGGGAAGATTAGATATTTAAATAAATTAGATTTTCTGGAAAGGTAAGCAGGTGGTTTATCCAGCAGTTAGGAAATGATTTACTGCAAGGAAGTAAAAAAAAGAAATGCAGAATGCACACTGCTTGAGATGTCGCAATCAAAGTTATCTCCAAAGAAACCTATTAAAAAACTGTAATATGGATCATTAAGAGAGCGGTCACCAACCCCTCAAATTTCCACAGTAGATATGTATGTTTGCTAATAACTCAAAAGATTAGTTTTCATTACTGTGATTTACCTTAGATCACAAAGTATCATTTCTCTACAAGACGTGACTGTCAGGCACTGCAAATTGAAGTTAGTTAACACTTCTGTGTAATTTCCAGGGTGAAAATGAGGAAGGTTTGGAAACAGTAGGACTGTATTTTTTTTTTTTTTTTTTTTGCTGATACAAAGCAAACAATTATCAAGCAAAGGGCCAATGCTTGGCCCCTGGGATGCTAGTAACATTTCTTAACACCTGCTGAAACAATGACAAGGTATTAATTTGAAAAACAATGAGGACAACCCAAAGCCACAGTAGTCAAGTGTTACACTTTCAAGCAATTTTCAGCAAATGGATTGAGCAGGTTCCATGATAGTCCTATAAATTGTTGCAATTTTATGATATGAAACAATAGAGGTTCTCCAATGAGATGTAAGTGATAGCTATCGGTTCTAAACTGGCACCTTTCTCCCTCTGTCCCTTTGGCAACTGCGCATCAAAGGGCATTCTCAGTAGGGAAGGGGACCCCTTCCTGGATTTGAGAAACTTATTATTATTGTTTCCATTTCTTCCCTGGTGATGTTTGTGGCAGATATGGCCTTTTCCTGGGCACATGCAAACATCTTAGAGCTAAGACCTAAAGCTAAATTTGTCAGACCTATTATTAACCACAATGTTAGAAAAAGTAACCTACAATCATGGTTATTTTCACTAAGGTTTACTGTCCTCAAAGGGGCATTTTGTTTAAGTTTTAAAAGCTCCGATATTTTAAAAAATCAGTTTGGTTCATCTCACCTGGGTAATTAAGAAACTCCGAGATTCTCTCTCTTTTGACTGTCTTGTTTCTTTTCATAGCACTTACCAATATCCTATGTTATTTATTTATTTATTTGTTTATTTATTTATTATTTTGTCTGTCTTTTCCTACAAGAACATAAGCTCCATTGAACATAGGAACTTTGGCCTATTTCTATTGTATCTCCAGCACATAGAATGGTGCCTGGCACATAGTAGGTGCTCAGTAAATCTTCGCTGAACAAACAAATCCACGAATGAATGAGCAAATCCTCTCTCTCTCTCTTGCTTTTTTTTTTTTGAGACAGAGTCTTGCTCTGTCTCCTAGGCTATAGTGCAGTGGTGTAATCATAGCTCACTACAAATTCAAGCTCCTGGGCTCAAGTGATCCTCCTGCCTCAGCCTCACAAGTAGCTGGTAGCTGGGTCTACAAGTGCGTGCCACCACGTTTGGCTAATTTTTCTATTTTTTGTAGAGACAGGGTCTCACTCTTGCTCAGGCTGGTCTCGAACTCCTGGGCTCAAGTGATCCTCCCTCCTTGGCCTCTCAAAGTCCTAGGATTATAGGCAAGTATAACGGTGCCCAGCTGTAAATTGTCTACTTCCTTTTGTAAGATCTTCAGTCACACTGCATAGATTTTTACTGGATCCCCCACAAATTGGAACTTGTGCAAATCATTTAAACTTCTCTGGGCCTTAGTTAAACTGTCTGTAAAATGGGATTAATAATAGCTTGCCTACTTACCTTCAAGGATTGTTATGGTCCCATACACAATAATGTAAGTGAAAATGTTTCGAAAGCTATAAATTGCAATGCAAACATGAACCACTATGGCTTTCCCCCAACAATATTTGATCACACCATAGCCTTACCTACCTTTATAATCTACTTTAGAACCAAGAAGATAAAGGGGGCCTTGGAGGAGACAATATCAAAATAAAAATAATAGTCCATGCATGAAAATGTATAGTTTTCTCATAATAGAGTCCTCAGGCCCCTACTTTCAACCATCTTCCTTTCAAACTAGCTTCACATCCAATTCCAGCAAGTTTGGTTTCCATCCCTTGATGGACCAGGAATAGGGAAGAGAGGAATTGTTGGGAGTGAGTATGCCGATAAGAGAGAGCTATCACTTTCCTGACACCCTGAGAGTGAGGGAGAAGGCTGCCCGACTGCAACACCAGGCAGTAGACTCACCAACCGCTGGGGTTTGGGACTATCGAGGGCGGGGGCAAGCTGCCCCTACACCTCAGGAGGCCCTGGGGGGAGCGGGTCACTACGCAGCCACTGGGGAAAGACACAGTCACAGTGGTGATCCTGGGTCATCGAGAAAAGATTAAATTACAGTCAGTACCCTGTTTACAAAGGCAGGAGAAAAAAAGGCAGGAAGGATGTATAATGCATTGTAAGTTGATTTCCAATCAAAACAGTTAAAAATAGAACTGTTGACAGACAAATAAGCTAACCTGTAGTTATAGCTGGAAAATACACTTGACCAAATAACTGATGCTATTAGATAAATCAGGCTTTATACCACATCGCTACCTATACACAGTGGGATAAACTTTTAGGTGATGTTTTTTAATATCTCGCAATGACATTGTTTATTTTAAATGTGGCTTGGACAGACTGATAGAATATGACACAGATTTTAGAAAACATTTAAACAAATATCTGTATTGTTAACTCCATCCATGTGCGGAAGACGTAATTTGTAAATAAGCCACTCTGTGGCTAAGGAAAAACAGAACAGTTTAATCTTAGCCTGCCCCTACAAGAATACTTCTGAGCTTGAAGAAAACAAGCTCAAATTGTCCACATCCTAAGCAAGCCCTAATTATGAATGCAAATCTGGTACATATACTGAAGGATCCAAAACTACATCTAAGACAAAGAGATATGCTTTGGGGATTATGTGATGTTTCAAAGCACTTCTCTCCATTACTGTGGAAAATTAACATTTATTAAATTTCCTTAAATTGCTAAGGTAACTAATTACTAGTTCCCACATAGAGCTAAACCAATAAACCGTGTTGCCAAAAACCTCACAGGACAACACAGATGAACTCAGAATTTTCAGAGCTAGAAACAACTTGAGAAATGATTTTTTTTAAATTTTTTTTTGAGATAGGGTCTTGCTCTGTAGCCCAGGCTGGAATGCAGTGGTGGTCATCATAACTCACTGGAACCTCAAACTCCTGGGCTTGAGTGATCCTCCTGCCTCAGCCTCCCAGGCAGCTGGGACTAAAGGCATACACCACCATGCTGGGCTAATTTTTCTCGTTTTTGTAGAGATGGGGTCTCGCTCTTGCTCAGGCTGGTCTCACTGGTGCTAAATGATCACATTTTGGGACATGCTGCATCATTTTCTTCTGCCTCCCTAAGGGTATAAATTTTGCTGATTCATTTTTGTTTCCCCATAGCCTAACAAGGCTTCTAACATGGCATAATTAATCCATAAACACTGCCTGACTACACATCAGGGTACCTTTCATATTGATATAGAGTCCATCTCCCCCTCCCCCATCTTCATACTACATCCGAACCTGGCTTACAGGAATTATTACGTTGAACCATATGAAAGTGCTGATATTTGACTTTTTTACCTCTCCAAAATGCCAATTTCACATGGTTCAAGCTAACATAACCTGATGCTAACTGGGATTGCTGGATCGAATTTCTCCAGGTATTTGGGCCTTGTCTACGGGTCGCCTCTCCAAACCTGGTTGTTGAGATCTCCCCTCTGTGTTGAGGCCTACAGAAAACAGACCACAGCCACCAGATCTCTGGGTTGGGAGCCTAGTATTTCAATTTCTACCACTGTTGAAGAACAATGGAGGTCAGGGCTGATGTCAGCAAATTCATACTCCCCTCTCCCCTCATGCAGCGGAGTGTGGGCATCGTACCACCCTCACCACCTGTGCCCTTCTCCTGTGCTGAAATTTCTGATAAGTGCCAGGTATGTTGCTGGGTGTTCTACGTATGTGGTGTCATTTAGCTGCACAGCAAACCCATGAGGTAGGTGTTATTTTCTCCATTTTAAAGATGGAGAAAGAGGGCCAGAGAATTTGAGGAGTTTGCTGCCTGTGAAGTTCAAAGTTTATACTTTGGGGCTTGAGAAGGTAAATTACTTAACTTCTCTCCTTGCTGCAGCTATGTGAGCTTCTTCTATTCTCCCTCGTAAGGACTGTCTACAAGAAGGAGTCTGAGGTTCCTCGATGAGAAGTATTATATAAATTCAAAGCGTAGTTATTGATTGTATATCCTTTCATCAAACAAACAAAATATATGCTAATGCTAAATTCACTCCAATTTTCTATTTTGTCTTCCTTTGAGAAATAAGCCAATAAACCATTATACACTTAGCTTCCTGGGGAAATGAATTTAAATGTTAATATAAATCCTTTTCGAAAAAAACAAATTTTAACAAATAAGTATTTGAACAAGGAGGGTACTTAACCACGTTCAGAATGAGAAACGGCTCAGTACAAGACCCTTGGTGGCTGTTGAGATAAGCCCTCTAAATTTAATATTTTATAATAGTCTCACACCTCTTTTGTTAGAAATGGAGAAACAGAATCATCTTCTTTTTCGCTTTATTGGAAGATATTTAAATCTCTCCAATTTTATTTTGCTAATAGGCAGGGCAAAGTCTGTCTATAAATGTATCCTGACTTATCACAGGTAATCCCTCACTTTAGCATTCATGTGTCCTACTTAACCTCAATTTAAATGTAAATTTTGGGCAACTTGGAGTGCTTTATCTATGACCTTTGACAGCTCTCTTCATTAATGAGGCCTGCACTAATTATAAGCAGTTTTGTAAGGTTTCCTTAAAACAATTGCAAAATTGACCCCAAAATGAACAAATTCAGAGTTTATTTGTTTTTTTAAAAATACTGGCACCCTTGTGCAAATTTCTAGCTCAGGGCTCTGCTCCCAAGGTGTGCCCGCAAAAGGGCTGGTGAGCAGGATAAAGACAGAATGAAACACCAGAGAAACTGATGAAAATGAAAGTGAAAGTGAACATGAACTGGCTTTACCCTCCAATGGGACCTGCTTTCCTGATGAAAGAAGCCATACCCTCCCTCCCCTCTTTTTGCCTGGAAAAAATTCTACTATGAAGTATTCTTGGCTTCTCTATTTCTGATGATCCAATTCAGGAATATACAGTTTAGCAGCAACTGATAAAAGTAGCACCATCAAAATTCTCATGAAAGCAAAAAATAAAAAACAAAAAACAAAAAACAAACCCACAAAAAACAATTTTCAAATACTCACAGGTACATCCACATATTTGGAAGCTGCCTTCACCTAAGGAGGAAAGAAGAGGATGGAAGTGAGGCTGGTGTTTATGTTTAATTGTTCACAGCTCAATGCTGTATCCTCATCAGAGTTAAAACAATATGCTGGCACACGGAGCTGACCAGGGAAAACAAAAAGGTACTGAAAAGTAAAATCTGTTTGTTATTTTATTTTCAAGCCATAGCCACTGCTTTGCAGAAAGAGAGAGAGGGAGCACATGCAGTTTTACTGATTTAGAGTCTGTTGCTTGAGTAGGAGCTTTGCATTTTCCTCCTTCCCTTTAAAAAGGAGAAAAGTGACTCTAGCTAAGCCCGAACGTATTAGTGGAGGGCTCACCAGTCAAGAAAAGCAACAAAGACTGCTGTCATTTTTGGTACCTTGGGTCTTTGTGCAATTTGGTTGCAGGTTGCCCTAACTGAATCCCTCAGTTTCCAGTTTTCGTTAACTCAGGTCTTTAACAGGAGGGTGGTCTGGTGGGTGGACATCCTTAACCCAGAGGGAGATGGGTGTCTGTGGGCGGGGGTACCGGAGCCTTTCAAGACTGCCCGAAGGCTGGTGTTAGGTCTTCCAGTTTTAAGTGCTAAAAACCTCCGATGGGAAGTGCAGGAAGTGGTTATAAAATTTATTTTCAGGTTCGAGGGGAGGGAGTGTGGTAAAGTGCAGTGTTTGAGAGCATGGAGTTTGGAGTCAGACTTGGGTTTGAATCCCGACTCTATCAGTTACAGGCTGTGTGACCTTAGGCAAATTTCTTCATCTTTCTGAGCCTCAGTTGCCTCATCTGCATGGAGATACTAAGTGTCTATTTCATCAGGTTGATAAGGATGAATGCACATGACTAAGTCCCGGTATGTAGCAGTAAGCATGGAACAAATGGTAGCTAAGATGATCAATTCATAAGCAAACCTGGGTGAGCTGTGGGTGCTGTGAGAAGTCAATGAATGGCTGGGTTTGAGGAATAAAACCTGTGGGAGTATGTTTGACATTCTATGGGTTTCATTTTGACTCAGGTCACATGTGTTCCTCTAAGCACAGGTTAGATCAAGGGGCTACATTTGGCGTCAGAGAGGGTTTCCTGGGAACTGCAAAAACTGCAATGCACACAAAGCAGTTGAGATGTCTTTTCACATCTCAGCTAGGCTTCCTTCTGCAGTTTGGGTGAGGCCAATATTAGGAATCACAGCCTCCACCCAAATGTCTCCCAGAAAAGTACCCAGGGGAGTGATTTCTTCCATTGCTCTTTTCTCAATGCTATTTTTCAAAATTTCAGTGCCCAAGACAGACCAGCCAATGAACCAGTAGGTTAGGGTGGAAAGAGCTCAGGATTTAGAGTCAAAAGTTCTGTAAGTGCCAGAACTAGTTGACCCTGGGGAAATCATACCAAGTTCCTTAGTCTTAGTTTCCAAATTTCTAGACCAGGGTGTCAATACTGTATACTTTGCAGGGCCGATAGCCTGATTAAGTGAGAAAACATATGGGAAAGTGCTTGGCCAACTTTAGAGTGGGGAACACACATCGATTAGTTAGTTATTGAGAGGGCGATACATTCTATCTTCTTGAGTCATTGCCAGGACCCAAGATTATTTCTGGATTCCCCTGTTATGGATTCCCTTAGAACCCTGCACTTGCTCTTTGCAGCACTGATTGCAATCGCAATTCAGTAACTTTTTGCGTAATGTCTACTTCCTGCAGAATATCATGAGAGCAAAGGCTTCCTTGGTCATGCTCACTGCTGTCTCCTCATCGACTAAACTGGTATCTGACTTTGAAAGGGAATTCAGGGAAAATGTGTAGAGGGAAGGAAGGAGAGAAAGCTAGTCACCAGTTCTGGCTTCAGGATGGTTGAGGAGTAAGCAGAGGAAAGACCAGATCAAGAAACCACTGCATTGGTCGGTCTGAAAACCAACATAGCTGTATAGAAAGCTGACTGCCTGCAAAGGCTGATGGGTAAAGGAAACCACTCTTGGCTCTTAAAGGAATTTGAAGAAGGCTTTCCAGATTTTGCACAATTACCATTTCTACTAAATGGTTCTTAACCCCAAATCTTTCCTCTCCATTCCTGTTCCAGATTTAGTTCAGGCAAGAAAGTAGCTTGCCTTTTTTCAAGTCTCCCCAAGTTCAATAATATCTAACATTTGTATGACGTTTTTCACTTTGCAAAACACTTTCATGAATGGTTTCTTCTTTAAGCCACCCTGCAAAATGGGGACTATTAATCATATCCATTTACTATTGAGAAAACTAAAACCCGTAGAATTTAAGGAATTTATTTGCTCATGGCAGAGGAGCCAGGACTCCCTCGTGGTCTTCTGAGCCCAAATTTCTCCCTTGGAAACTCCCGATCTCCTCAACACTGGTAGAAAAGCATAAGGCATTCAAGCATCAGCGGTCAGAGCAGGTGCTGGCAAAATAATTACTCTCAGCTAAAAATTGCTTCCTTTCCTCTCTAAAGTTGGTGCTTGGCAGTTGGTAGGAGTTTTGCTACAGCTGAAATGATCAACCTTTAAACACGCCTACTCTCCATTTACCACTAACACACAGTTCCAATCCGGAGAATGACACCAGTCAAATTCTATTCCTTTCAAGGCCATTTGGGAAGATGAGGCAAGCTCTGCCATGAATGAAAACCCTCCACTCTCCCACATACACCAGCCTTTAGTTTTTTAAGTTTGTTCTTTTATTGGATAATTGCTGACTTGCACTTAGTCTTATTGATCTTCCTCCCATCCCATAATAGCAGGAAAAACTAGCTCAGGGTAAACTGCGATCCTATGATTAGAGACATGTGGTATATTATTTTTGGTTCTGGACACTGAACTTTAGGAAGAATGCTGATGATGAAGATAAAAGAGTGTCTGGAAGGATATTCTACGAGGAAAGTGAACAAGAAAGATCTTGCCTGGAAAAGGATAGGTTAATGGCAAAGGAAACCACAATATTCATCTATTTAATTAAGGAGCTTCAAGTAGAAGGATTGACCTTGTTCATGGTGATTCCAGAGCGTAGAACCAGGATGAATGAGTAAAATGACAGGGCCCCAGAAGAAGGTCCAAACAGCCATCACAGTCCCGCCAGGAACTAGCCATGTCTGGTGAGTGAGACCTCCTCTTCCCTGGAGAGGCTCACGTGGAGGCCAGGTAGGATGCTCTGCCTGTGTTTCTTTACCTACGTGAGAGGTTACCTCTGATTCTGGTCTCTTTACGAGGCAGGAAGCTATCATCAGCTCTATTTTTTGCAGTAGACAGGTTGAGATATAGCAGAGTGAACGAATTGGCAGAACCCAGATGAGAAATCTTTCCTGCATAATGCCAACAGTGCTCCCTTTAAGCATGACCTTTCCTTTAATGATCCACAGGAACATGTCTTTTTACCAGCTGTGCTCCTAGTAGAGAGGAATGACCAGATCCTTCCAGCCCACTAGGGCTTTGGAATTATTGCCAGAAAATCCAAGCATGCACCAGGCACTCTGTCTAGATTAAATAAACAACAGCCCTCACAATCTACATAAGACTATTTTCCATTATATGGAGATATCGTTTTGATGAATCAAACACAAATTTCTTAAAAAGCACTATCTACTTTATGGTTGTTTTTTATCTTTATGTATATTTTTGTCCACTAATGGTTGTTAAAAGTGTGTGTGTGTGTGTGTGTGTGTGTGTGTGTGTGTGTGTGTGTACGTGTACGTGTACATAATTTCCTCTTCTTTTCTAACTTTGAAAGAAATCTTCCTAGTACAGTGGCTAAGAGGATGGGTTCAGGATTGGCAAGGTGAGAAATCTGGTTTTGCAATTTTCTAGCTTGATGACTTTGAGCAAGTGATTCAACTTCTCTGAGCCTCCTCTGTAAATGGGGCAATAATAATGCTACTGAAATGGATACATTAAATGTAGCTATTCTTATCGTAATTTCTGGAAATCTGGCTTACTGGGGCAGGCAAAGCACACGCTCCTCATCCTGGCCGCCGCAGTCAGTTTCACTCCCTACCTCTGGCCCAGGGGCAATTTCTTGCTAGGAAAAGGATGCTGAAAGCTCTCCAGGTTGTCAGCAAGTATCTGAGCTGATTCTCAGTCTGACATACTTCCTGCCAATTCTGTGACACCCTATGCACTGGAGACCTCACCCTCCAAACACTGAGGCTGACAGCAAAGATCTGTTCTCTTCCCTAAGGATGGCTCGGTGTGGGCATAAGCGAGAGGACAGTTCCCCCGGCCAGTGCCTTTGGTTATATTCAGTGACACAATCCACCACTCTCTGGGACCAAGCCATAGCCGTGTGCCCCAGGAAACAGGGGCCAAGGGTGAGGATGAGGGGCTTGCCCCGGGCACCTGGTCTGGCATTCCTTCTGAGCAGGGACTCAGCTGCCCTAAAGGAGAGGCAAGAACTATGACTTGACCAGAACTGCATTTCCTGGCACTCGCTGCTTTGAGCACCCCCTCTAGTAGGACAAAGACTACTCCTTCCTCAGTGTGTTTGTGAGCCCTCTTGCCCTCAAGCCCCCAGATAGAGCCGGTTCTGGAAAGGGTTAGAGAAGGAGACACAAATCCAGAGAGGCTGTGGAGGCTAAGGGTGAAGTTAGGAAGAGGAGCTGTCGGTGAGCCCCACTAGGGCTTGTTCATATTTTCACATGCCTAAAATAAAGAAAGTTTATTATGAACAGTCACCACAGTAGGGGCTGTTAGACGAAGGCATTGGCTCTGTGACTTCTGCCCCCCTTCTCAGATGATGTCTAAATACACAATCTCTACAAACACTCATGAGTCATGTCCATCCAACAACTAATAACAATAAATAACACTTCTTGAATGCTTACTACTGGCCACGCAATGAGTTAGCAATATTGCATTTGTTATATTTAATCCTCACAACAACCTTGTTTTGGGGGAGGGGACCTATTAATATTCCCATTTTACGGTTGAAGAAACTGAGGCTAAGAGAGATGAAACAACTAGGCTTGAAGACACACAACTAAAATGTTACAGCTTTGGACTTCCCATCCCCTAAGCTGCCTATTATTCAGTTTTTTAAAAAAAATCTGTCAAACCACTTTTCTTAACCAGTCATATTTAAGTCTTGTTTTGTCCATGTGTGTGTAGATACAACCTGAAATGCCTTCTCCAGAGAAAAACGTACGAGGGATTTGAATACATTTGAGTCAGTGCAGAAGGTCCGAAACAGTTTCTCTGGCCTGTATGTCCCAGCTAATTACCTCGACCCTCCACCTCACTTAGCGTGTGTAGACAGGCTTAATGGTTTCTCTATTGAGCTCTTCCATTATTTTTCAGGTGCCCAAGGTAATCTTTTCATTGAACACTCACCATTCTGGGATTTTCACAGTGCTGATGACTAAGGGATTTTCGTCTGCCTGGTCCTAATAAGGGGACCTGAGTTAATCATTGTGTAGCTTTGATAGGGAGCGCGGCGGGGGCTTAAACCACTTCTCTTGCTTCATTAGGGGAAAAAGCAACCCAGGTGCAGACCGCGAGGACCTCAGGGTTTGATACTATTAAATCAATGCACAGACAAAAAAAAAGTGGATTAGGCCCTTTTTGCAAACAGAAATCTGGTGGGTAAGACTCAAAGATGGAAGAAAAAATAAGTCTGAACAGATACCACTGCATTAGTGACTGCCCCAGCTATCCTTTCTCCCCATGGTCTCTCAAAAAAAAAAAAAAATCAAGGAAATGATTTATTCCCTGCACGAGCGGACTCCACCCCTGCCTGTTTGACTTCACAAGAGCTCTGAGTTGATTTTTTTTTTGCCTTTGCCTAGAAACTGCGGGCCACACCACCATTTCAAAGGGCTAGCGAAATTTACTCCAATGTTTGGCCTTTGAAATTTCTGCCACAGGGCTAATGATGATGCTGTTTTGCTCCTTTTTCTACTTGGGGAACCCAGGTGATTTTAGAGATGTGGATCTCTTTTTGAGAGCCAAGGCAGTTCAGTACATGAAAATGTTACTCAGTGCCACCACCATCCTTGAAATAATTTCATCTCTTGTTAGTTCAATTTTTCGTCTACCAACATCATCCTCATGTCTAGAACGTAGGCTCTGAGGAATGAGGCTCTCTCTCTCCCCATTCAGTATCTACATTGCTTGGTATATAGTAGTGGCTCAATAAAAGTGTGTGGAGGAATGAATTTTTAGAGTATGGTACTCTTTATTTAGTACCCAGGGTAGAGGCTTCAAGTACTTTAAGGTTGGTGTTCGAGCTACTTCACTCTTACAGGACAATTAAGAAAAGTACAACCAGACACTATCGATTCAAAAGGAACTGGTATTTGTTGCCTCTGTGGGAAGAGCTTAAAGGCTCTCTTATTCCTGTATACTCTGAGCAGTATAGTGTAGTGGGTAAGAGCTTGAGATCAGGAGTCAGGTGCCTGGGCTGGCATGTGGTTCCATCACCTACCAACTGGGGGCCAGGTAATTAACCTCTCTAAGCATAAGTTTACTCTTTTGCAAATAGAGATCATGATAATAATAACAATAGTTCCCCCTTAGAGGGTGGTTGTGTGGATTATTAATTTAAAAAAACGATGGATTTCTTAAGTGTTTATCACATGTGGGACACTACTCTAAGCATTTCACCTGTATTAATTCATTTAGTGTATGTAAAGGGTTAAAGAAGCTAATGTATGTAAAAATTTTTGTATAGAGCCTGGCACATAGTATTGTTTCATTAGTGTTGGGTACTATTTCTATACTCCTTTTCCCTCTACCTCCCAAGGGGCTGATTTGATGGGTCAGGTTTCAGGGCACTGGCTGGGTTATGTTTCCCAGTGAGTGGATGCATTAAACCTCATGTATCTGCTACTTGGGACGCTGCCCCTGTTTCATGATCGGAATGCTTCAGGTAATACCGTGTGATTGACCCTGAAGTAAGAGGCCTGGCCATCTTATTTCCTCTCTTCTTTACTGGCCATGTTCCAGGTTGTGGACTAGACCCTCTCTCTCTGATTTTTTGTCTCTGGGTCTTCAGGCCTAACCTCTTCGGAAGAGATCCCTAGAGACTAGGGGGCTACATGGAGTTCTCTGTGTGGGAATGCAGACCTGAAGTCCAGTCCACATTGTGATAGCTTGTGTCCAAAGAGGCTTGCCATCAATTCTGTTGCTCCCTTGTATGTGTGTGCTACTCCCTCATTGAGAAATGGAGTCTATTCCTCCATCTGCCTTAAATCTGGGCTGGCCTGTGACTGCTTTGACAAATAGAATAGAATGGAGGGGACACCAGGCCAGTTCTCAGTCTAGTCTTGAAGAGGACTGGCAGCTTTTGCTTCCTCACTGCTAAAAGCCAGCTGTCAGGTGAGTGTGGCTACCCTGAGACTATCATGCTGCAAGAAACCCAAGCCACATGGAGAAGCCCGGCAGGATGAGACCCTCATCTTGGGAAAAAGAAGCCAATAATTATCAGATATCCAGCCCCAGCCCAGCCCGTTCACAGGGAAGTGGTCAACAGCACGGACTCTGGAGTTGGATTGCATGGATCAAATTCTAGCTCAGCTACTCAGCAGACAAGTTACTTAACCTTTCCATGCCTCATTTTCCTCACCTGTAAAATGAGGATAACAGTATTCTTCATAAGGTTGTGGAGTTACTGAGTTCTTAGAACAGTTCCTGGGGAATAGTAAGAACTATGTGTCAGCCATCATCATCATTTCTGCTGGAAAATCAGGTTGTTCTAGCTAATTGGACTTGTGTATTAAGAGTGGTCTGACCCTGCACTATTCAACAGCCAGAAGTGGCTATTTAAATTTAAATGAATTGAAACAAAATGCAATTAAAAATTCAACTTTTTAGTTGCACTAGCCACAGCTGAAATGTGGCTAGTGGCTACACTATTGGACTGTTCAGATATAGAATATTTCCATCATTGCAGAAAGTCCTATTGGACAGTGTTGTTGCAGACCCAAGGGACATTCATAAATAGAGGTTATTACATTCCTAAACGATAAGAATGAAGAGGTGTGTCCTTCAGTTCCCATGTTAGAACATGAAATTAATTGGAGAACGAAGTAGGGGAAGAGAAAGGGCATGAGTGTCAAAATCTCATCTTGAGGGGGAAACAAGAAATAAAAGTAGATGGGGACAATTTAAAGTTATAAAGGTACCAAGAGAGGAACACCAATACTGGTATGATTGTAACAGGAGGAGGGCAGAGGAGAAGTGGACGATGGTATCTATTATAGCAGAGAGTCAGATAATCTCTAAGGCCAATCAAGAAATAGCAATATAAGAATAGTACTTGGAGGTCTGGGGATAAAACAATTATTTAAAGGGTCCCTTCTGAAGGAAGAAATTGAAAGTAGAAAGGGGTAGGGCAGAGAGCTATTGCCTTTTTTTAAAAAATGAATGTTTCTGTACGATTTCATTTTTTAACCATGTGCTTATATTACTTTCACAAAAAAATTATTGAAAAAAATACAAAAGTGATAGAATTTTCAACATTCTAGTGGAGAAAGGTATTTTGTGGGAAGAACCTATCTTTCCCGGGATAACTTCCTCAAAGTCTTTGGTTTGATGAAATCATGGTTTGGAGATATGTCCTCTACAAAGACAAAAACAAAACCTAACAGAACCTCCCCTCGATACATAATCTGTATGCTCTAAGTGCATCTTGGGAAGATGAATAAATTGTAGGTGCCAACTGAGGGACCGACTGCTTGGGTGAGACAGAATGTGCGCGTGGGTGGCTGTACTGGGACTGTGTGTGCGGGTGAGCAGTCGAGCAAACCTCAGTGGCTCCTGCTTAGGGCCAAGTGACAATTACAGCGAAGGCCCCTTCCGACACTTTCTGAGGACTGGAGAAAAACACAACCCTTGAAGTGTATCTGAGATCACAGACGGCATGACGGGTTCCCAGAGCTCTGTCACCAGAGGGGCTAAACTGTCTTCACCTGCTTGCCAAAGATCAATGGTGTCCTGGGCCCATTGCTGTGTGTGTCAGCACCCGGTTAAACACTACATGGACGCACAACACTCATCATGAGGCCATTGGCCCCCACTTCCCTTTTTTAGGAGGGCCAGAGTTTATAAACGCTGTTTTTACAGATGTGGGAACTAGGACACCAAAAATTTCTCATGAGTAGCTCAACAGAGGTCCGTTGCTCAGAAAAATGACTACTGGCTTTCAAAATCTGATTTGCAATCGAAAGAAAAGAGTTAAACATTAAGATGTTTACAAATAGGGCTTCCCTAAGTTGCCTATAAATGGAAATGGTGTTAAAAACATTTCAGATAATGGAAAAGAGAATATTGGCCAAGTCATGACTCTTACTCCTGCTTTCTCTATTATTGGCTATATGACCTTGGGAAAAGCAGTAAATTGCTCATATTTCTCATAAACAATATAGAAATATATAATACCGGATATCTAGTCATATATAAAAACATGGATGTATTTACGAGTGATTGAATGCTTAGTTTACACTATCTTATTCAAGTCCTATAAGAATTTGTCCCCTCATTTTGCAAATGAAGAAACTGGCTGGGTTCAGAGAGGTTAAGTTGCTTTCCTTGGGGCACACAGTTAAGAAGTGGCAGAGCTAGGATTTGAACCCTAGTGGGTCTGACTTCAAAGGATTCTCTACTGTATCAAGCTGCCTCTGGACTGCCCTACCTTTCCACAAGATAATGTATCAATGTGTGAAGGAGAAAGTCTTATAATAACTGTGGAAGTATTTTAAAAAGCAAGAAGTGTTGTAATATTCACCTCTCACAAATAAGACCTCATATCTAACTATGTAACTGGCATGGGTATTCCGAAATGACCTCTGAGAACCACCGCAGAGCTTCACAGGGGGCAGGGGAAGGTGGGAGAGAGCCCAGGCCTTCCTGCAAAGCGTCCTTAGGCAAAAACGTGAAAACTGAGTTGCAGGGCTGCTCATTGATTGCACGGCTTCTGTGCACGTTCATAAATATTGATTGTGATTAAACTATTATCATAGTAATGAGGGTAATAATGCCTCCTACAGCCCATCCCACCACACTACTCAAAGTCCCTACCTCTCATTAAACAAAGGGCTGCTGGCACTGCTGGAGAGTTGGGCAAGAGGCAGGGAAGTGATCTCTATTAAGCAAAAGCATTCTGTTCCATGCTCTGATTAGGAGCCACAGCCTCATTAGCGATGAGAATTGTTCTCATCTCCTGTTGTTCAGGGTACTGTGCTCTGAGACTAGATCCAGGAAGTGTATGTTCTCATCTCCCCCACCCCCCACCCCCCGGGGCTTCTGAGCAGATGCCTGATTGAAGTAGACCTGTTTTTCCTTCCAGTTTCCTTCATTTCTGTCCCAATCCTTCATTCCCAGAGAGGATTTCTGCAAGACTCAAGGGCTCCTTCAAACCCACCCTCCTGATGCTGCTGAGACTTAACAATGGTTTCAAGCTTACTGTTTGCCTGGCTCCAGGCTAAGTAATTTACAAGTAATTAACCCTCACAATGGTGCCCTGATGATTATCATCACTTACAGATGAGGAAACTGAGGCTCCCAGAGGTTAAACAACTTCCTGAAAGACCCACGACTAGGGTTCAAGTCCTTTGCCACAACTAATGGGTGCGGAGTGCAATGTATGGGGGAGGGGCATGCTTGTAGCTCTGGCTTGGACGAGGCAAAGGCATTTATGTAACCTAAATGTTTGTATCTTCATAATATTTTGAAATTAAAAAAAAAAAAAAGACCCACAGCTTGTGGCATCACAGAGCTGGTATTTCAACGTGGGTCCCTTGGACTACAGGGTTTGCCCTCTCTATGGCCACGTTGTATTCTTTTTCATTTTGTCAATTTACATGACATACTCTGATTTTAGGAGAAAATCGGAAATGCAAATTGCAGAGTTTTAATTTTGTAAAATCTCCAGGCAGGCATGTAGGCTTATTTTTGTTGATTATAAATGGAGGCTCCGGCCTGCCTCTGGCATTTTTGGGTTTTGCTTTGCCTTTTGAACATCTCTCAGAAGGCCAATAGGATGCAAGCTCCAAGAGGACAAAGCCCTCGTCTTACCCATGGCCTCGGTGCTGAGCAAGAGAGGGCTGTACTGTTGCTACTGAACAGTGATGTTTCTGAACAAAGGCGTCGTCTGGACTCCTGAGGTCCTACTCTTTTCCCCCAGGCTGCTTTAGGCTGCACTTGAAGGTCTGAATTGTTTATGTCACACTGCCAATGACAGCTTATCTACCAAAGTCAGCCCTGGTCTGTTACACAGTGGACAGGTTTTTTTCCCCTTGATTTTCGTTTTCTCGGGTAAAGAGTGGGGAAAACAAACAAATGGAGTTAGGTGGTCTGGGCTCTACTAACCCAGCTGTGCAAGTCATTTTCCTTCTCTCGTCTCAGTTTCTACGACTGCAAAATGAGGTGCCGAGAAAGTATCAGTACTTCTCCAACTTCCGGCATCAATGCCGCCTTCCTGATTTGGGCTATAGCCCATGCGCCATCTGTACTATACTTAGTTAATATTCCTCTTTAAATTGGCCCACTTTAAAAGTAATTATAAAAGGCAACTTATATTGCTACTGTAAATGAAAAATCAATACGAAAAAGGGTGAAAATAAATACAATATAAAGTTATGAAATTCTAGGTAAGACAATGGTTGCCTGCTAAGAGTGCTGGCCTGAGGCCTTGTCCCGCCTCCCCCTCTGTTACATATGAAAACTGGAAATTTTTAGAGAAATGTGAAAGAAAGACAAGCACTAAATGGAAACTTTCTCCTTGGTATAAGGATAAGGATGGAAACAGAACTGAAAAGGATACAACCTTCTCACAGTGTGCTTGGTCTTAATGCTCAGGTTTTGCAGCATCTAACATGAAAGTCACCTCAGGTACCATGTGGCACATGTCCCATGCTCGGGAAATCCTCAGTAGTTTGCTGCTGAAAGGCTCTCTCTCAAAAAGTAAAGCCCTATTTGGTAGTGTTCACCAAATGCTCCCACCATGGTCAATTTCAGGCCACCAATGTGACATCCCTAACCTTGGGGATAGGGGGAGATGCAGAGGTTTGGCCCTCACTAGCAGGTAGGAGCTGAGCGGATTCCAGCACATCCCTGGAAACACTGGATCAGAAAATCTAGAAAGTTCCTTCTACTGGATGCACTCTGGATAGTAACTTCCAGACAACAGAGATAAGGTTTTTTTTTTTAAATGTTTCTATCTCTATAACTCCTAGTCTAGTAATTTACATATAGTAGTCATTTAAAACATGACTGATACCTGATTGAGTAACTGATTCTAATATTCAGTATTTAGTGATCTAACTGTACTGGTAATCCAATAATAACAATATCTAACAAGTATTGAATGCTTATTCCATTCCCCATTTCCTCATTTAATTATAACCACACCACATAATGCAGATCTTATTATTCCCATTTTACAGATCAGTAAAGTCAGAGGTTAATTGATCTAAGATTATGCTATCATAAGGGATGGAACTAGACAAACAAGAAACCTCAGTGCACATTGAAATAAACCTGATTCAAACCAAAATATGCTTGGAGAATGGGATATTAAATTCTGATTAAGCAAATATTTTGATTAATAAAGAGGTATTCTAGAGACCATGTGTGAATGAAACATTCTTGGAGAATTAAAACAAAACACAAAATGCTGAAAATATACTAAACATAATGGAAAATATCTTTGCTGTATCAAATTTTTGAATAGAAGAATATGCTGAAAGATAAGTCATACGATCTTGCTATGGATAATGGTTTGAGTTGCTTATAGGAGAAATGACTGGTATACTAAGACTGAACAGGTGGGAAAATGCTCAGTTAAAAGCATCAGGGTCATTTAAACCTTATTACAGTTTTGTGTAATTTGACGGTAAGGCTAAGAATGGCTATTTACGGAGTGCCTGCCACATGCCAGGTGTTATGCCTACTGCTCACTTTACTTCTAATTATCCCAGTGGCTCTCTGAAGTAGCTATCAGCATCCCCACTCTACAGATGAAGAAACTGAGGCTCAGAAATGGTCAATAACCTGCCCATATTTCTGTTAGTCTGGGCTTCATGATCACATCTCTATTTTTATTTTAATCACTCTTGAACTTTCTGGTGATAAGCTTCCCACTGCATGTGGTTTGGAGGTCAGGGTAGAATCTCTAACTTTTAATTTCACAACAATTGTTTCCTGTTTGAAGCTACGTACATATTCGTTAGGTATCTCTTTGGTAGCTGGCATTTCTGTGATCTGGTCACGTAGCACCTCACAGTCTGAAGAAAATATGGTGTCTGTCTTATGTTTGCTTTGAATGATACTCAGCTGCCCACTACAAAATATTAAGGGAGATGGTTAACATTAGATGCTTATCTTTTTTCTTCTGTAAAGCTACTGAGGGGTTTCTTTGGACAGCAGGTGTGTTAACTGTCAACTACATTTTCAAGACATCAACTGGAAAGAAGGCTGTCCTACTAGGCGATAAAATGATCTGTCATGGATCCCAAAGTGGATGTCAAATTCTGAAACACTAGGGGGTGGCTGATGAAAGAAGTCTGTAGAAGACATGGCAGATCAGTGTTTTATAATTCTGTAACTTTTTAGGGTATGATGTTTTTTGTTGGTCCATGTGAGCGTAATACATTAGAAGAAATAAATGGTGGCTTATTGAGCCACCTTCCGATGGTGGCACACGACTTCAACATCAGAAGACCATGAGCCTGGCACTGGCTTGTAACAGAGAGCAGGTCTCTCTATGACCCCTCAACTTCTCCAGATTAATCAATTTTGGCAAATTCCCTGCTTACCACCCTTAAATTCCATACCATGGGCAAACCCTTTCATGATCAGACTCCTGCCTAGCTCTTTAATCCCATCCCTGTCATTTCTCTCCTGCTCCAGCCTTTCCCTGAGCCACAAGGAACTTCCAGTTCCTAGAATGTCCTAGACCTTCCTTTTTTCCTCCAGGTCTTTGTATCTTCTTTGTTCTTTTCTTTGCCAAGCAAAATTCTACTTTCTGAGATTGAAGTCTTAGCTCGAATGTCATTTCCTTCAGTGGCCTCCCACATGAGGCTGGGTCTCTTTGGTCTACAATTGTACTGCAATGGTTACTTCTCTCTCTCTGAATTATCACCACTCTTATAAATTGCTTGTTCAGAATATAGCTCCCTCATGAGAATGTACAATAAAAGGCATTGTTCCTCTTGTTCATTGCTAAGCCCCTAGTGTCTATCTAGCACATAGTAGGCACTCAATAAACATGCATTGAATGAAGGACTAATGTAATACTGATGATTATCTGGAAAGCACAAAGGAAGTGGGGAATTTTGAATGTCGGTTATTTTGGTGTTATTGTAAAACTGGCTGGCTGGTGGGTAAATTATTTATAAACTAGTTTTGCTGGTAAGATAACTCTTTCCCTTAGGAATGATATCAGTTAGTTGGTAGTCCCTGGAAGAGTTACTGATTGATTTCATTTATGGGTTTCTGTGCATCTATGGAATAACATCTGCTGATAATAAAGGGAAGAAATGAGGGTGGAGTCTTAGTAGCTGTGTGACTTTGGATAAATCACTCAACGCCCTTCATTTGTAAAATGGGAATAATAATTAAAACTATCACATAGACTGACTGTGAGGATCAAATGAGAAAATGCATGTAAATCCTGTCGCGCAGTGCGTGGCACATAGTATGTGCTCGATAAATAACTATCAGTTATTACTACCACAGTTGGTGCTTTTGTCCAAGGCAGGCACCTTCACTCTGAAACACAGAAGCCAATTGACTTAAATCACATGAACTTGGCAGCTGATAATTCGATGATGTTACCCTCTGTAGGGAGGACCAAAATCTCTCTGTCTGTATCACCCATCATCAGCCCACACTGTAAAAAGCCCTAAAGCCAAAGCAAAAATGAAACACCTTCAGAGAAACCCCTACGAACATTCGCTCCACTCTAAAATCCGAACTGCTTCCTAACCAAAATGTTCTGCGAACAGAAGTGAATTCCCTTGATCCAGTTCCGGCTTTTGACCAAGGTGGCATTCTTTTTCTAAGGCATCATAGCAGGAGCTGTGCATAGGCAGTCGATGCTGCTGGTTTACGCTAACGCCAACCCTTGTCACAGAGTCCAGTGGGAAGAAGCATATCTGCTTTGTTTCATTTCTAAGTGGCAGAACAATTAAAATGCTGGCAACAGGAAAGTAGGGTGGATGAGGGTAATTTCAGACAAAGAAGACTGGATGGACATACAGTAGGTTTTGGGCTCCTGACAGCTCTAAAATACGCTTTCTTTTCCCTATCCCGAGTGGCTTCCATGTGATGTTGTGAGCACCTTAAATGGATTTGTTTCCTGGGAGGATCTTGGCTGAGTTCTAGGGGGCTTCAGAGGACTTGATATAATTGTTCCTTTCTGCTCTGGGCTGGGGGCTGGGCTCCAGAGGTTCCAGCGCTCAGTGGAGGGAGCACTCGGGTGGAGCTGAGGGGCTTAACCTCTCTGAACCTCAATTTCAACATCTGCAGAAGAGCGTTGCTGGAAAGGGATTATTCCAAGGATTCAACAGGAAAAATACATTTAAAGCACTTAGGTTTGTGCCAGGCACTTAGCAAGTGTTTAAGGAGTAGGAGCTGTAGCTCTTACAGTTATTTTAGACTTTTGAATTCATCTAATATAACCATCATCATATTACAGCGAAGGAAATTAAAAGCCAAGATGTAGTCCCTTGTCCCAGGTCACACAGCTCCATGATAAGGTGCAGAACTGGGTGTCCGGCCCAGATCCCCCTACTCTGAGCTGTCTTACCGTACCCACTAACTCTCAAGACTCATTCAGCTCTTCAATACTTCACGGTTCTCGGGCCTTCCACCTTTGCCCCTGCCAGTCGAGTGTCCGCCCCTGACATCCACTCCATCTCTAAACCCTATTCGTGTTGCCTCCAAAATAGCCTGCAAGAAATGCCTCCTCCTTTCCTGCCTCATGGCTAATGCAGCTGCTGTTCTGTACGGAAGATTCTCCCTTGTCTTTATCTTTGGCTGGCTCCTTCAAGTTTGAGCTCACATCTCCTCTGCAGAGAGATCCTGCCCGACCATCCTAGCTGAAGTAATTCCACCCTCGCCACTTTCTCTTGCCCTCTGGTGCATGTCCTGTGCAACGCTTCCGCCACTGGATAATTTTCTTTCCTTTTTTATGGCCTGTCTCCTTTACTAAATGTAAGCTCCAAAAGGGCAGAGAACACGTCTTCCTTGATCATTGCTGTGTCCCTAGCACCTAGCACAATTCGTGACACATAGGTGCTCAGTAAATATAAGTTGGGTAAATGAGTGAACGAATGAATGAATGAATTCCAAAATCAGCATACTTGTTAACACCTGGACAGGACTGAGGGAAGCATTTTGACTTTCTGGGGGAGGGTTGTGGGCACCTGCTTGCTTGTCCCCCTTCTTGGCCTCCTAAAAGAACAGCGCAAGGCTACCCACAAGACAAGGACCCTTCCAAACAGGCGTCCCACACAAATGCACATCTTGCAGTCAAGGGAAATGGGCGGATAGTTGCTAATCGTGTCTTCCAACTGGGCTGATCTTTCAAAAGTTCGAAAGGCGCCTGCCTCCATAAATCCCAGGCTGCTACTGCTGCTGAGGCTGGTGAGGGAGGAGAGGAGGGTGCGCTTGGGCGCCTCTCGGGCTGGCACGAAGAAGCCACATCTCATCCTCCCTCCTCCCCCCAGCTCCTCTCCAAGAGAGGAAGCAATGCAGATGGAGACGAGAAATAAATATTCCTGCCTGCTCCGTGCCACTGCAGACGTTTTCCAAAATGTCTGGCTTGGACCATGAAATCAAGCCCACCCAGGAAAGGAGGCGCTCAGCGGGAGAAAGAGGGGGAAAGGGTGGCATATTTGTCGATACTCGTCAGCTTTCTGGGGGGCAGAGCACATGGCTCATACTTGGCAGCCCTGCTGAGGTGGGGACGTGGTAAGTGCACAGTAATACTTGAAGAACTGAATCAGAAATGGGAGCAGAGTTAAGGAAACGATGCCAGAGCATCGGCACTATCTCCACGCCTTTGCAAGGTTGTCCTAGGACTCACAGCTGGTTCTTTCGTTGGTTTTAAAGCTCTTTCCACAATACCTGCTGCCTCTGTTCAACCCTTTTACTTCTACTCTACTCTGGGGAAATTAACACAACTGGGCTGTAGGAAGCCTCCAAAGGCCCTTTGGAATTTGGGCAGGAGCTCAGAATCCATGTGTGGAGATACTCCTGCCACCTCTAAGCACAGCTCGCCTTCTCTAATACTGGAATACTGGCAGGAGATGAGAACATAGGCTGCAAATGATAAGTGGGTGCTTTTGGCCTTGAGATGGCCAAGTGTGTGGGAGAAGTGTCACTAAGAAGGGAAGTTACAGGCCCAGCAACAGGCACCAAAGTGTTCTGCATTACGGTGCCTTTGCTAGGCATTCTGTGAGGCTGCAAAATGTCTCAGGAAAGGGAGATGAGAGGATGGGAATTTCAGCTTGAAGACTCTGCACAGGATGCTCTGGGTCTTCTTTGTTTCTAACCCTCCCGTGAGACTCCCTGGTACCATGTTCTTGATATTGCTGCCACTGGGCCACCCTCCTGTAGTCCTTTTCGTAAGTCAGTAATTAGGGTGGGGCCCTTGGTGGATTGAATTCTGCTCAGTAAAGAGCAGAGGGGCTTTCCTGGGTTTCACGGGTTCAAGTCCAGTGCAGTAAAAACAGTTGCTCGAAATGAAAACTCAAAGAAAGCAATGTCGTAAGTGGGTGTCAGGGGAACGTTTTCCAGAAATATTGCATTTAATTCTGTCTCTTTTCACCATTTCCACCACTTCGCCGAGGAATGAAACATTGTCTAATATTTCCCACTCATGTGCCCTGAATCCTTCTTTATGAATCTTCCCCACTCACTTGCCCATCTGCCTTTCAGTGCCAGGCAATTGCCAGCTGAATCCCACTCTCTCCAGGAAGCCGTTCAGTGGTGGGGAGAGCTGGCAGGACACCTAGGTTCCTGTCCCCACTCTGCCCATTGCTGTGTGACCTTAGACAAATTACTCCCCCTCTCTGGGCCTTGGTTTTTTTGTTTGTGAAAGGAGTGGGTTTGGATAGCTTTCCTTTCAGCTGTGATACATTATGGGTGGCTCTACAGAGTGAAATTGGATAGGATTCTTATTGTCACCATCCCCTTCCCACCCCACCTTGGCCAATAAACTACAGGCATTGGGGCCATCACACTTCTGGGATTGAGTTCAATCCTTATACCTGGGAAGGTCAGAGCTGCATATGAAAATAAGCTGGATGCACAGATACATGGATGCTCTCTAGAAACTACTTTAAATGTTTTCTGTTTATATTTCCCTTAATTCCCAAGATGATTAATGTACAGGTTGGGGAAAAATCAAAGCAGGGTATATTTGGAAAGAGGTCACGTGAAAGTATGTCTGCATCTTACAATAATCATATCTGTTACCTTTTATTAATAATAGCTGTCATTTACTGAGGTCTGCTATGAGCCAGGACTATAGTAAGCTCTTTCACCTACATTATTATCCTTACAGAAGCTCATTATGGAAGACATTATCCATCCTCCACTCTCATACAGATAAGAAAACTGAGGCTCAGAGAGAATGACCTACCTGCTTGAGATCATACAGCTGGTATTAATTACCAATACTAATTAATATTGGTAATAGGATATGAGCCCGGTTCTGTTGGATTCCAAAGACAATGATAGGCTATCCACTACCCTGTGTGGGGCCTTGTCTTGGCATTCAATACCCACCTGGGAGAGTCTTCATATAATGAGGCTGTTTTAAAGACCCATAGATAGTGGGTCCTAAATAAGTTGCCTTTCCTATGACATTATCAGAGGAAAACAGCTGGTCTCAGAGCCAGCAGGAACCTGCTGTCAGAAATGACAGGGAAGCACGCAGCTGTGGTGCTTGCCTAGCACGGGGAAGACTGGGAGAACCGGGCCCCTGACCCAGCCCCTCTACAGGGACCATCTCCACTGACCATTTGTCTACAGAAAATAGGGCTGGCTTCTGCCCTGTATCCTCCACCTCACTTCTATGCCCTTGTCCAATTCTGGCACAGAATCAGAGCCTATCAGAATTTGTAAAGAACTAGATCATCCACTGTAGAGGTTGCGAACTCAAATGGCTCCCAGATAGGTATGTAAATGAACGAAACAGCCAGAGAAGGGCTTGCAAACACATGTCCAGCCTACAGAGACCACCGGAGACCACCTAGACCCAGCTCCAGCAGGCTGTTGTGATGCACATATGCAGGCCTCTCCTGCTGTAATACAGACTTCTCTGTGAATTCTCCTGATTTTTAAATGTGGGTAACTAATTCAGTTAAGAAGAATGAACTCAACACAGTGAGGATCATACAAAACATGTTTGCAACCCTATCTGACCTGTGGGTCTCCATCTGCAATCCCTAAAATTAATTTTCTTTATTTGCAGACAAGGAATTGGTGGCCCACGTTAAGTAATTTGCTCGAGATAGCTAAGGCGGCCTTAGGCAGACAACTGTTTGGATACATACATACAGAGGTGCGTGTGTACATATACATACATGCATATTGTACATTCACAAATGAAATAGAAATGATGTTGGATTACCGGCTATCATGAAATGTCCTGCTTGTTTGCTTAGTGTTAATATCATACACATTAATAGTTGGCTGTAATTTACACCCAGGTACCCCAAACAAAATGACACAATAGCACCCCTCCCTCAAACCAAACCAAAACCGAAAGGAAAACAAAACCAGCTCTTTACTTACGGTAAATGACAGAAAAGAAGAAAACAAAGTCCCTTCGTCATATCTCGATAATTTTGCCAGTACTCCTTCCAAGATAGTAACGAACTAGGAAAACAGCAAAAAAGAAAAAAAATTATTATTTCAAACTATAATTGTTCACAATAATGAACAACATTTCCCAACCACACAGAGGCCGGGATTGAGCCCTCTGTTCATTTCTGCATTCTATTATTTGATTCCCGTCTTCGGAGAAAGGAATAGACTGCCTTTACATGGAAATATTTGACTTATCCGGCTTTCTCTTCATTATTATGTGATTGCAAATATAGAGTGTTACAGAAGTGCAAAGTGACAAAATATTATTGAGTTGCATATAGCATGCGATAATATTAAATGCACTTTTTAAAATCCAAAACTGCGCAAAGCAGTTTTTACGTTACATATTAGCACTACATTTAATCCAATCTATTTTTATTTGTATTTTATCAGTAATTTGGGGGAAACAGAAGTTTAGCACTGGCAAATATAAATGTCTTCCCATTCAGCATTACTTAGTTAAAATTCTATAATTCATGAGGGTGACTGAAATAGCTTTATCTGACTTTTATGTTTTATTATGACTCTCACTGCATGTGAAACTAGAGGAAAAGGGGTTTTCATGATGGCAGAATTCCTTATTACCGTTTAACTTTCTGTATTTAAAAATTTAACTTTGTCAGTGCTGAAAAACAAAACAAACATTTCCCGCATAACCTAGTACAACGTTTGGGGACAAATTCCTATTAAGTTAACATATGCCACTTCATCAATTTATCTTCACACGGCTTGAGATCATCGGAAAATCATTTAGAGCTGAGGCTGGGTGATGTACAATCTTGTTTCCCGAGACACGCAAGTATCCAGCTCAACTTTTTAACGTGTTACATTTTAATGGAAATGCAGACATAACAAAGCCATGTTACAATGAAACATTTCACCTGAAGCTGAAGGTTACCTTTGCAACCAAGAGTGTTATCATTTCCTTAACAGTTTCTTCAATTAGTTCATCTATTTTTGAATGGTATTGATGCTAAAGAACACAGAAAGACAAAATATTAGCATGTTTGGGAGGTGATGGCATTGCACCCATCAGTAATTTTTAGACAACGCAATTTATAAATAAAGCTTGGCCTGCAGACCCAGTTTATTTCTTTAGTCCCAGGAATATCTGTAAGATCCTGACTCCAGGTCTTTGATGAAGAGAGATCTGAAGCTCTTTAAAAAAATTACCAGGCTCCTTGTTCTTCACCCAAGGCTTTCCGATGCCTTTCATGTGCATAGATATATACACACCTTTACAGATAGCACGTGTAGATGGCTTAACAGCCTAGCAGTGTGTTCATCTGGATCTTACAAAGAAAGGTACCATAATGATTTAGTACAGGAAATGAAAATTATCTTTGGAAAACTGCTGGGGCATGTGGCTTAGGTAGAGGAATCATTCCAAAGGGAATTTGACCAAGACACTGTGACTGATTTTGCAAAAACTGTTCTGAAACCTTCGGGTATTTTGGGTTAATGCCTCAGAGCTCCCCTATTTTATCTCCAGGTATTGTCTCAGTGTCCAGGCAAAGTGTCTCTTTCTGAATCCTTGAGCAAGCCATTCATTTTCTCTACTCATTGGGAAGCAGACCCAGGCTGACAGCCTGTACTGAGACCGCTGCTAAGTTTTTCAATTTCTCTAACCGTGGCTGTCGATTAAATTTAAATAGTAATGTGAAAACAAACAAAAATCTGCTGTCAATGCCAGGGAAAAAGGAAAAGTGATTTCAACACAAAATATTATATGCCAGCTCCTTGACATTTATTAGATTATTTTAGTATCCATTTGAACTATTCCACATTTCCTTAACAAAAAATAACAATGCAAAACATTGTTATTTGAAAAGGAAAATGCACTTACCCACTCTTTAGCAAACTTTCAGAAGGATGATTAATTAGGTATAAAAAAAGAAGGAACAGTAGAAATAAAAATTAGGACAAAAGGACACATGAGAAAATAAAAATTAAATAAAACATCCAAAAACCTATGTCAACATACTGAAATAAGCCATAGTAATGTGGTTTCATACTCTGATAACTGACAATCAGAATTATTGTGAGTGAGCAAAGAGATGTGCATGAGGTTCGTTCATTTAGAGTCATAGGGAAGGTTGGTTTGTTATTGGAAGACCTGGATAGAGCCCCAGTGCAAAGTTGGGAAGTCACGTTGCCTATAAATATTTAGCTCAGTTTCCTTATCTGTAAAAAACAAAACAAGACAGATAATAATATTATCACCCAGAACTAACAAGAGGGGAGAAGCCAGTACAAATTGCTGATTTTGGAAAGGGAATGAGGCCAATCCTGTATACGAATTTTTAGTGTGTCTGTTTTCTATTATAATTATTTTAAAAACCAGTGCCCAAGCCCTTTCCTGGCTGTCATGCTCTTAGACTCATAGGTCTCTGTTCTGAAGATCAAGTGAGGGTCCAGACATGAAAACATTTTGTCAACTATAGTTGTAATTCAAATATTATTATTTGTTCAAATTCATCAAGGAGAAGATATGGGTAGGGAGAGACAGTCTTATTACTTAGTCATCTCATCCAGTTTCATTTTAGTTGATTAGAGGAAAAACAATAAAGCAAATGGTCCATATTGTATCACCCTGATGAGTCAGAACCCATGTTGGCTATACTGATAGATCTGAAAAAGGATTTACTCCTAAGTGCATAAACCTGAAGCTAAATGAAAAAAAAAAGAAACTATCTGAAGAATTCTCTGCTAGAAACACAAAGGAAGATTTCAGAGCAAAAGAATTCAGGAATATTGACAGGGCTCCAAATACATTTTTAGGTCTTAAGATAAGATCTAGAATCACATGCTTACTTTCTCTCTTCATGTGACTGCCTCACTCCCCTAGGTTTTCTTTGGGTTGCTATAAATGATTCACATTTATTAAGTTAATTATGGGATTTAACTAAATCAGAAAAGCTAGCTGTGTATAAAATAATACAGTATGGAAAATTAAATAAGAGGCTTCTAATCAAGCAAAGAAGAATAGCATTGAGAACAGAAACATTCCCTTGAAAAACTTGGCTGAAACGGTGAAGAGAGAAGGGCAATTGTTCGCCACACACCAAGAAAGATTTAGGGTCTTGGTTTACAGAGTTAATGATGTCATTCTTTCTCCCAAGAGAAACAAGCTTCCTCTCCAAGTACAGGGGAACTTCAAACCCTTTCATAGGGAGACAACAGTAGAGACACGGAGGCTTAAGGACACCTGGTGGTTTACAGGAACCTCTTCCCACCTTCAACTTTTCCATGTCAAACTTGGTCCTAACTGCTCTCCACGTAGTCCCACTACCCCTCCCTTTCACACTGTACAAATATTATAATTTCCACTCTTCTTCTGTTACTATGAACATTTCTTTTTTTCTGCATATAAAACAAAGTGTTTTGATGTGACTATTCTGACTCTTACTTCCAGGGGAAACTTGAGCATGTCAATCTCTGTTACTGTATTTCCTCATTTTTGCAGTGGGGCTAGAATTGTCACTGTTGTGAATTCACCTGATTCACGTAACCAAGTAATAAAAATGCATGGAAACATGGTTTAGAAACTTAAAAGTACTTGTGGCAGTATTATTACTACTGCTACCATGTTTGTATACATTT